>NC_056566.1:29994688-30076312 GCF_013358625.1 Macadamia integrifolia | reverse complement strand
AAAAAAAAAAAAAGAAAAAAAGGAAGTAACGAATGCAATGAACCTACTTGATGCTGTCTGGGATAAAACAGGATCATCTTTTCCTTAGTATTCCTGCAGTTAGTCACATGCCCAGTTAGCACAGAGGATGCAGCAAAAGTATACCATTCTCAATGTAAAGCATTAAGGCACAACTACAAGACTCTTAAGTCTTTTTTACCCAATAGATGAACAGAGAGAAAGAAAATTAGTCATGTGCTGAGTTTAGATAGCAATCAGGGGATAAGAGATCTAGCAAATCCAAGTGAAGGAAATAATGGAAGACCTAGAAAGCTAAAAAAATGGGATCATTCTAAAAACATTTTAGTGCATGAGCCTAAAATAAGAGCCAAGGATCGCAAATAAACTGCACTAATGATGTTGCGCTTTGCAGGTGAAACAGGCCATACCAGTATACCACACATACATCTGTTACTAATACTCATTTGGAGTATAAATTAAAAGTCATTTCATAAGATCAATTATCATTGCAATTGACATACATTTTTTATCTACCATAAAATATCTTGATATGCTTACAAAAGAGCAATTGCAAAAAAGGATTAAAATGCACTTTTCATCTTCTCAGTGTCATGCACTAACGAGCCAAATAGCATAACCCCAGTCAGGCAGCTCCCAAAATATATAAATAAATAAAGGAGAAATAAATATGGTTTAAAAGGGCGCGCTTGGTTCAACGGTAAGGTACGAATGTTGCAACCTGGTGGTCAAGTGGTCGATACAGCCTCTCGACATTCTCGGGGTAAGGCTGCATAGTTCTCGGCCCCCCCCCCGGGACCTCGCACATGTGGGAGCCTCGTGCACCGGGGACGCCCTTTAAAAGAAAAATGGTTTGATTTGTTCTGTGCTTGTTTCAAAGTGATTTGGCCAACATACCAATATAACCTGAAGCATGCCTGGGTGGCAATCCGATACAAACACAAAATGCGCACGCACTCACATGCAAAAAAGAAACAACATGCATATATGAGCCAAGCTATAGCAAGATGAACCAAACACAACTTGTGATGCACAGAAATGTGAAAACATCACAAAAGGCCATTAAAGCCCTGAAAACCACGCAAAAGCCAAGAATAAACTCTAGGATAGGTTAATCAATCAAAGATCTACAGCTTGTTTGTTTTGAAACATGAATAATGTCCTTAAAATGAAGAAACCAGCATATAAATAAGACTCTAATCCCTATTTAACTCAAATTACTAGCATACCACTACTTAATAACCTATAATGAAGACTATTTAGGTCCATAACAGAAAATAACTTACAAGAACTGCACTCAACTCACCTAATCTGTAGCCAACAAACGGTACCATGAACAGTATCCCATTCAAGTTAGATTCTGTTTAATCCATTTTCCCCATTATTCTTCTCTTTGTGACCTCCTCATGTCAAAATGAGAGCAGAGGCAGGTTTTTTACCACAAGGGAGAACAGAGAGAAATTCCCATTGAAATATATTGCTGTACAGCCTAATTTCCCATTGAAATATATTGCTGTACTGCCTAATTCTCTCCTACTCTTCCTTCTAGTCCGTCTCGGACCACAATTTAGGCCTAAACCTTCTACCAACATCTAACAAATCTACTGCATGATTTACCTCATTGATCTAGCCTGCAAGATCTTCCGTAAACTGCTCCATATTGATCACCTATTCTCACAGAATGATTTGTTGCATAAATCTCTGCAGACATGCCATTCTCTATCCTACATCAATTTGGCCAACGCTATATTATCTAACAAGCTTGATATAGGATTCATCATTCATGTTTCTCTCATGAACTGTAAATCAAAACTCAGTCTCAGGTCTTGCAAACCAAAGTTCACTAGGACTGCTTGTTGAGATCCTAGTACCCATGATAAAGAGGAAAAATCGATGAATAATAGACGATCTAAAGTAATGGGAGAAAATCAGGCCACTGCATCTTGGAGTACTTCTGCATCAATCTCTTTAAGGGAGAGAGCATCTGGCTATGACAGCCAAAAATCATTCAAGCTTTGGCTTACTGGCAACTTGAAGTGTCTGTTGGTGCTCAATAAGTGATGCAGATTAATCACCAAAATAGGCTAGTTTTATTAGAAATAAGCCTAGGGTTGGGTTCCATACATGTTAGGCCTTTGATCCCATGTGTTTTGATTGTAATAGACCACTTTTTTGGGTCTAAAAGAGGGTCTCTAAGGCTGAGTACGGGATTACTAGTTAGTTTCTTTTCTAGTTGGGTTTGATTTGAATTATATTTGTTTCCTTAGGACTTAGGAGTCAAGTTATTAATAGTTAGTTTCTTTTTCAACTAGTTTCTAATTTCAGTTTTTAGTAACTATTGCATTAGGAGAATATTTGGTTTCCTTTTTGAGGAACCTTCTATTTTGTAATTCCCTCCCCCATCAACATTGTAAATAAAGAAAAGGAGGCTCCCAAAGCTTATATGATTTTGATAAAAAATTTAATGGCTGTTGCTATTGTCTTCTCCATGAAGAGTTGTCTTGTGTTTGATCAAGGCTGCTGGAATTGGTGTTTGATCCAATTGATTCTCTGTGGTGAGAAGCCCGAGAGATCCACTTTTACTTTATTATCTTTTCTCTTACTGTTTTCAAGCACTCCAAGGTATCAAATTCCATCTCAGTTCATCCCAGGTAAGCCACACTACTGATCTACAGTACGTTCTATTTTCCAGTTCTGAAACTCTCTTTCTTGTTCCCAAATCCATCTCTAATTCAAGGGCTTTCAACCACATGATTATCTCCATCTTTTGGTTGAGTGTTAGGCCCCATCTGAAGGTGGTTAGATCTCAGTTTGGGCCCCATCAGACCACTGGTTGGTCGGTTACACAAATCACCCACAGTTCTGCCCCTTTAGAATATTTTGACCTAATCTGTTCTGTTTTCTGAGATCGATATATACGTCTGGTTGTTTCTGATTTCTATGGATGTTTGTTCACAATTTATGATCTGTTATGACCCTATTCCTGTATTTGATTTAGTCCTTTAATCTGAGTTATATTCTAATCTCATAAATTCCAATTTCTGGATTCAAAACTCTGATTTACAGATCTTTTTTCTTCCTTAATTCTGATCCATTGTATTGCTGTCCTACCTTGGTTATTATTGGTTGTTCTTTGATTAAAAGTTCCTGCAGTTGAGACTTGGTTAGACTCCCTACCCTATTCTACATTAATAAGCAGAGATATCCATGCCATCATCTAGTTGTGGTGTTATAATTAAACTTAAAGTCCACACGGACTTTGCCACGCATCAATAAAATCCTTTGTTTGTTGAAAAGTAAATTCATTTAGAAACAGTGGATGTTGAGAAAACAATGGGAACAGCATAGACTGCCTGGTTGCCTAGGCTACACCATCACAACACTAGATCCTGTAAATATACAGGTTAGTGCCAAATGAAACACTTGAAATACCCATGGTGTCAAAGCTCCATTGAAATTGTTAGCTCACAATCACAGAGCTATCTTGTATCTGTGATAATTAAGGACAAATGATTTAATAGATTTAACATATGATGGCCACATAAATTAACAATTCAATTGCAGGTCTTCAAGCAGTAAAGATGCAAGAATTTCCTGTAAATATCTTTCAAAATTTTAGGCTCCTTATAAGCATCTTAAAAAAGGAAAACTGAAATTCCTGAACATCAGTAGCTTTCCTTTTTGGGGGGTTAGTAACATCAATAACATGTCTTAACAGCATAAATGTTCACATACTGTACCTTGAGTCCCGAGGAACAAAGGTGAGGCTTTCTCCAAAATCAGCCCAGACAGAGTACTCATAAACTACACAACTCTGACCATTTCCATCCGATTTAAGTATAGGAGTGGTAGCTTCAGAAACCACACCATCATTGTTATGTACGTCTACAATGATGTTCTTGGGTAACTCATCTATGCTATGATGTAAGTTTTTGTCAACATGGATTTCTCCTCGAAGAAGGTATTTCTCTCCTTTCAGATAGATAGGCTGTCAAAAGAACACAATAAGAAGGGACAGAGATGATACAGAATAGATGGATCAAAGCCAAGCTGAATAATAAACAATGTAAAAAGAACAAAGCACCATACCGATGGGTTCAATGTGTCTAATTTCACTGAGGAGACCCCAAAGAAAATGCATGAATTAACAAAGTGGAGCTCATGTACTCCAGGTAATTCTACACATATACGCTGGGACCCCTTCTGCAAAATTCAAGTAGAAAGAAATTTAAGATGACTGTTTCTTACTACAGATGTATCGGGATATACAGTGATTAAGTGAGTTCTGTCAGATATAGACATTACCTTAACATGTAGATCTACAGGTGAAGCATCAGGATGATCAATGTACGCATCGACATCATGTGTGGATATTATATTGATCCAGTAACCTTTTTGAACAAAGACAACCCCCTTTACATCCTCAGTTCCCACATCCACATCAATGATACTCTGCTCCCAGCACCATTTATCCTCCTCAGACAAGTCTGTTTTTGACTTATGCCGGACCTAAAGGAAAATTAGATTAAACAAAGACCACTGAGGATTAGTTGGCTTTCGAAATTTATCATCTGATAAACTTCAAAACAGCAAATCAAAAAGAAACTATATTCAGTTACTACTGATTTTAAGGATTCTGCATGTGTGTGTGTGTGTGTGTGAGTGTGTGTGTGTGTGTGTGTGAGAGAGAGAGAGAGAGAACATTATCTCATTGATTTGATTTTCCCTCAAAGTTATGGAGTTTATTCCCAAATGTTTTGAATTGTTAACAGACTGCAGTAATTTATTTGAATCAAGCTTAGGAATCCACTTGAACTCATTTTTGCATAGAAACAACAACAAGAACAACATAGCCTTATCCCAATTAAATGGGGTTGACTACATGGATCATTGCTCTCCAATCAGCTCTATCTGAAGTCATACATGATACAAGTCCTAAGCTATACATGTCTTTCCTCACCACTTCTATGGGCATTTTAGGTCAGCCCCTAGCTCTTTTAGTTCCTTCTATCTGAATCAAATCACTCATCCATACTGGAGCATCCCAAGGCCTCTATTGCGCATGGCCATGCCGCGTCAAATGACTTTCTTGTAGCTTATCATGAATTAGAGCTACTCCCAAATCAGCTCTAATCCTGTCATTATTTACTTTATCCTCCCTAGTTTTGCCGCAAAATCACCTCAACATCCTCATTTATGCTACACTTAGTTTATCTATTTGATACTTCTTAACTGCCCAACATTTCGCACCACATACCAGTTGTATAATAGTCCGATAAAATTTTCCTTTAAGCTTTAAAGGAATACATTGATCACACAACACTCCAGACGCACCCCTCCACTTAAACCAACCAATTTTTATTCTATCAGCAACATCATCCACATATCACCTTCTTTATCTATGATTGAGCCCAGATAGCTAAAATACTCACTTTGAGGAATCTCCCTCTCATCAATTTTTGCCACCTCATTAACCATCCTAGTATAACTAAAATTACACAACATATACTCCATTTTGGTTCTATTTATCTTCAAATATTTTTATTCCAAGGTTAATCTCCTCAACTCCAACATGTCAATCTTAGTTTTTGTCTCATCCACCAAGATAATATTATCAGCAAACAGCATACACCAAGGAACCTCATCTTGAATGTCTCTTGTTAAATCATCTATGATAAACACAAAAATAAGGCTCAAGGATAAACCATGATGTAACCCAATCGAAATTGGGAATTCACTACCTTGACCACCCACAATTCTTACGCTAGTCACCACACCATTATACATCTCTTTAATTATGTCCACATATTTACTTGAAAACCTTCTCTTCTCTAGTATATGCCAGATTAACTCTCTAGGCACTTAGTCGTGTGCTTTTCTTAGGTAAATGAAAACCATATGGAGATCCTTCTTGCCCTCTTTAAATCTTTCCATGAGCCTCCTTCCATTACATGGATCTTCCTACATGAAACCAAATTGGTTCTCCAAAATAGTAGTTTCTTTCCTCAGGTGGGTTTCAATAACCCTCTCCCATAACTTCATAGTATGACTCATTAGTTTTATGTCTTTATTGCTATTGCAATCCTGAATTTTTGTAGATTATGAACATTCAATTTCTCTAGCATTCATCTGGCATTCTCCTTGTGCTCACATCTCTACTTGGTGATAAATAAAGCATCCGTACCTTTTTGGATCTCTCATATATTTCATAAAACAGGCTTTCTAGAGACCCCCAATGACCAATCCTCACATGAATCGCTAAAGATCCAATAAGTCCATATAGGTGGAATATATACTTATATTCCCCCCCCTTCATATATGTACATAAATAAACATAATGAGCAGCCACTTCTCCCTGATAATCCGACTATAACCATTACCACCTCATGTTTATGTGCAAGAGGCTCTCATTGTTTTCAATGCCACAAACTCTCACACACACACACATTTTGAACTTTTGATAGTCATGACATGAGTTTAGCGTCAGAGGGTTTAAATAATGTTCATGTTATCCTTTTTCCTTTTTTATTGGACTTGCATCAGCGTAGGAGTCGTATTGGATCCTCATTTATTTCCTTATTATTAGCTACATAAGATAAATCACAGATTCCTAAGCTCTTCCATACTTCTATTGGGACCCAATCTAGGCTGGAGCCTTGCCTACTTTCGTCTTCCTTAAAGCTTCTTTAACTTCAAACACCCTAATTATACATATCTATCTACAACATGAGGTGTCAAGATGAATATTGCAATCTCCCGATTACTTTGAATGCATTCATTTAGTAGGATGTGGAAATACTCTTTCCATCTCTACTTCATTTTCTCGTCCCTTACTAGTACTCTATCTTCACTTATAATACATCTAATATGGTCGAAATCTCTACTCTTCATTTCTCTCACTCTAGCTATCTTATAGATAGTTTTTTTCCCCTTCCTTTGTTCAGATTGTCATAAAGAACTTCATATTTCTTCGCCCTTGCTTTCCCCACAATCTTCTTAGCTTCATTTTTGGAAAATTATACCTTTTTAGATCCTCTGCCTCCTTAGTCCTTTGTTGCCTCAAAACTAGATTTCTTAGTCTTAATGCCTTCTTGAACCTCATCATCCCACCACCAAGTCTACTTAGGGGCACAACAGTTTCCTTTCAATTCCCCTAAGACCTCTTTAGCAACCTTTTTAATACAAGTTGTCATCTCATTCCACATCGTACTTCTGTCTCCCTCAAGTCCCACTTTCCTTGTTTGACCACTTAACCAGTAAATAAATTCAAGGGATCTCCTTTTAAACTCCACCACCTCATCTTAAGGCAAGTAGGCCTCCCTATCTTACGATTCTGCGTAATGAGGAACATATTAATGATCACCATTCTATGCTGACGGGTTAGGCTCTACCCCAGTATAACCTTACAGTCCCTACTAAATAATCTATCAGACCTTCTAGTTAGGAAGATCTATTTCGCTGGTAAATGCCCACTTTTGTATAGTGTTCACAATGGATAAATCGTAAGCCTCAACAAAATCTAAAACCGAGATCCCTCCTCATTCTTTTCCCAAAAAAATAACCTCCATGTACGCCTTCATAGCCTCTAGGATTTCTCCCCACATGTCCATTCCAATCACCCCCTATGATAATCTTTTGCATAGAAATAGAAACTAAATCAAAAAGAACATAAGCATCCAAAACTGACACCCACAACAAAGTACCAAGGACAGAGCATATGAGATTAGCACAAAGGTGAAGAAATCACAAGCAAATGTCTTCCTCATCCCTACCCAATGACAAGTAGGTCACAAAAAAACATAATGAGAGGATTCATGGGGAAGAATTGAGGCAGGAAATCAGGGACAAAAATTACCTCAAGCCTATATTTTCCAGGGAAAACTTTCGGAAATATGAAGTCACTACTCTCATGAGTCAGGCCAATTGTCTTTTTCTCCTCTGTACTTCTACCAGCCAATCTTGTCAAGGAAACAAACGTAGATGAGTCACATTTATCCTTGCAGAGTACTGTTCCATATATATCAACCTGTGCCTGAAATTTGAAAAGAATCCAAGCATGGTTAGTGCTTCGACTTCTACATGATTCAACTTCTGTGATAATCACTAAGAAAACATATATTTAAGGCTGCACCAGTACTTCATAAGTTACAAACTTGACCAGGCTTGGTAGTGCCAGACATTCAGTGAAGTATGACATTAAAATATAACATACTTGATAGGAAATATAAATAGGTATGTGTGCATAAAAAAAAAAATGTCCCAGTGCACGAGGCTTCCGTTACTGCAGGATCTGGGAGGGGCAAATATATGCAGTTGTACCCTCTACTTCGCAGGAGAGGCTGTTTCATAGTTTTGAACCAGCAACCAACAGGTTGCGATAGGCATGTATGCATACATTTTCAATTTTTTTTTTTTTTTGGGTGAACCATTTATTATTGATCAATAAATATAAGCATATGAAATTTTAACCATATTTAATCTATAACACACTTTGTTGTTGTTATAGCTTAAATAAATAGGTGAACATTGTTTTGCACGGATCCTTGTAGATGACCCCATTAAGTTGGGATACGGCTAAGTCTGTTATTGTAAGCTATAACACACTTGTTTTTGAATGAGGGTAAATCCTATCATTTCACATGTATGCTAAAAAAATGTGCAATACAATGACCGCTTTCGATAATGACATAATGATAAGTCTTTTTAAATTTATTTTTGAAAATATTTTTTTATTGCCGATTTAAATATTTAAATGTAAGACAAGTGGCAATCAAAAGAAAATGTCAAGTTCTAAATACACCTATAGATTTGTCATTTAGATAGTACCTTTAAGTATACCCATAAGTTTTTTATGAATTATATTTAACGAAAAAGACAAACTTCCATGTTCAGTATAGGGCTTAGTCTCGAAGTAGGCCAACCATTTTAAGAAATCTATATAACACATCTAAAACTCAATAGAACACCAAAGGCATGGCCCTGCCCAGCCTGTATTAGGGAATGCTTCGACCGGGCCGAATATTAGGTACAAAGTTCAGGCTAGGAAAAGGTGGACCAATATCCAGGTGCAGCCAGCCAAAGTGCCACCCTTACTGCTAATGCATGAAAAGAATGGTCTATCAGCCCACCTACGATGACCACAAAAAATTCCAGTTCGACCATCTGAGTCAACATATCTGATTTTTTTCAATCAATGGTAAGTCTTTAAAGAAATCGTCTGTCCCAAACTAGGATGTGTAAGGAACAAATCTAGAATCCAGTTAGGAAGATACATTGGAGGTGAAATACAAGAAGAACCTTAAAAAATATATAAATATATATGAACTGCTAAATTTACCTGAGAAAATTCAACATTCAGTATCGGACTGTCAACCACAACGTCAACATAAGAAGGCAAGAAAAGAAGTCCAGAAGCGCTCTCAGGTGTAGCCGCCAAGGCAGATAAACGGTATTCACCAGATGGAACCTGATTCATATAGATTCAAACAACAATGATGTGATCGGCCAGAGTTTATAAACATATACAGACACCATCAAGGGATGACAACTGGAAAGATGTACGGATAAAAGCCCAACAGTTGAAAAACTATACGCTTCAACTGATACATAATAATTCTAATATATAGATGAACATGGTTCAGGGCCTTCAGGCAAACTTGACACCGTTTCCCTTTTTTTTTTTTTTTTTTTTGAACGACGTGAATGCAATCAGAAGTAACACAGCCTTTGCATACTATTTGATATTTTGCTTAGCCACATAAGACCGCAGCAGAACTATACTTAGAACAGTCAACAACTTCGCAAATGTTTGGTTTGATCCTTCATAACCAGAAATACCAAAGAAAGGTTATATGTGTCAGGGTTTGCAGCAGATCATCTAGGTCAACCACTCCACTAATGCAATACATTGTCTCTTCAGATTAGCATAGTAAACTGGGTCCATTGGTTGTCCATGTGGCTACCCAAAAAAGAGTTGCTCTGAATCAGAAAGATACCAATTATTTTTCTATTTTTATTTTTTCCCCTTCTTCAATTTTTAGTAACTTTAATTCTCTAGGTAGCTGATCAGCACCATAGCCTTCTTCCTAAGACTCTGGTAATAAAATGGAAAATATTATAAAGGACTTATCTAAAAGCAAAAGAATTTGTATAGGCCCAAAAGGAACTGGAAATTCTTTTACTGAAATGCAACACAAAACTCAGGAATAACTTCTAGTTTATTTTTCTGGATGATATTTTACCCAAAAAAAATTAAGCGAGAAAAAATGATGGCATCTTGGTCAATGATAAAATTTCCAAACATGGAGGAAAAAATGGCTGGATCTTTTCCTCATTCAACCATGGCCCAATATGCTTCCTTTTCAGTACAATCAGCCGATCAGGGGAAACAGACAGACAACTATAAAGACATAGAAAATGGGAAAATTGCCTTTACATGGCTCGTTTTTGGAAGGGATTCCTAACCAGTCCATCATTTTGAGCCACATGAACGGATTATCTGGCATTCCAACCGTTGGATAGAGTATCATCCAAATTAGCCATGTGTCAAATTTCATAGCTTAATTCAATCAAATCCCCTCCCATGCATTGGCATGCATTCCCATGTACGTCTATGCATGACTAGGGTACTCCAACCAGCACTGTGCACTCTCTCAGAATCCTAGATTTTCAAAACTCTATTTTGCCACGTGGCAAATTCTGATTGGGCCGAAACTTGACATGTGAGCTGGGGACCTATGGGTCAACTTGTTCCCAAACTTTGGGCTCCATTTTTTTTTTTTTTTTTTTTTTTTTTTTGGGAGGGGTTCATTGAAACAAATGAAGCCTAAGGGTATTTGTTCTTGGACCGAAGATCCCCTATCCCACCTCATCTTGGCTGTCTAATATAACAGGCTCTCAAATTTAAATTATTGAGGCCCATAAACTCAATGTCTGAACTGAAACATGATAAATACATAACAACTAAAACAAGCAAAGAACAGCAGCAACTAAATTTGGTTTTGGTTTTGGTTTTGGTTTTGGTTTTGGCTCGAAAGGGGTTCTACAATTGAGGTGGGTAAATTACATGAAAATATATTAATGACTCCAATGACCAAAAATTCATTAAAAGAATGAGTCCAACTCTAATAACCAACATTTTGATGGTAATAACCAGTTGTCGTTAATCCATTATTATAATGTTGACAATCATAATTGTCCTTGATAATTTTTTATTAATTTTATTAAAGAAAAAGGATTATGAGAGTACAAATAGGGCCCCTATCAGCATTAGAGGAGATCATGATGTCCACAGAAAGCTACACGCGCTACAACTAGTAACACCCATATTTTCATGGATCATCAATACCAGGGTTGGAAATTTTTGGTGAAACAGTGTACCTTTTCAATGTGTTTCACTTGGCTATTTTGGGGTACTAATGGCTGAAATGAGCAAAACAAATGACCGAATTTTCGACAAAACAGTGCACTTTTTGGGACTGAAATGAGCACAACGAAACAATGCTAATTCTGGGTATTGCCTCCTTTTTCGTCTTGGACATGTCGAAATTAGTGAAATTAGCGAAATTTCTGCAAGTTTTTGAACTATGTATGAAGTCCAACATGTGCCCCTTTTGCAGCCAGCAAATGCTCACAAGCATTTCCAACTGGATAGCCAAACACGGCTTACAACTAATATAATTTATTTTTAAGTATTGTTTGATTGGTAAAGCCTGCACCGAAATTAAGTTGTCTTTACTCCATAGTTGCCAAGGTGTCGCCTATGCAACCTTTGCTGAAAGGGCACCTTGATCGCCTAGGTGATGCCTTGACGCCATGTCAGTGTCACGCTGATTTTTTTTCCCCTCCTCCAACACCTAGGATAGCCTAAATGCCATGACAACTTTTCTGTACTCTTTATTAACCAATCTTCTCTAAAACAAAATGAAACAATTTTGACAACCGAAGAGTCTCAACAGCTGATATCCGAGGGTTTCACCTTGAATGTCTTCGATAGTTCATATACATCATTCTTTAAGATATGAAAACATTTACTGATGAACATTGGAGCAGCTATATTCTACTTCTTCAATCCCTTTAGGACCTTTTGGTTGAACATAGACTATGAAACAGTTCCCAAGTTGGATATCCAACTTAAGAGATAAAAAATTTATATAAGCATATCTGCTAAAGAAGGATTCTCATTTTCCCCCTGATAAAGGGAAAAAATATACAGGAGCTCACCCCAAAGGAGTTGCAGTGCTGATTGGAAAACGATGACTGTAAACGTATTATAACTCAACCTTTTCCCTTAAAACCTCTCGACAAAAAGAATTTGCATCATATCAGTGTAAACCAAAGAGAAATACGAGCTCAAACATGATATTTTTTTTAATTATCAGGCTACTTGTTCTAACAAAGGAAAGGAATGAGTGGATTCCCTTCACTTTCTATCTCAAGGATCACAATAAAAATGCAGCTATTTTCACCACAAGTTGCACTTCTTTATAAATCTGAACTATAGCAAATTGGAAGTCAATAGCCAAATAAAATCTCCTAACTTAATACAAGTTTCGTATGTTGTAGGTTAGCATACCTCAAAGCAGAATTTCCCATGCTCATCTGTTTGTTTCACTTGAGGTTTAACATTCTCTGGACCATGTGTCAAGGCTACCTGACCTCAAGAACAATCAAAGGGTAATTAGTATGCTATTAATTGGTACTAAGCCTGACCACTATTTCATTGAATAGCATGTTTAGTATAGTAGTATAGACATAAGAATCAATGAAATCACCTTTGCCTTGTCCCCAGTAACCATCCTAACAACACCGCAGATGTCATATTTGACAGCTCTAATATCTCCAATTGAAGCCATATTAGGCATAACCTAACATTCAAAAGGAAGATCAGAAATAGCCAAAGGAAATAGGATAGCTAGCATTACTAGTTGGCGAACAAAAGACAAGCCAGGGGTGGTTTTTTCATCTCAAAACTATACTAAGGAATTCAATTGATATGCTTACCAAGAAATTGTCCAAGTTGCTGAACTTGTAATGTTCCTTCTCTGCCGCAATGATGTAGCGCTTAGATGTAACCTGAACACCTTATATGTAAGTTTCTCAAGGCAAAACAAGAACATAAATATTAGATCGACTTCATTATAACAATTTTGTTCAAGCATAAGCAAGGTTATAGGTATCTGTATCGGTATCAGTGTCAGTATCGGTCTCAGCCGATACCGATATCATAAATATTAGATCAACTTCATTATGACAAGAAGGTTATCCATGCATAAGCTAAAGTTTTTTCACTCCTCATGGCCCAGATATAGAAAGCAAGGTTATAGGTATACCGATACAATACTGATATGGATCGGCTGGAATCAGGCTGTATTGGGCCCGTGTCGAGCATAATTTTAAAACTGAACCATTTTTTGCTCGATTTTCACCTGATCCATATCAATATCATATAGCTATTGGGCCCCGATGATTTACCAATATGCCGATACGATACAATACTGATACCTAGAACTATGAAAGAAAGACCTCAGTCCTCAGTCAATGAGTAAATGAGTAAATGATAGGAACCCTGTTCCAAACAGAGAGACCACAATGATAATAATTGTAGTACCAAAGTGC
Organism: Macadamia integrifolia; assembly: GCF_013358625.1. Taxonomy (NCBI): domain Eukaryota; kingdom Viridiplantae; phylum Streptophyta; class Magnoliopsida; order Proteales; family Proteaceae; genus Macadamia; species Macadamia integrifolia. The sequence continues at coordinate 30,062,677 of NC_056566.1, read as the reverse complement.
AAACTAGTTCTCTGAAAACTGTTATGGACAATCACAAATGTACAATACACAGTCATGAGCATAGACTGATTTTATCCGGGGAGAGGACTTTATGCCAATTAGCAACACAAAAATTTAAGCTTGCTCTTACGGAAGCATAATGAGATATTGAGAACCAAATTTTCATCACAATAATATATAGATTTTATGAACTTCCACACAACGAGCGGAATAGCCATTATCTGTGAAAATAATGTTTGCGTAGCAAGAAACTCCACGATAGTGGCCACTATCTTGCAAGATTTGAAAGGTGGATTTAGAAAGTTAACCATTTGCCTGGATGATATTTTTCTGAGACTAATTACTCCATTAAAGCATCAAATATCTTCAGTTTTAACCAAGATAACTAAGTCTCACTCCTACTAGATCCCTGAGATAATAGTTGGAAACCAGTGACAATTATGAAGTAATAAAGCCCGAAAACAGAAAGGTTGTCAACTGATGATAATTGACCTAGAAAGATAAAGGGTATAAGAAGGTTGACTCTGTGAGGATGAACTTGAATCTGACAAAGGATAAGGGGAGAAAAACTCCATTAAAATCAACAACAATGTATATTTCTGCAAATGAAGTGATAAACAATAACCAAACATATAAGCTGATGTTATCACTAAATCGCACACAGCTGTACCTGGTCAAGCTTGTAGTACCCTTGCTTGTCTGTCCCAGACCTTTCAATACCATCAACAATAATTTTCACGCCATCCACTCCCACACCATTTCCATCGATTACACGGCCACCAACGGAAAATCCAGTGACCTGGCACAACAGGTTAACAGCAGCAAATAGACATACAGCATTAAATGATTTGTAGAAAGATCTTCAGAACCCAAAAAATATGTTCATCATAAATTCCAAGTTCAATAATCTATACATCAAATTCAAACCCTGTAAATTAACCAAGTCGTACACAACCACCAACAATACAAACTCCATGATGCAAGCTGAAGAAAAAAAGATGGAAAGAACTAAGGAGACTGCATTTCAGTCAAGGAACAAAATCAAACCATAAGCAGAAACAACATCTAACTCTTCTTTATTTTATTTTTTTGGCAGTGGGGTGCTACGACCATTGGGGCATTACAAGGAAACACCCCATCTCTTAACAGCCCAATCCAACCCCCAAGGTCAAGGCAGGATTCAATCCCACAATAGCAACAGGCCTAAATCCTTACCAGTTGTGCTATCTAAAACCTTCAACCATAGCTGTCAAGGCGTCACCTAGGCATTCAGTGCCCTTCCAGAGGCGACGCCTTGACGCCTGATTGGTGTCACCTTGATATTTTCCCTCCTTCAATGCCCAAGATCACCTAGACACCATAACAACTACCATAACAACTATGCCTTCACAACTAACAGGTTATGCAAAAGGAGAATTCACAATACATATTATGCAGTAACGCTTTCTTGGACCGACACGACCCCGTTTGGAAGAAAGACCGAGACGAAACAATTCCAAATCTGGTTTTGAACTAGTAGGATATTTAGGCATTAATTTGGGTTGACACTGTAATCTTTTATTTTATTTTTTTCTGTTTTATCTTTGTAGGAGTTGGACACGTAGGAATCATGTTTTAGTGTTAGTTTCCTAATTGAGTTCTCTCTCTTTTTAAGAATGTAATTAGGAGTTTATCTATATGCTTGTAAACGATGGCAATAGAAGAATTGAATATTGAATTGAGATTTGAGTTTTCCTCACGGGTGGTGAGTTACCTGCATGTGCTTTTCGCAGAGTGACTTTTCTTTTATTTTTTATTTAAATAACAAAATAAATGAATCATCAGTTGAATTCTTTCCCCACCCAGCTAACAGCCAGGTTTCCTATAACAGCTAGGACTGATGCCTAGATGGCTTCTTTTCCATCTACGGATCTGCCCTCGTGCTGCTGGATTAGGACTCCTAACACAATGACCTGGGCTAGTGACCAAGACCACCAGGTAAAGAAAGAGACGATTGGAAGAATAAAAGCAGTCGCAGCATCGCACGTAGCTGCTGCAAATGCTCCTTGCACTGAATTAACTCATGCAGATCCTCTGACCCCAAAGGGTAAAAATTTGCACTTTGATCATACTGTCAACTGTGAAACAAACCTCGACCCAAGAAGCATTCTTATCCAGTCCCGTTCCCCCTCCTCTTCTTTGTTCTTGATGAATCTTATTCTATTTTCACTGTGTTATTCATTCTAATGGTGTCAAAAAGATCTTGGACAAATGATACATGGGATTATGAATTTCAAGAAGGCATAAATATTCCATTTCTTACCACCAAAATCTGAAGAAAAAATAAGCCAATTTCATATGATAATTCATTGAAGCATATAGCACTTCCAAATAGCACAATCAATATAGAAGACACTTAAGGTTTATTAAGTTGTGTATATGTATGTACCACAGAAGTATTATAGTCAGACCCTGAGGTAGTTAGTTTTTCTATTTCTAGTTGTTATTGTTTAAGATAATTAGTCCGCAAGGGCAGAAGAGCGTTCTAGCCCTCGCAGTATTGTACTTGGTTGTTTATATATACTATGTGGAGGGGGCTGCCGCTGGTTATGGACTGCCTCTCCTTCTTGTGGCAGTCTCTTCATTCTTCTTCTTCTATATTGTTGGTTCTGATTATTAGTTTCTGGTATTATTACAAGGTTGAACAAAAGGCAGTGTGGATACAGGTATAAAGACAACACAAGCACCAACCCGTTCCAACATAAGCAACAAAGAGCCATACCTGAAATTTTTGTGGGACAGTAACATGATTATGCCCAACAGAAACCAACACTGAAGAGGGTGAAACATCAAATACTGTATTCTCACCCTTGTAGAAAGGCAAAAGCTTGTAAACCCCTGCAACCATGCCACAGCAACTAAGCACCAACTCCAAACATATGAAAATCACCATTGTTAAGAGAAAGAAAGAAAGCAGTCACATCCCCACCCAACAGGACATTCCACCAAGAATGCCCAAAACTAAAATCTGGCAGAATCCATGGAAGTCAAAACTCCAGAAGCATATTAGCCTGCATTTAGCAAGGCGCATTTCATATATGTAACATTTCTCCATGTTAACAATAAATCTTCAACATTCATTTACATTGAGTACCTCGTGTACTACATGATGGAGGGTCTGTAGAGAAATAGGGTAGAAATCCCTTAGTAAACTCAGAGTTGCAGGGGAGAAGAAATCGCACTAAGAAAGGGTGGGGGGAGAGAAGGGATTCTCACACACTCAGCCCGCAGGCACACACCACAATATCAACTCATAATTTCATTCTTCAATTCTCTGATTTGTCCACCAATTACAACCAATATATAGGGAAAATAAAAGACATAATTAGAAACCAACTGAAATAAGGAAACTACCATAACTAAGCAAACCAATTATACTAAGACTCTCTAAATTGTATGTGAACCCAACTTGCTAAAATAAAGTGAATAAAATCAAATAAAAGGCAATCTTCCTAAATAAAGTAAATTTCTAAAATCCTACTAGATTAAGGACTCAATATGGATTCATCCAAAAAAAAAAAAGGATTCAATATGGGTCTGGTTCATCTCTGGTTGGATACCTAGATGGGTATGGATCGCTCCATGGGTGCGTATCTACATCAATTCCCCCGATGTTCAGAAAAACTCGTCCATGAGTTTTGTAGAATGGAAGAATCAACACCAATCGATCAACATCCATCCTTGCCTATATGAAGTCACCATCGAAACCACGATCGAATGATATAAAATCCATGACGTGAAGTTCACTGGTGAAGTAGTGACTCGAGAAAATAAAATCGATCGATTCACTGAAGAGATCAACCGATTTAAAATTTTCCAAAAGTTGATCTTCAACTTCCAATGGTGCCATCTCATTTTCTACCACTGGTGATTCATCTTTTCGTTCGTCTACCTGTTGTTCAAAGACTGAGATCACATAGTTGAAGGTAGAGTGTATACAATTAGATGCGACCAATGTTAGGTCTTTGATGTCCTTGTAGTGTCATTGCATCTCATCGAGCTTCTCTCGTACCAGTTGCATCTGCTAACGAATATCCAATAAAAGATCTAGATCCATCGGTCAGTTTTGCTTCTCTCTCTCTCACTTTTTTTTTGTAGGGATGGCAGAACTGTAAATATTGAAATTCAATTTAAGTCACAAAGGGGTGTACCACATGTGGGGCAGGGGTCTAATTTGGAAATAAGGAAAAATATGGGATAAAAAGGGATAAAAGATAATGGGATGGCTAGTGTGGGGAATAAGCAGAGTTAAAGAGGAGTAATTCTGGAAAAGGAAAATTAGAAAGAATAAATAAAGGGGGTTTGAGATACCGTAACCGACAAAAGGTCTTTGCGATGGAATCAGGCGATGGGAGAAGTCGGACCAGGTATGTCGCCGCCTCTCTCTCTCTTCTCGTCTTCTCTTCTCCTTCTTCTATTTTATGTTTTTCTCTCAGCTTCTTCTCTTCTTCGACTTCTTTCTATCTTCTCTCTTCTACTACGACTTCTTCTCTTTTCCACCTTTTTTTTTTTGCTCTTTTGTTCTGTTCTTCTCTTCTCTGGACTGCTGCTCTTTTTTTTTTTTTTTGGTTGTCGGAACCTTTTAAAAGGGCTCAATTGCATAAACTTGGGAGAGAGGGGGGCGGTGAGACAGGGGATCGATTCTTCTCTGGAAGAAATCAATTTTTTTTTTTTTTTTTTGGTTCTCAGTCTCGGTAGAACCGAAACAAAGAAATAAGGGGTGAAGGCGATGGAATATAGGGAATAAGGAGAGAAGGGCAATGGGATATGGTAGGGCAGAATCGAAGGGGCTTGGTGGTTATGGGAGGTGGAAGGGAGTTGTGTTTGAGTAGAGTCAAAGGGATGATGGGATCCTTCAGCTCTGATACCACTTAATGGAGGGCCTGTAGAGAAATTGGGAAGAAATCCCTGAGTGAACTCAGAGTTGCAGGGGAGAAGAAATCGCACTAAGAAACGGGGGGAGAGAAGGGATTCGCACACACTTAGCCCACAGGCACACACCACAATATCAACTCATAACTTCCTTCTTCAATTCTCTGATTTGTCCACCAATTACAACCAATAGATAGGGAAAATAAAAAACATAATTAGAAACCAACTGAAATAAGGAAACTACTATAACTAAGCAAACCGACTCTTCTAAGATTCTCTAAACTGTATGTGACCCAATTTGCTAAAATAAAGTGAATAAAATCAAATAAAAGGCAATCTTCCTAAATAAAGTAAATTTCTAAAATTCTACTAGACTAAGGACTCAATATGGGTCTGGTTCATCTTTGGCTGGATACCTAGGTGTGTATCTACATCACCACACCAGTGCAAATGGAAACACATCCTGTAAGCCGTAGGGTGATAAAAGATGTGAAAGTGGTTTAGACGTGAATTTGCCCCTAACAGACAATTTCTATTATTATAAAGCGGAAAATTTATACAAACAGAAACTAATCTGCTGAACACATAAACGCAACTTCAGTGGAAGTGGTTTAACTATTTTCAAACTGCGACTAAAATTCGCAATTTTTTGCAATGCAGGTCATGGACTAAGAAAGCCCATAGAAAGGGCTTAACAGCCCCATTAAGATTGATGGGCCCGCTTGCGAGGCACTTTTGATTACCTTTTGGTTTCCTGATTTATTTTGTCAGTTTTGTCATGGGTCAGCTGACTCAGCTCTACTCACTATTAAGATTTGTTTCTCTATAATTTATATTTCTGTCTCTTACTCTCTTTATATTAGTAATGATTGAATCGCCTAGACACATACAAGATGAATTTTCATGTTTTATGCCCTTCACCATAGTTGTCACGGTGTCTAGATGTTAGGGGGGGGGGAGGACACAAGGTGCCTGTCTAGGCGCCACCTAGGCCACATCTTGACAGCTATGAGTATAGGTTTTGTTTCCTAAACAAGAGAAGCAATAAATTCCAAACAAGAAAAAAAAAACAACAACAAAGTCTTATCCCATCTTAATGGGGTCGGCTTTAGAAGCAATAAATGCCAAATTAAAATAATGGAGCAATGCAAGACTAAAACAGAATATATATATATATAGTGCAACTTTAGTTAAAATAGGGATGAAAGTGAAATGGTTAGGATAAATGGTGGTTCTCCAATAGATAGTTTTCACAATTTAAGGTCAATCATAAATAAAGGAGAAACTGAAGATGATGTTACTCATAGAATTAGATGAGGGTGGATGAAGTCGAGAGGTGCTTCAGCAATGTTATGTGATAGACGCATCCCACTAAAACTCTAGGACAACAATAAGACCAGCAATGTTGGATGGAGCTGAATGTTGAGTGACAAAGAAAGAACATGGAAACAACATAAGTGTTTAAAGACTAAAGGTATAGACAGACAATGAATTATGCAGAAGTGAAAAGATACGAATGGCTCTAGGCTGAAAAAAAAATATGCCTCTAAACAGAGTTAATAGGAAATAAAGATCCATGTGCCAACCCATTTAGATCAGAAAAGGCTTAGTTAAATTTACTTTGCGTACCTGCACTCACTACTCAACAACATTTCGATTATGACTTTAAAGCAAGGTTCAAGGTATCGGGTTTTGACCAAGTTTCAACCCTTGGGGAGACCGAAATTTCGGTCGAAACGTGGGAAATTTCAAGGAAACAAGGAAATTTTTCCCCTGTTTGGTGGAAACTTAGGTTTCAAACCCCCAATAGTGTTTTTTTTTTCCTATTTTTTGCGTACATTTAGACATTTCTAACACATTCACATCATTAGTTGCATAAAAAAAAACACATAAAGTCATACCTGTGTGGTGAACCAAAGGTTCAGTAATCATTAGAGTTGTTGACTAAAATATGTTGTAGGTAAATGCATTTTCAAAAACAAAAAATTAAAAAAAAAAATGGCCACAGTGAATGTGTAGATCGGGTCCTCCTAAGTAACACATACAAAATTTACATAATTCTACTCTATTTACAAGTATATTCTATAAAAAAAAATGATTTTTGGGGAAGTTGGGACTTACCTCTTTGGTCCAAGCTGCCTTTCTTATGTAGATGGAGCAAGAACCATTCTTCGATTCAACTTTGTTAGGCAAAAAATGAAAATCTCCAATGTTTCCCCAAGTTTCCCACTCCTAAGAGAAAAAACTAAGAAGAGAGGGTCGAATTCTGCTAAAGAAGGCTTGGATTTCTTTTCAAACTAACTTATATGGGATCCAGTTCCACCCAAAGAGCCGAACCAGTTGGTTTGGTCGAAATTTCTCATGTTTCGATCGAAAGATATCAAAACATGGTCGAAACCTATGACTTTTAATAGTCAAGGGACTATCGTTTCAACCCATGGGGATACGGTCGAAACCTGCGAAATTTTGCAGGTTTCGATCAAGTTCCCGAACCATGCTTTAAAGTAGAATTGCATTGCTAGTTTATGAGAGATAATTGTCTCCTTTCAGTTTCTATGCTAATTCTATTAAATCCTAGTAAGAATTAACTTAATCTATGGTAGGTGTGACAACCAAATTGGAGTGTTAACAATCTAAGAAAAAAAAAAATGGCAAGATGCAATGAAATAAGTGAACACTTACAAAGAAAGGGGGGAGCATGTGAAAAAAAATATATATATAAAAACAGATAGAGAAATACCACAAGGTATTGAATTAAATATGAACTTTCCATCAGCATCAGATATAGCATGACAGAGAGCCTTCTTTTGACTTGGGGCATCACCAGGACCTTGGAGACAATCCACCTCCAATACATCATCTGAATACAAATAAATTTGAACTCCTAGAATTGGATTTCCCTGCCACAAAAGAAAAGTTAAGGCTCCATTTGCTATATCAAGAAAAATAGTACCATGGCATGCATTGACAAGGTTTCAGAACCTGGCAAGAATCAATTAAGATATCATATTGAGATTACCTAAGGCATCAAATTTTCCTATATCTCTTTTCTATGCAGTCACTCCAAACTGGGGAGTGGGGATGTAAGTTCATAGTCAATTGTATACATGGCATGGCTTTACATAGAACTTTACTTGTAGTATCAGTAGCTCTATTTCAAAAGTACCATCACTTAACTGAAGATCTCATGAAGAAAAAAAAAAATCAATAGCTAACAAATAACCACAAGAGTAGTAATTAGAATTTGAGGCTTTTCTTTCATTCCTTTCTTCTTTCCTTTTAGTCCCTTCAATCTGAATCATATCACTCCACACAGGAGCATCCCAAGGCCTCCGTTGAACATGGCCATGCCACCTCAAATGACTTTCTAATAGTTTATCATGTGTCAGGGCAACTCCCAAATAGTTCTAAAATGGTCATTCCTTACTTTATCCTTCATAGTTTTGCCACACATCCATCTCAACATTCTCATCCATGCTACACTTAATTTATCTACATGATGTTTCTTAACTACCCAACATTCCACCCCATACATCACAGTCATTCGGTCATTCCCCCAACACTCTGTGGCATTGCAAAACAATGACATACATAGCATGGCAATCTTGATGTTAATTCCAATTCAACAAAGAAAATAAGCTATAACCAGTCCCCCGACACTTTGTGGTATTACAGGTAGCCCACATGAAGTTTGCACGGACAAAAAAAATATTCCATTCATTCCCAAGTAAACATCTAGAGAAACACGCACACAGTTCAGTTCAGTTGAATTTAGATTTGGAGGGTCTCTAACAACAGTTAATGTATTGGAAGTGCTAGCATAATGAATGCCAATGCATGTTAATCTTTCAGTCTGTTTTTGTGCTGAATTTTAAATTACTATGTTTTACTTTCTTCTTTTCTCTCTCTCTCTTTTTTTTTTTTTTTTTTGGGGGGGTGGGGGGGGATGTGGGGGAGTGGGGGAGGTGCCAAAAGTTTGATCCCAAAATAACCGAAAGTGATGTATTTCTGCAGAGTAAACAGATCCAAAAAGATTTGAGCATTATGCAGACCCTAAGTTATGCATTTTTTAAATACCAAGGGAAAGCAGAATGTGAATACATGTACTCATGTTTAAGAACATTACCTGAGCAACAACAAGCCCTTGAATATCATAACCAGGGACAAAAAAGATGTCATCTACCATGCCATTTCCAAAACCCAATTCCACCTGCAATTTTGTAATGCAATCTCAGTGACAGACAAGTCTACCTCTCAATATATCTGATCAGATTGATAGACATGAGTAGAACAAGAGGGAAATAAATACTGAGAAAAAGAAACCACAGCAATAAGTATTAAACCTCCGAGGAGCCTCTGACTTCAACTCTCAAATCTGCGTGTGAAGCCTTCAATTTGTATTTTCCTGCAACCATGTACCCCAATGATTAGAACAGATTTTTGTTTAAAAAAAAATTGTGAATATAATATATAAGGAAACCAATAAAAGAAAACTCAAAATGAAAAACACAAGAAAGAAATAATGAGAAGTGCTCTCAACTTCAATAATTGTATCGTCCGAGCACAACATGCTGGACACATAATACAAATATACAAGAAACTAATTTTTCACATAATCCATCAATACATACAACAACATCCAAAACCTTATCCCAACTTAATGGGGTCGGTAATCCATTAGTACATCTATCATCAAAATATCTTTGTGGCAAGGTAACGGTTGAATGCACAGTTTAGACATTTGATGTGCACAAAAAAAAAAAAAGCAAAAGGATGATATTTAATATTTTATCTTCTGAAAACGGGCAACATCACAGTATTGTGTTACTGAAACCAAAAGGAGAAGCCCATAGAAGGATGCTATACGATCATGTTGGCCTCAAGGAGAGAGACATTTTTATAATCAACCCATCCCCCTCCCTCAAAAATAAAAAAAATAAAATTCAAGTTATCTGATTATTTTTAAAAAGATTAGAACAAAAACCTGGAATAATGTTTGTAAATGAGTAACTTCCCACTGATGACGTGTAAGCAGAAGAGACCAGATCATTTTCTAGGGACAAAAGCTCGACTTTTACATTGGAAGGCCCTCCATTTTTTAGGGAGCAGCTATCACCACCAACAGCTCCCAAAACTCTTCCAGATAACATAAACCTATAAACATATACTTTCATAAGTGATATGAAACACGAAGCATCTGCTCTATACACGGGAACAGAAATCCTTCAAAGACAAACCCTTTAAGCCGAAAATTAATGTCAGCATTCGCATTGCAACCATCTTGATCAATGACAACAGGAACCTGCAAAAAATGTTATCTATGTCATAATCAGAGGAAAGGGAATATAGATAAGTAATCATCATAGATATACATCACAAAAGAGAGGACAAAGAGTAAAGTGGTAAACTATGAATGACAATGGTTCTATGTAGGGGAAAAGGATCACTTAATTTTAACTAAGAGTCTAAGACAATTAACACCTAAAGTCATCGACTTATGTTGAGAAGCAAGCATAATTCTCTCGTAAGTATGACTCATGAAGTCATTCCCTTCTATATAATGAATAATGTGATAAATCTTTCTCCATACCCCTGGGGCTGTATCTCGATCTCCTACGTGCAAAATCCGAAGGACTAGTTTCTATGGAGATTCTCCTTGGTCTATTTCCATGATGGAAAGTCAGTGTGGCACAAAGTGAAGATTGAGAGGAGTAGAACCAAATCCCCTGTGGGTATTCTGAAGTGTAGCCTAGGCAACAAAAAAGGGGCTTGATACTTCAACTAGAGGAGCAACCAGTTGGTTTACCAAACCCCGACCAAGCATCACAGCTTTTCAGGTACAATGGGATTCAATGCCCTTATATTAACTACTCCTAGAGTTGCACTTTCAGAGCTAGGCCAGGAATGACCATTAGTGCGCAGACAAAACTTTTCAACAGTTAGGGGTCCTCCCTAATACATTTAAGAAATGATTTCCATAGGCAAGGATTAAAGTATCGGTCGGCTAAATTTAAGATATGTATCGGGGGGTATTGTATCGGTATCAGATATACTTCAAACCATCTCCATAGGGGCAAAAATCATGCACCTTAATGTAGATGTGTAATGTGATGCTTACCTAAAAAATAATAATAATGTGATTACCTTATCAGGGTCCCATGACCACCCTTCTGGTCCCTTGATTCTGATTACAAAAGAACCCTACAGACAGAAAGTACTTAATATGAGAAGAGGAAAAAAAGAATGTAAGTGCTACTGGGCTAAATGTCTTAATACAATACAAATATCAAGAATTTTTATTTAAAAAATGGCATAAAATGTTCTACTAATATAAGGGAAAAGAGAGAATACAAGGAAGAAAAGGCAAAATAAGGAATAGCAGATACAAGTTAGCCATAAAAAGACCAGAATAACACAAACTACCTCCCTGAAGTCCACATAAAAGAAAAGATAAGAAAAATGACCAACAAGCAACAGTCACCACAATGTAAATCCTAAGAATCAAACCCGTTCCAATCACTACGCTTCTACACGACTACAGAAAATTTAGTAGACCTCAGATTGCATCGTCTCACTTCAGCATGTGTTCTTGAAAGCTTTCCCCATACAAGCATCTGCTGGTGAAAGAAAAAGAGGCCCTGACACTAATTTCTTCCCCATCACTATCCCTTAACTCTGCATATAGCAAGAACTTGAGAGCACACTCATCATCCTTGGGGACATTAACCTCAAAGTCCTACTAACCACCAAAACCTTGAAGGTCTAGAAGAATCAACCTTGAGGCTAACCTGCTGTTGGACCATCATCTCCTAAATAATTCCAGGATTCAGTGATTCTTGTGTCAACCTTGAGCCATTCCATGGTACCTGTGCTACCTTACTGAGTCACTATGAGTTAGTAGTGCAAGGCCTCAGTTGTGCATTCACAACTTTTAGTTTCTATTTTGGTTAGTGCAAGGACTTGAGGAGGCCTAGTTATACCAGTAATTTGGGACTGATCTGACACTGGTTTGGGGAATAATGCAGACATTGGTCTGCTGGTTGTGCACCTCTGTGACCCTGGTGTGCGCAGGATTCTGAAATTTATGATGACGTTAGGTTGAATCCATCAAAGAGTCAAAAGTAAATGCATGTGTGCAGAATTTTAGTAAGAACTGAAGCAGGATCCCATTGCCTAGGACTGAGACAGATCGGTAAACAGTTCTTGGAGGACCCCAGGTCCTATACAGTGACAGAACATTGTAGGCCAAGTGCCCAGTGGTCTACGGTCTGAACAGTTTGACTTCTTGGTTTAATAGTCCGAAAAAACTCCTCAATATCTTAGGGGCAACCACAATCCAATCATGTTATTACATTGACTCAGAATAAGGAACACACATGCAAAAGAACGACTATTTTAGGGCCCTGATGATAGAAAGAATATTCTCTGCCATACTGCCATTTAAAAAAATCTGTCATCAAAGATCACTTGCAAAATGAGAGTCTGGGCACATGAGACTAAAAGGAACCATTAAAACACACCCTGTTCTTGACAACAAACATGCCATGGAGGGAAATAATAACTAGTAAACATAAGTCTTAAGCTCCTCTCATTGTTTATGCAAGCACCATGGAAATGCACAATAGTTGAAAGAAACAGATTTATCCCCACCCCAACCCAAAAAAAAGTTAGAAGAAACAGCTAATCAGATAACAATAATGCATGGCAAAGAATACCTTGTCATATACTGGGATGAAGTAGTAACCATTTGGAGCACATTGAGTCCTATCCTTCACCAATCCATCCACTGTACGAAGTTCAACCTACAAATTGAATGATGATGCCAGAAATATTTATGTTATATAAATTAAATGAACCAGCGATCTACTTGCAGCTTGAACTGCAACAACCATCAACGAACACCTTTAGATGTTCCAATAGCTCCATTATTTGTTATCTAGACTCAATTTTTACAGTATTAATACTATCCCTAAAGCAGTTGTATCATTTCTGCTGACACTATATACTAAATGTGCATCGGTTTTGACATTGAATTTGTTTTGCAACTTGAAATCTGAGTTCACACACTTGATCCTTTCGAACTTTTTTCCCCAGTTCTCTGTGGTACGCCACCAGTTTTCTGATATGAAAATGTTAGCATAAAAATAAAAGGTTTAAGTGCTCACCACTTTTAAAAATATTAAGTGAGTCAACCAAAGGTTCTCAAAGAAGTTTCAACCACTTAAACATGCAACTTCTAATTCATGTTTGTGCATTAACAAACAATAACAGGCTCAACCAATCTTGTTGGCTACAATTAGTTAACATGTTTTTGTGAAACATCACGTTGAGTATATTGAATCCACAAAACAATGAAACAATTGTTACGAATTTCTGCTGGAGAAAGCATACTAGAATTCAAGAAGGCTTCAAAAGAGTCAAAATACTCATTGAAAGATATGAGTACAGAAATGGATAGGAGTTCAGAAAGCAGTTTCCTCGGTTACATGTGCTTAATCAGTAAACTTTCCAAGGAAGCACAGGTCATTTGAAAATATTCGGGGCAACCGAGTACTTCCAAAATTATATCCCTGGATATGGATGGTTGTGATGGGAAATATTTTCATGGCCAGTCACGTAATAGTTCACTGAAAGTTTGAAAAGGAAGCACATGGCTTCTTTATCACGTTGCATCACGGACTAGATAATTGAAGCACCAGGCGTAAAGTCAATCTGACAATTCAATTTGTTGGCCTGAATCTATAACTTCTGAGATGCAGGAATTCAGAGATCTCATGCACCTGAATAAGCAGTGGGCAAGAACCAACTTGCATACGCTTAGCTAGAAAGAATTCGTCATCTCAACTGGTCACATGTAGCACGGCACTGGTAATAGTGGTGCAGTTCAGAACACAAGACTCAATTTTTTGGAGGTTACAATAGCAGGATTTAACAGATTGACTAAATAAGATATGGGCGAGCGTTCTCCGTACAAGAGCGGAGGGTGTGCTAGCACCACATGCTCTATGTCTCTCTCCTCTGGGCAAACAGGTCATTTCATGTGGGGAGGAGAGACGTAGAGAACAGGAGGTGCTAGACAGAAAACATTGTCCCATAAAATATATTCCATATCCATTGAAATTATTTGCCCCCTTATGTCAGTTTTTACCAATCACAACAACTGGAGATCAGCAGAATTGCTACAGTCGTCTGAGGAATAGCTCAAAAACACAGCAGGGAAACATTAAGAAAAATATTTTCACCTCTATATTTTATATAGCTAAAAAAGTGCAATATCTTCATATGAAACAATCGATCATAAGATTGGTTAGGATTCTCTTTAACAAAAAATCTACCTTCACTTAAACGAAACATAAGGGACCAAGAGAAAGAGAGAGAGAGAGAGATTAATCTTCTTCCTAACACAGATCAATACTAAGCTTTCATGTTCCTGCAGATGGGAAGTGACAATTTTGGCAGCACATGGCATGATCTTGCCATGTTATCATCTTACAGATTAATAATCTTACTCCTTTTCAATGGTAGAGTTCAGCTGGATAGAAATCTAGAGAGTTAGCGGGCTCTATTGGGTTCATTGTCGATAAAGGAACAGATCAGTTGGCATTCGAGAAGTAGGAATTTATGGTCGCTCGGAAGTGAAACAACATACCGTGATGTGAGAATAGTCCAATTTAGGATCAGTTGTCTTCCTCGACTTTATCAAAGACGAAGTTGCCTGCAACAATAACAAGAACACACTCTCAGAAACTCGCAGCTGAGAGAGAAATCACAATCATCCAAATAAGAGGCATTCAAAATGACAAAGCAAGTAGTGAATCGATATCAATAAGCTCTCATACGAACGAAGTCAACCAACAGAGATTGGGGAAACTAAAACCTTAACTTCCTAAAAAAAAAAAATCAATGTAAAGAAAACTAGGCATATAAGATTAGAGGATTGACCTCGACGAATCCTCCGCAACCTTGAATCGAATCTGCAGTAGTTGAAACTACTGAAATAGCAATCAACAAGCATAGCAAAGCATCTCCGGCCGCCATTTTGATTCGGGCAAAGCCGAAGCTTGAATAGAATGCTGTTGAGCGGATCAACAGCTGCACTGTAAATGGAAGAGAACTTACAGTAAGCGCCTAGTAATGAATCTGGGAGATGGTTCTCAGAGCAACCCAGCGAGGTATTACCATCGAGGAGTAACGAAAAGGTTTGCACATAGGGGTATAGATGTCATTTCAACAATGAGAATACTGAAAAAGTGGTGCTAGACTGCTAGTGTACCTCTTCGATCGTCCCAGAAAACCTTTTCCCAAGCCGCCGGTGGGGGGAAATCTCCTACAACACCAATTAGGGTGTCAATTCCAGGTCGCACCGGCTTGACCGGCACAGGAGGCCCAATCGAACCTGATCCGAGCTTGGCCCAATTATAATTGTTTGTTCCTAGTACAAAGGTTCCCCCGTCAGTCATCCCATCTAGATTCTAGACCAACCAATTACACGCCTGTCTAAGTTTGATTCCTTTAGCCCGACTATTTGAAATACCTACTCCACCCCCCAAGTCTCAAACCATCAAAATTAACTTAATATGACATTTTTGGATATCCAATTTCTAATAGAAACTGACAATTTGATGCTCTCAATAGACATTCTAAGGACTTTTTAAGATCCATGTAAACCATTTTTTTGGTATTCCCCTCCAACCCTATTTTGGGTGTCAGTTTTTGGCATAGTTCTTTTAAAGTTAAACGACCTAGTAACACATCTAGGCCCATCTATCCCAATTAAAGTTTGCCACCGACTGATCAATAATAAACATTATCATGCATGTCTGTGCCATGTGAACCCAATTAATTGAACGATTGGTCACAATGCAGGGAGAAAATTTGATCGAGCTCGATTAGGCCAGACCAAGCCCTACTGGTTGACACCCCTAACACCAATGGTGCAACAAATTGTATCAATCATATGGATTCCAAATGATATGGCTAAGAGAGAGAAAACAATGAAACAACTCAAGTGAAAGGGAGAGGGAGAAGGCAATGGTAATATGACATCGTGGAAACTTTTTATCCACCAATATTTTAGTTAAACAATCTTTTAATATTAATAGAATGATATAATGAAGTGTTACCACACCATTCACTTGATCGAGGGATCTAGATGGTGTCAAGAAAGTATTAGAGAATAATGAAAGTATTATTGACTTCGTATAACAAGTTGAATTAATGACTCTTAATAGATATATATATATATATATATATATATGATTGATCCCTATCCCACAACTTAGGGATAATTTTCGTTGTATTAATAATAGCCTAAGGTACTTTTCTATGCCTTCTCATATAAAAAAAACCTTTTGTTTTTGTTTTTTGTTCTTTTGTCCTTTTTTTTTTTCTTGCTTTTTTTTTTCCTTCAAATCTCAATATTCTATTATAAATGGATTATAAAACGAAGTATGGGGGAGTCTATATCTTACATACCCATTGTGGAATCTCTCAACTTTTTTCATACAATTTAAATGCCAATAGCTATCACATGGCATATCATATAAGGCCAAGTTTTGTGCGGTAGCAAACATCCAAGTTTCTTAGTCACATACCAAGTTTTAACCATATAGGAGTTTGTCACATTTTCCAATAATATAAGGGAGTGTACAATAGTGATTCATTAATTATGTGCATACATAAAACATACATGGAGATATAACCAATACATGGAAATGAATTTGATTTTTACCCAAAAAAAAAAGGAATTTGATTGAATTAAGCTCTACAATTTGATACATATGCTTTAATACCTTTTTTTTTTTTTTTTTGTTGGGTAGATATGTTTTAATAATTGGTCATGACCGTTTATATCCAACTTCTTATAATAGCCAGATCATGTAGCAGTCATGTGGGAATATTCTACCATGGCTATATGGGCACTATCATCTCCAAATAGTAAAGCTTCATATGGAAGAATATCATTTCATGCTAAAAAAATATAGGGGTAATTTTTTTATTTATTTTAGTTACTTATAATTCAATGTCAACCTTCTTTTTTCAATTGGTTTGGACTGAAATTTGACCAAAAAGTTGTGACTAGTGACGTGAAACCATCAAAGCTTGTCAACATTAAAGTTCGGTCACATGAAGCATGTCTCATACTATTGTGACAAGAATTGCATATAATAAAGACACAAATCACACCGGTGATAAAAGTGAATGTAATGCTTTTCAAACGAATAAAGATTATAATGAGCAATGAGCTAACTCTTCTATATAAACTAAATCTGAAACTAGGTTCGAATCAATATTTTTCTGATTATGGTCTAAATCAGATCAAATTTGGTTGGAATTGGTCCCAAAAACCTTATAATTGATTGTTTACAAAAATTTAAATTAATAATTAATCACAAACATTTTTTTATCTGAATCTGTCGATTCAACCAATCCAATTTTGGTTTTTAAATCAACTTGTGCACTTTTTGGCCATGGTCGTGGCTATCCAACATATTATTTATTCTCCAACCATCAAATTTTTTATTTATTTTTTTGGTCAAAACCATAAAAAAAGCATTGGCAGCATAACAACGGAGCGACCTCAAAATGAGATTATTAGGTTTTTACGTTGTCATTTATTGAATACACTTTAGGAGGTTAGAAAATACGATCATGTACTAACAAAAATTCTCCTCTTTTTTGGTAGGTTGGGGGGTGTTTGGTGGGGCTAGAACACAAAATCTGAGTTATAAATTCCATTAGCAAGCCGATAAACTTGATCAAATGTGTACCCAACAAATAAAAAAAATATATATATATGGGTGCAAGACACATCGTGTTCAATTAAGAATATAAGCACACATATTATGATGAATATATTATGCTTGTTTCAACCATGGCCTAAAATATTTCTTTTTATTTTTTTAAGAAAAAAAAATGTATATATGTATACATCTTTTTTTTTTTTTATTATCTCTCCCAATTGGATGGCATGAATTTCATTAAAAAAAAATTGTTTCGCTAGATGTTTGTTCAACCAAGGTTGGTGACATGAGTAGTTGTAATAGCCACATTGAAGATTCTTATGGGCGTGCCCAATCTAAGCTGTTGGGTTGATAAATCACTATCTTGATTGGCTGTATGTCAAATTGTACAGTACACCCATTATATATTAAAGTTTATGAGTATTTTAAACCATTGAACTTGTTGAAATATTATATTATTGTATGTTTTTAGTGATAATGTGTATATATAATAAAAAGTTAAGGCTATGTTTGGTTGTAAGACAAATTAAAGGGAAGGGAAGTGAAATTTTCATATTTAAAAAATAAATATATGTAATCATTACTCATGTGACTTTAATGTTAACTTCAAATCATTATATATTTTGTTATAAAATTTTACTTTTATTTGCATCAAAAACCCTTTGCTATAATTTGTAAATAAAAATTACACGTAAATTGTATCATTACTAAATATAGTTACAAAAATTAAATAGTTTATACAATCAGTAATGATTATAAACATTTATTTTTAAAGTAATAAAATTTCCCTTCCTTTACCTTTAAATTCCCATTGCAACCAAACAGAGCCTAAGTCTTATTGGTCAATTGGTATCTTCAAGCATCATTATTTGCAATGATACTTAGATTGGCTAATAAGGTATGGGTTGGAATATATTATATAATAATAAGTTTAGAAGTTTGGATTGATAGTTTGCAATTGGTGACATGGCTTATGCAAGTGGGTTAAGCAGGATGGCTTTGGAATTGTTTTCAACTTAATATGGCAATTATTACATCATGTCTAATGTTGGTTATATCATTATGTTATAAAAATAGCAATGGCGAAAATATAAGACTTATCTGATACATGTTGTAGTAATATATAAGATGTATTTGAATCGGATGATGTTAAAATTCACAGCATCTTAATAATTCATCATTTTCTTGAATCAAGAATAGATAAAATTAAAGTCTAAGTTGTATCATTATGATACTATCCTTAAGGTTTTTTAACATTTATAATTGTGCAACTAAGTTAACCATGTGTTTATATCTCCAAGATAAAAAAAAACTTCCAAACACATATATGTGATTACATAGGAAACTAAGGTTATGTTCAAATACTTAAATAATCGAATCTATATGTTCCTTTATTATATTTTATTTTCAAGTAAATATTAATCATTTGTAATTGATTTTATATTTATTTTCTTAGGAAAAATAGTCAAGCTATAATAAGTATTCATAAAAGCTTCCACGTGATAAATGAATTACTATGGTACTATCAACTATGCAAGTCCCAACATAAATGACTGCCATGCCCATGGAAAAGTAGTCGCAGCCCATTAAATGGAGAGAGAGAGAGAGATAGAGAGAGAGAGTGGTGGTGGTAAAATAGGGACGTCATTTATTTTGATAGAAGGGTTCGAGCACTTAGGCTATGTTTGGTAGCCAAGAGAAGAAAATAAAAGAAAATAAAGGAAAAAAAGAATCTAGAAAATAAAAGAAAATAAATGAGATGAAAATAAAAAGATTATGTATATTTGGTAACCAAGAGAAGAAAATAAAATAAAATAAAAAATTCAAAAAAATTTGAATTTTATGAGAGAGATAGACACATAGGAAATCGTTGTGTAATCATTATTTTCTGTTTTATTATCTTTTCATATTTTCTCATGTTTTCTTGTGTTTTTTGTAGGAATTTTTTTGGAGAAACAAAATAAAACTTCATAATTTTCAAGAGGAATTTTGAATTTCAAAAGGTAAATCTTATCTTGGATAAATACATACCAAGTGCAAAGAATAATTATTCACCCAATAAAAAAGTACACATTTCTTTTTCTTTTATTCTCTTGGCTACCAAACGCAACCTTAAATATGGGACAATCAATAAATGCTAATGTGTATGATTATCCAATTATAGGACTTTAGAGGGCGATCCCACAGTTGGGGATATCAAGATGTGTGTCTAAGTTGTCCTAGTTGTGGGATCATTCTTTGATCCATGGGTCATATAGAGAGGAGCCTGATCCACTCCACTGGTGTGTACAAATTTTTTTTTTTATTGTTTAAATATTTACGAATCCATTGTACAAAAAGGTGTAAGTTTGGACCTAATGGCCCTAACTCGCCTTAAGCCCTAATAGAGCTTGGGTTAAGATTTCTAACCCCGAGGGCAAGTGAATGTTGAAAAACATTGACCTTGGGTTAGGGTTGGGGGTCGGGCTTGGGTTGAGGCCTAGGCCCAGCCTGACCCAACCCAACCCAACATGGCAATGATTTTAACCATGATTTATATGATATAATTTACGAATATCACTCTATCATTTTATTTTAGATAATGAAATTTGAGTCATTGATTTTTTAGTTAGGTGTCATGAACATCTACCATTGTGTTGCACTTCATAGTTTTAATTGTGCGCTATCATTTAACCTATTGATTTTTTTTTTAATTTTTAATTTTTAATTTTTTTAATTGGGAAGAGGATGCATAAGACACATAACAAAAACATGATCAATCAATGTTAGCCCGACTTTAACACGAATCAAGGCCAATCGAGGCCAACCCGACCAATTACAATCAATTAGGGTCGGGCTGGATTGGCATGAGCCCAATAGGATTGGGCTTAGGCATGAATCATGTAAGGTTGGATTGGGTTGGGTTGGGCTGGATTGGGTTGTGTTGGGCTTGAGTTAAATTTTGAAGACATAGGATTGGGTTAGGGTTTTAAGAAACCCGACCCAACCCGACCTGTTTGAGCCCGGTTGACATTCTTTTCTTCTTTACCATTTTTGGCCTTGAACCGAATCAAAAAAATCGAAACCACCGATTGGTCTTCGTTCCTCTTACCTTTTTTGGGTTCCTGGTGAAATTCGAAGCCGGAAATGGGTCTGCCGAGTGCCGACGCGGCGAAGGGATTAAGGAGCACGTCAGGTTAGGGTTTTTAACCTCTAGGGTGTTAGTGCCTCATTAGGAAATGGTGAAAAACCTTGACACTCAGTTCGTTTTCGGTGTTCTGTTCTGGGTCGCCTGACGCTGTCACTGATGCGGTTATCGAAGTTGAAAATTAGAATAACATTGATCAGCACCATTATCTAGAGTTTCTTGATGATGGGGGAGATGGATGATGATTTTGGCGATCTCTACTCAGACGTAGAGATTCAACTAAGTGATGCCGTTAATGCAATCTCGGGCTTCAATCAGGTGTACATAGAACATGATAATAAGAAGGAGAGTAGTAGTGTCGATGGTCGTCTAGCCTTCGAATTGAGGTCGAAGAAAGATAATTCGATGCTGTGCAGTGAGGAGGAGGGGGAAAACAAGGGGGACCGGATTCCGAGTGGGAATGAAGCGGGAACACCGGATTTAGAAGCCGATGGTGATGAAGAACTTATTGTGGATGATGGAAGTGACAGCGAGAATGATTTGCATATAGTTTTGAACGAGGATGACTGTGGTATGCCATTTGTTCCACGCGAAGCAATAACGGATAATCGGGGAGTTTCGGAGGGAAGTGACGAGAAGGATGACGACTTCGTGGTTGCTAACGATGCTAATCGTTCAAGCAATGATGGAACATTGTTGGATCAGCCACCATCGTCGTGTGATGGATTGGAGCAGGCTGATTTGTGTTCTTGTGCTGAAAAAGGAAATGGGAAGAAGTGTTATCAGCTTTCGCAGTATTCCCAATACAAGGTTGGCGTAATGCTTCCCCCCCCCCCCCCCCCCCACACACACACACACACACACACACACACACACACACACACACACACCCGAACATCCAGATAACCAGCGTATACTTTCACTTTGTGACCTTCTATTGTCCGTTCACGTTAAACACAGTTAATCTGCACTGATAATGAACCTGTGCTTCTTCTTCCCGGGCTTTTATGGTTGTTATTGGCAGTGAGTTGTCTAATTTCATTTCTTTTTAGGGTGGGAAGAAGTCCCAGATGAATATCTATGATTAATGGAAGAAATATAAATACGAAAAAATGTTTTATGCGAAAGTCTAGATTGAATTGTTGTGTATGAATGTGAAAGACAGCATTGAATTTTCAGCTTATACAATATTTGGCAATATTTTTTTCCTTTTAGGTGCATCTGGAGATAATCCTTCCACCTCAAATGCTTCGACTGAAATTCTAAGAGAAAATTGCATACTGTCTATGATTAATTATTTTCTCTTCCTGGATAAGAAATGGTTGCTCAATGCACGGTAACAAATGTTAGTAGCATTTTCTGGAAAAAAATTGGCTGCTGCCCGTTGCGGCCAAGTAGCTGCAATCCTTGCTGGCAGCCACGGGAATTGAATAATTCACATCCCCCTAGGGTTCACAAATGCCTTCATGAGTTTTACTATTTTCCAAAATGTCTTTGAAGATTCCATAGCTTTGGCTGCAACCCGGGCAGCAGCTAAATTTCGTTCGTATTTTCGATTCCTCCTAAAAAATTAAAGCAACGTTTACTTAGTCCAGAAACCGTTTCAGCTTTTGGTTATCTATGGAATTTTTACCTACTTATATGTAGCAGAGGTATTTGATTGTCCGTTTGTTCTTTCAACATTATGCATATGAAATTGCTTTATGTATGGTCGGATGGTCCCTTATTTCCTTCTTTTATGTCACTATTATTACTGTTCAAAAGAGTTTCTGATATTTGTAGTTGAGTGGGGATTTTAATTGTGGCGTGTATGTGCAGTATATACGACCAATTAATTTGGAAGTTGGTGGATCTGGAGCAACAGTTTCCCTGTCTTCTCCTTTATCGGGCAAGGGTGATTGTGATGCAGATGGGTGCAATCGGCAGATGGTGTCAAGAATGCCCCACACTGCCTCATCTTCTACTACAATCATTCCTTCTGTTGCTCAACAAGGATATTGTTTCTCCCTTCCCCGCTATAGGTGAGAAGTGTTTATATGTTCCCATTGTTCTGGTCTTATCTGAAGTTGGTTTTCTGTTACAATTTGAATTTATAGGTAGCCATTGTTTGATACTCCGTTTTTGCTTGATCTAAGCATCTACATTACTTTCTTGCTTATGCTCAACATCCTTTGCATCACACTGATAAGTCTTAATGCAATAGTTCTCTTTTAATTTTTTATTTGGGTTTCTGTTACAGGACAATATTTGACATAGATATTGATATATTGGAATGGAAGCCCTGGAGACATCTTGGAGCAAATAGAACTGATTTTTTCAATTTTGGCCTGGATGAGGAAAGCTGGAAGAAGTATCGCAACCACATGGTACTAGAAATTACTTTTTATATGTTCCTAAACCACTTTAGCATAGATTAATTATTAAATCTGGTGCACCCAGCCAACAGACCCGGGGCCTGCCAATGGTATCTAGTAAATATGGTGCATTAGCAGGCATTTAAGCCAACCATTCGATTGAGTTCACCTATTAGATCTAAGCTCAGTGTCAAACTGGATTAGATGACATTGAAGGCCAACTGATCTGTAATGGATTGAACTCAACAGTAACTAGGTTTCAAAATCCTACCCACAAGCAGAATCGTAGGAGTTCAGACCAGCACTAGGAGATCTTTCATGACTCTCAAAATAAACCACAGAACAGTCCCATAACACCTTCGAAACTAGGCCTCCCCTGGTACTCCAAACCCTCAAAGTTTGATTCCAATCCAGTGGGTGGATATAGAGATGTGGATGGAAGAATCAAAATAGAAACTAAATTACAGATTTGAAACAAAGCTATATAATGCAGGAGTAGATTACAAGTAACTAACTCCGCGGTTGATAACCCCAAACAATACAAATAGGAGTAAGAAACAAAGAAATAATACCATCAAATAAATCCCCAAGGATATAATACCCATATAGAAGCAAAACCAGTTCAAAACCTAACCTGAAAGGAGAGAGAAAGACTTGTTATAGAGTTGGAGAGAGAGAGGTGCGGCCAGGGCTGTAGGAGTCCGATTGAGTTGCACTCTTGGGCGTAGATAGTCCCTAGGGAGGGTACAAAAACCCCCAAAGTTGAGAGGATTCTGACGGCTGGTTGTGAAGTTACAAGCTTTCTTGATTTTCTGACCTAGGAGAGAAAACTGAGAAGAACCTTCAAGAACAACAGCTGAATGCTTCCAACAGTGACTTGGTAAGGATTGTGGGACCCTTATGAGGCATGGAATACTCTGATTGAAGACCTGGCTGAATAGAGTACAAAAGAGAGAAAGAGAGGAGATCGATCTCTCTCCTATTCCCACTAGGATTGCTGATCGGTTCTGATTTCTGCAGACTTTTATCAGAATCTGAATTATACCTCTTGAATGTTACAGTAAATAAAGTAAAAAAAGAAGAATAAAACGGATGGGGGGTTGAGAAAGGTAAAAGAGAATAAAGAAAGTGGCTATCTTAGCATGGGCTTCTCACCCACAGCTATCTCAGATGCTCTAAGCATTTAGTTGCAAATTTTCTTTCATAAATGCAAACTTTATTTCATTCAAATCTCCATAATAATGGTACATTTGTCTCTCTATTTAAAGAGGGGAAGTTTACAATCATACTAATATTAGGAACTAGTTTCTCAATAGGACTAGACACTCTTACTACAACTAGGAGCTAGTTTCCCAATAGGACTAGACACTTCTACAACAATTAGGAGCTAGTTTTCCAATAGGACTAGACACTCCTACTACAACTAAGAATTCAAAATAAGACTAGGACTTGACTTTATGACTCCAACATAGAGTAGAACTAACTAACTAATAGTTCATATAGGACTTTACAACCAACTAATGGCCTAATGGGCCTTTATTGAATTAAATAGCAATTAATTAAACTAATGAATAAAATCCCGTTTTTCTACCTTTTACCCATATTTTAGACCTATTAAAG
Organism: Macadamia integrifolia; assembly: GCF_013358625.1. Classification (NCBI taxonomy): domain Eukaryota; kingdom Viridiplantae; phylum Streptophyta; class Magnoliopsida; order Proteales; family Proteaceae; genus Macadamia; species Macadamia integrifolia. The sequence continues at coordinate 30,037,922 of NC_056566.1, read as the reverse complement.
TGGCCCATTTCAAAGAAAACCCATGGGATCAAAGGCCCAACACATACATAACACAACCCAAGGCTTATTTGCAATAAAATAAGCCCAAGTGACTTATCTACATCACTATATCTTCAGATCCACAAAGAAAAACAACATCACATTGATTGAATCCTCCATTCATCATGTAGAACACAATATGTAAGATCCAACGTAATCCGATGGCCAGATTCCACAGTTCATCAACTCAACAAAATAAAAACTAGATAGCAAAATTTATAAACCACCAGTAGTTCCCCATCCACAGGGCTGATCAAGCCCCAACTTGGGTCAAAGGCAGGGTATGAATACCAGTTAGAAGCCCGAGAATATCTCAAAGTTCCAAGGGCTAGATGCTGAGGTAACAGTACCATAAAGTTGCAGTCAAATAGCAACAGAAACAGGGAACCACAGGTAAGATTCAGAAACACCGAAACCTCTTTCAGACTTAGGGTTGATGTGAAGCATGACAGAATGTATCCTCACCCTGTCAGCCTTTAAACAGTATTAAATCAACGCAAACAATCTCAATACTTACTTGGATGTGCTGGAACAGAATAGAAAGAACTAGAAACAAGACAATAAAAGAAAGGGATATGATCATATGATAAGAGCTTCTCACTCAAGCCTTACTAGTCTCTCACCCAACACCTCTAGCATCCCACTAGGGTTTTCTGCATCTCACAGAAGATTCAGTCATCACACAAGAGAAACAGCACATAGCCATAGGGTTTTTGTCAAAATTGATGGGCATGTAGTGTAGCCCTTTTCTTATTTATTAACTTGGAACAAAACAACAGGCTAGAACCTTCCTTGTGTGGAGAGGAAGATCCTTTACAGATTAGAACTTATCAAGATAGAAACTAATACGAACAGAATCTAGCCTCTAAGACTTAGCAATTAGAAACAACTTACATAAATAACAACTAAGTAGTAGGAGACAATAAAATAGAAACTAGCATAAAAATAGGAAATACTAATACTTCCCCCACACAAGGACCAGACTTGGACTGACTTTATGGGCCTAAACCTCGCCCAAAATTTAGACCAAACACAACCACAAGGACTAGCTCAATGGGCTTGCTGCTGATGCTCCTCTCTTCCCTTGTGATGAGATCTGCATCAATCTGCCTGCATCATCGTGTGGATGTTCTTTCTTACCATTGGTAGTCTAGTAGCTCAAATGGGTACCATATTTTATTTTTTCTCTACCCCTTTCCAAGTTGGTCTCATAAATGTAGATTCACTGAGATATAGATCAGGAACAATTTTTTCAACAAGCCACCATGCTGGCCGAGGCCCCGGAGTCTTTAAGGTTTGATCAGATTAGTTTTTCTCAGTGAGACTCAGGTTTTCAGCTGATTTAGGAGGTACATATTAGGACATCTATTCTGCTCACAGATTCTTTGACATTCTAAGTCTTCTTACAGGCTTTCAGGGCTGAATTTCAGCATGAGACAATAGCTCCAGAGGCTGTTGCTGGGGGAAGTTGTCAAGTTGTTGAGGCTACGGAAGTTCCTGTCTCCTTAGAAAATGCTGATAGAGGAGGGAAGCGACTGGAAGTAGTACGTATAAATCTGCTTTTCTTTTTTTTCTCCAATATCCCTCCGCCCTACTGTTAACATATTTCTGCATAATCAATCATCTCCTATCATTCTCTGACCCAGGATACTATTAATTAGACATAACCCTTATTCGTATTGTTGATTTAGCCGAAAGGAAGAGCTATTCAGGTTGAAGGTGGTATTGGTGACCGACAATCATCCATGGATGTGAGACGCCCCCGGAATCGGGATTCTGATGTTGTGATACAGGTGCTGTGGCTTTTTCAAATTTCTCTTGCATATTAGTTCATTTGCCATTAATTGATTACATCACTTGTGCATGGTTGGCTGCAGATTTCTGTTCATGATTCCTTGGGGGATTCCACTGGTTCAAGCAAGCAAGAAGGCCATGTAGATGATGTTGTACTGGAAAAATCCGAGAGGAGAGAATCTGGGACGGATGATAACAGCAACATGCATGATTCTGGTGGTGTGCACGAGGATGCCCGGTCTATGGAGTCTGTGGATGAGTTGAGCAAAAGATTTAGTGTTTCCCATGCTAAAGACAGTAAAACATGCCATCTGACAAGGTTAGATTCTTGTAGCGCATCTTTGTTTGTTTCTTTGACATAATGTGCACTCAGAACCATATTGTGAACACACCCCCACCCAAAAAAAAAAGAAGGAAAGAACTGCATTTTGGAGTGTATAATATGTAAGTATTATTTATTTATTTATTTATTTATTGGTGGTTCTTATAGCTAGTCTAGTATTTAATGAACAGTACCTTCACAATTATCTGCGTAAATGCTGATGCAATTGATGCATGAATTTGAGAGGAATAATGTGGAACCAGGCCAGCTAAGTATTGGTTAGTTTTGGGCCTACTTTTGGGTGTTTTGCATGTCAAAAGATGGCAGATGGTTGCATCTGTTTGTCTGAATTACTATTGTAATCTTGGTATTTTGTTAGGGTTATTTAGGGTTTTCTAATTTACTATATTTAGTTAATTAGTTGGTATTTTCTTAGGGTTATTAAGAGTTTGCCAATTTACTCTATTTAGTTGATTAGCTTTTGCTTTTTCTATGCTGGTAATTATGAATTTATAGGTTTTGTAGATTGTGATTTCCATTTTTGGTAAATATGATTTTGTGTTTATTTGAAGTCTAATGGTTAATATTTAGTTAGTCCAATATCATAAATTTAGCGAGTTAGATTTGTTATATTCAGGAAATATCTTTAGAATTGCAATTGTTAAATGTTTGGGTCATTCTTCATGTTGTGGTATTGTCTCCCTCTATAATTTTTCTGTTTTATGTGGTGGTCTTGTGAGTTTGTTTCCTTGCTTATACATTTGTTTTCTTCAATAAATTCTTTGTTATCAATCAACAACTTATCATCAAATATGTAGTTCCGTCATCTCAGCTCACAGATGGTAATGGATATTACATCGCTATTGAGAACTGTGCTGTTGGTTTTCTGTCTTGCCTGCAAGCTACTGATTGGATATATATGTTTTACTCTGATGTGATTAGGTGCTCTCAACCAACAGCTATGCCTAATGCATTGACTCGGGATCCTGATGGTCAAGTGGATGAACACAAATGTGACGTAGATAGGCATTATCATCAGAAGGCAAAGGAGCATGCTTTTAAGGATGAAAAAGTGACAGTAGAACAAACCACAGAAGTGGTTGTTGACAAGATACCTTTGAAAGAAGAACCACAAATATTGGAAGCAGTATCATCACTTTGCTATCAGATTCAGGGCTGTGCAAGTTCATCTTATGTTGAAGGTCATTCTAAAGCATCCAATGTTGGGATGGATATTGATATGGACAGAAATATGAAGCCTTCAAAAAGGCCATCATCAAATTCTGTCACTGAATTAAAGGAGTCTGTGAGATCTGACAGTTTTGACTCTGAAAGCAATGGTAGCGAGTTGGAATTAGGTGAATGGAAATATGGTTCTGAAGTCCAAAGTCCCAACCATGTGAAGCAGAACTGCTACAGTCGAATGCGTTCGTGCCATGCCAGCGAGTTGGAATTAGGTGAATGCAAATATGGTTCTGAAGTTCAAAGCCCCAACCATGTGGAGCAGAACTGTGACAGTCAAATGCAGCTGTGCAATGTGGCTGAACTGAAGAATCACAGAGATGATGATGAGACTGTTCTAATATCTTATAGAAAGGACCGGTGTGGTGGTGATCGCTTAAAGGTTAGCCATGGAACACATAAAGGAATGAGGCGTAATAATGGTGTCTATGATGGAAAACATTTGTCATATTATAGAGGAATTGAAGTACCAACCAGTCATCGCAGTGATAGGACTGTGGACAGGCAGTCGAGAAATGTCAGCACTGAAAATTTTCATGGGATTCCTCGGCTCTTTGAAGATGATATGGATCCATTTCTAAAGCACACAAGTGAAAAGAATTCTGCAGTGGACAGAAAAAGAAAAGATTATCTTCATGAAAGAGCGCATGTAAATGACAGAATAAATTCTATTTCTTACAAGGAAACCCGGTCACTGTCGGGGGATTCCTCTCTTAACACAAAGAAGGAAATGAATCCTTGGCAAAGAAGGAATTGGGATGATGAATCACGATTCAGAAATAGAACTCCTGATGAAGAGTTGGAACATAGATGCATAGAGGAACCTCGAGAAAAATATGGAAGACATGTACCATACAATGGCAGAGAACCATTCAAAGAGAAGTATGATAGATATATACCATACGTTGAAAGAGAAATAGAAAGGTCTGGTACAAGAAACAGGTATTGCCGGAGTCCCTGCCTAGATTTGGATTCTGAATGGAGCTCTTCTGGATATGATGATGAATTCTGGAGACATCCTAATCATCGGTGTTCCTCAGTTGATACTTGCAGAGAATTTCAAATTGTAAAAGAAAGACGGTGGCAGTATATCGCTTCACCAAGAAACGATGCTGGTGATTCTAGGAGATTTGATGAAAGATACTTTGATCACTGGCGACAAACACGGAGTGAGAAACTCAGGGTCAGGGACAGTCGTTGGATTGATCCTTTGTGTAAGTATGACTGTGATGCTAAAGATAGGTCCATTTATCCTGATGCTGATATTTGTAAGGAGAGAAGACAATCTAGTCGGAGATCTGAAGCATTCCATTGGGATGAAAACATACGTTCTAGGTATCGAAATCAAGATGATATGTATGCCGAGGAGGCACCTTTTTCATTTGAAAAAAATAAAAGGCATGAATTTATTCATGTTGAGCGTGAACAAGCAGTCCTTACGAGCAAGCATCAGGATTTGGGTCCTAATGAGCAGGGTGGAAGAAAAATTATAAGAGAAGAGAGAATATCGGAATTCAGTAGCCACAGTAATTCTGGAAGTGATATTATTTATAGGGGTAAGCAAGAGCAAGCAGTCCTTAGGAGCAGTGATTCAGCTTTGGGTGTTTGGGAAGGAAAGGTAAAGTTGGGGAAACCAAGGTTGATACCTTGTATCACTGTAGTTGTATATATTAGAGGCGCCTTTGACATGTTCAATGTCTCTTTTTCATTTTTGTTAATGCTATCCCAGTGCATTTCTTTGGTACTGCCATTTATACCTGCTATGATCTTTTTACTTGTTTCATGTAATCTGCTTGATGAAAATTTGTCCATTTCGACAATTCCTTCATTTTTTAAATTGTCATGGACGAACATGGAGGCCAAGGAAAATGGTGTAGAAGGTTCAGTACCTGAAGCATGTAGATGGGGAAAAAATGGATTATCATGGCTGCTAATGAAAAATTTCAAGCATTCTCTTTCTGGAATTTAGCATTGAATGTTCACTTGTTAAGTGCTAGTGTAGTTCTTGTCAAAATCTATGGATGGTTTATGCAGGGTTTTTTTTATTTTATATATATATTTTTTAAAGTGTTTTATTTTCACAACCGCTAATTCTTTGGGATGTTCGATATTGAAGCCTGTACCATGCGTCTGATGGAAGTCTTTGGATGGGAGTTTCACATTCATACTTTGTCCATTTCTTTTCTGTACTGAAGTAGGTCAACGAAGTGTTTGTAGCCTAAAGGAAAACATTCTACTAATCCTTCTTATATTTTACAAACTGGATCCTCTGATCTACATACCTGCCAATTTATATTCCTCTGTATCCTGATCACTCTTACCTTTTGCTGCGGTGGAACTTACCGTGTGGACATTAACTGTGGAACTGAAAAACAAGATTCATTGGTATCCACAATTTATCTTATGTGTCTTATTTTTCAGTCATCTTTTTTTAGGAAAATTCTCCCTTCATGCCCTGATGAATCCTTCACAATTCACCATTTTGAGCCACATGGAGGGCTGATCTAGTCAAACTAGCCGGATCTTGCATGGGTGGTACAATACTTGGATTAGCCAAATATGAAGTTTGGGGTCCTACCTGTCGCAATTTTAATTTCTGGTGTGAACCTAAAGTTGCCGTAGTTAACTTCTCTAGCATTTTCCAATTATATTGCAATGTGAGGAATGCCTTTGAGCTTACTTACCAGATAAGTATATGTTTATGGCGACATGCCCATCGAATTGGACATCAGCTAAGCTGCCATGACACATTTATTTAGGGCTGTGTGGGGAGCTATACCTCTGCAGGCCATGAAGGAAACATGGGCCCTTTTTTGTTTTAAAATTTTTTATGTGACCAATAACTAGAAGATTCCTAGAATGATTGAAATTGTGAACTCAGTCAAACTGCTATTTAGAGCCATATATCTTCCGAAATTTCAGTTGCACGAGAGGGTTTTTGAATTAAGGGGCTTAATATCTCTTGCTTAAAAGAAAAGTAATGCTTTTGAACTTGCCCGGAGGTTTGTTTATGATGCTGGTGCTGCAGATGGCTTTAGTAAGTGATCTGTTTTCAACCAAAAGATCTATAAAAAATGGCCATTACCCATTGCTGGTCCTATGCAGGGTGCTGGGACTGGGAGAGTTGAGTTTGGAACTTTGGAGTTGGTCCTAACCTTTGGCATTTTTGCTCAAAGTGGCTGCCCTCAAGACTCGAACTGGGGCATTTTTCCTGGCAACCTGAATCTTTTAACATTGCTCAAACCAAGAGATCTTCTATGCATCATTCAAAAGTCCAAACTTCAAACTTGCCCTCCGTGTTTTGGACATGCTTGCACTTTTAATACAACTCCAAATGCCTTTTGTATCCTAGGCATCATTAGGGAACCTGTTGCTCCTAAACATTTTTGTATATATGCCACTCTGTCTGTTTAGTTGTATATGTTAATTTAAGTAATGCTATTCATGCTGTGATTCATAGGTTTCTGATTGGTTGGATGAAATGTTGAAGATTGTCAATGGAGCCTTCGTATAATTCCTACAAAATGTTAAGAAGATTTTGTCTTTGATTGCTTACCTGTTCAGTTTCTAGTTATGAATTAATTCTTATGTACACAGCCATGATGGATGTGCTGTCTCATGTGATAGTCATTAGCTTTTTCCATGCCATGAGCAGTGGAAATGAGTTGAACTCTTTTATTTACTTTCTTGAGGTGTTTTACTCTTGAAAATTTGCTGCAGTTCATTCTTGAGACCTTGTACTCAGGAACTATTCAGTTCATTGAAATGTCAGCTAACTAATGTCCGATTTTCATAAATGGAGTGTGTGTGGGTGTGAACTGAAAAGCCTGGCCTAACGGTTCAGCCAGTCCCAGGCTACTGCATCATAAATACCATGGCCATGGTCATAATTGTTCATTCAAAATTTGTCTAAGAACAGTCTCTTATACTGACCTAGGTTGCAGTCATAAAACTTCTATCTTTAGCCTAATGCAAGTAAAAAGAAGAAGTGAAGTAGTCTAAAATATTGATAGCTTGTGTATTACACTTTGACTTTCCAAGGATTTTGACTGGACTTCTTATATAGTTATAGTACTCTTAGTTGCGACTCTTCAAAATGTAATTATATGATAAACTCACACACCAGGGCTGAATACGATGTGAACACGGGTACTAGAAAACACCCTTTCCAATTCAGTGGTTAGCATGAGTACCAACTAGGAATTTCAGAGCTCTTTCCTGACTCCAGCCCAAAATCTTCTGATGCACTGATCACCTGCCATCGAATTTATGTGAAGATAGTCTTGGTTGGTGTCAAGGGATAAGTGGGCAAAGGTTGAATCGTAGGACTCATATTTGCTTATGGAGAAAAGCATTTTATTGTTGAATCCATAAGTTTGAGTATGCCCCTTTGCAACAGGTCTGTCTTTATAGCTTTTACTTGGTGCATCTAATACACCTCACATAATTTTGAGTATGCCCCTTTGCAACAGGTCTGTCTTTATACCTTTTAATTGGAGCATCTAACACACACCTCACATTGAACACCCAATTACAGCTCATTTTCTCTTTTCTGGCTTACCTGTCCAACAAATTCCATGTGGCATTCCTCTTAAGGGCCTACATATCCGTGGGCATTATTTCTCTCCACTTGTTCAGAGCTTCCAAATATGTAGTACAGAAACAGAAAACATAGTGGTGCTGATCTCTGAAGCACAATATATGTCATCTGCATTGACTGAATGGTATATTTTGCTGATGGAACATTAAAAGCTAGTTATTGCATGTATTCAGAGTAAAGGAAATCATTGTGTCCTCTTTTCAAATGTGGCATTGGCATATGTCAAGAGAAGAGCCCTTTCGATTTTCCTTTAAATCGTGGTGTCTATTTGTGGAATTTTGTATGTTATTCTTGTTCTTAATGTGCGATCCAAATCTTTCTACTTTTTGCTTCTATTTGCAGAGAATATGGTGCTTTTTTTCCCCCAGTCAATTCTGGTGGTATTTTACTGTTTCTTCTTTATACCACATGAGAAATACTGAAGGTAGGTTAAGATTACAACTTCACAGCTTCCAGCTTTTCAAAATCGAGATAGAGTTGTTATATGCAATCTTAGCATGAGATTTTGGTTTGCAGTTGTTCTGGAACCATATTTGTTACCTTGCTCTTCCCATCTGGTTGGGAACATGAAATGAACTTCCTGTTGGAAGCTCAAACTAAATTATCCTGAAGTTCAGATTTTGCTTTGTTTGCAATGTTGCAAATATGTGTTGAAATGGCAGCATAATGATGCTTAATTGCCTTTATTAATTTATTTTTATGATTAGTTGTTCTAAATAAGTGTTTTTCAGTTATGGATGGTTGCTCTATATATATGACTCTTTATTGTAGGATAAAACGTGTTACTTATGTTTTATTATTATACATAACTTTATTCTCAATTTCCTAAATCTTATTGGGCTTAAGAGTTTGGAGGTTTACATATACGAATTACCTGACTGTGGGATGGCTTCTGGAACATCCAAGGAACTTTGTGTTGGTGGGATGATCCAAGAATGTCCAGGAAACATGTAAACCTTTCGCCAAGCCACTGATACTACTTGGTGACTGCCTCTTGGCTGGACGTAGCCTAAACTGGGAGTATTATTCTTTGACTGCACAGCTAAAATGTTTTGCTGGGATTGTGGAAAATTAAGGCTGTGCTAGATATTCTGTCATTGAGCAGTTAGGACCACCATGTTTACAATGTCTTGGCTTTTGCCTTTAGATGTACATTGGCAGTTCCTTGGTAATTGAAAATCATGCAGTCCTGTTGCAATAAGCTGAAAAGGTTGGACTAGCAGGCAGTGTTGTCTTTTTCTTTCTTCTTTTTATCTGTGAACAATTTGTTTTTACATTAATTTCATTCCTTAGTCTCTCTTAATATATGATTGTATTTAGGAATCTATTCCCCATGGGTTGTTGCACTAGGTGAGCCTGTGGCACTATGGTTAAGTTGCACTATTTCTACATGGTGAACGGATCAGGTTCACGTACGAGAATGTTCTCGTACGTCCCTGGTCCGTGGATTTAGAATCTATTAAATGAAGAGAGAGAAAATTGATTCTAAATCCATGGATCAGAATCGTTCTCGTACATGAACCTGATCCGCTATCTTGCTACATGTTGGTCACAGGTTCAAAAATTGGAAACAGCCTCCTCTGCGAAGCAGGGGGTAAGACTGCGTACACTTGCGCCCCCAGACCCTGCAGTAGCGGGAGCCTCATGCATTGGTTTGCTCGTTTTTTATTCCTATGGGTTTTTGCCCAACTTACGACATGCATACACCCTTTATCTGTTTCTCTAATTTGTTTTCTCCTATCGTTGAAAAACTGTATTGGATTCCTAAAATCTATTACTGCGCCTTACAAGTAGATGAATCACTGCAGTTCTCTGGAAGATTGTCCAAAGCTGGGGATGCTAGATGCAGTGGTGGGCAGAGACACATGGACCGGATGATTGATAATGAGCAGATGATCTTCAGGCATTCTGATGAGTCACATATAAGGAAGACAGTCCTACCCAACAGATCAAAAGTTGCAAGTCATAGCAGCAGCTCAAAGATTGAAATAAGCCATTGCTATTTGAAGCCTTCTACCAATGGTGAGAAATGGATTGACAAGGATCCAGATACACAGTACCATGAAGCTTCTGACCTTGAGGAGGGTCAACTAGCAGAAGAACCTGAGAAGAAAGAGATAGGTGCCGTTGAACAGAAAAACATGTCTGGCAGTACAACAGGAATTGATGTGAAGGGATGGAGCGTGAAAACTGAAGATGTTGGAAATAAGGAAAAGGGTTTTGTGGTGTATGACAATCGTCGAATTCTTGAGTCACTTGCGAAAATGGAGAAGCGAAGGGAGCGTTTTAAGGAGCCGATCCTTCCAAAGGACCTTGGTATGAACTCTAAGCTCGAACCTGTGCCAACTGTGGAAACAGCAGCAATTAAGCAGCAAAGGCCACAGCGGAAGAGGCGCTGGACTGGGACTTAAGGTGCTCAAGAATCTAGTTGCAGTCAGATTTTTTACAAGAGTCTGGGTTTGTGTTCATCTTGATTGTCTAATTGGTTCCTTTTTTTTGTAAGCATTACAGCATTGTTACAGCAAGCATGATTTGTGAGGCAAGACTTTACTGTTACAAGATTCATTTAGGTCTGTGTGATTAATAAGTCGCAACCAGTTAAGTTCCTTGGTGAAATTTTTAATCTAATAAGACCTTTCTACCCAATTTAGATATTGTATGAATGTGGTTTTCATAACCTTTTTTTGCTTCCCCTTTCCCTTTGTGATATTCTCTTGATAGTTTTCTCTTACTGGGGGAGAAATGATCTTTTAATTGGAGGAGTTGACAGGGACAATGACAGTACTTATAAGCCTCTTGTCTCCACTCATTGTTAGAATGAAGGGCTTTACATTTCTCACTGGCATCTGATGGTGAGCTCTTGCCTGTGATTCTGATATCTGACTACTGGATTGTTTGGAGACATTGTTTCGACTTTTAAGGAGCAGCGAAGCCAGATAACTGCATCAGAAAATTTTGGGCAGGGCTGTAGACATTTAATCATAATTTGCCCAGAATTTTCTCTGGTGGATGAGAAATGGCTCAACAAGGGAAGCTTCATGCAGAAGTATCAAGGGAAGAAGGGCATTGTTTGATCTACACTCAGTCCTATCCATATTTTTTAGGGTTACATCATGATACATTGATAATGGAATTCAACGTCGGCCCGTCTAAGTGTGTGTTCAGGGTAGTTGAGTTGGCTGGGTTGAGAATTGGCAGCCGTTGTTGTTCAATGTTGACTTCTAATTGGCTGCAACTTGCAAGCATATAACGAAGCTGATGGAAGGAATTGTCTAAACGACACATATGATATACATATATATATATATATAATATAAAATATAAAATATAAAATATGTAATCATCTTTTGATGTTGTCTTATTTTAAAAGTTATTTAAATCATAAAAAAAAAAAATAGATTTTTAAAATTATATAAAAATAATTTATTGTTGTATCATTTTCAAGAATTATCATTTTATCTCTTTGTTTACTTTTAAATACGTACACGTGAAATGAAAAATTTTATTTATCAAATTAGAAAGGGCAAATTTTGTACACAGGCCATGCCCACAAGTCAATTTTCAATCCAAATATAGTTTGTCTATTAATAAATAAAGTATAAAAATCTAAGTCTACAAATACGTAGACATGCATGGACATATATTCATTGTCAACAGTTAGAATTGCCACATCATCGTGTGATACTACAGATTAAGGTGGACCACTCAGATACACTCTATCTATATTCCCAAGGGGTTTTTTTGCATATAGTATATAGATCAGCCGTATCAGGTAGGATTAGACCATTTTACCAAAAGAATATCAATACCACTAAGGGTATCGATACATACTCCGTTCTGTATCGTATTAATACAAGATTTTAAAATTGGGGATCATTCGATTTGCTCTAGTTGGACCAGATCAGACAGATTTACCCTTGCTTTTTAATAATTTTTATTATCATTTTACCCTTATACCTGTATCGGCCAAGGCTGATACCGATCAGATTTGGCCGGTACTGACCGATTCGATCCGTGTTTTAAAAACCATGTTTACGATCCCGCAATTTTATCAAGGAGAGAAAAACAGTAAAATAAAAAAATAAAAAAAAAATGGAAAAACAAATAACAGACGAAAGAGGGGCTGACCGGCAGACTGGAAACTTCAGAGTTTTGCTTCAATTCTATCGCAGCCGAATCAGAGAAGAGATTTTGAACACGCTTGATTTTCTTGCCCCTATATCAAAGCTTTTTCTGGCGGAGAAGTGTCGATTCGATCTATCTCAGTTACTTCTCTTGTGGTACGCAGTTCTGTTCGTTGCCGATTTCAAAGCATTCTCTCCTCTTTTGCTCAATTTTGATTTTTTTTTCTATTTCTTAATTAAAGCTTTAGGTGTTATTTTAGTTTAGCTGCTTATTTTTTGTTGTTCTTATATTTCCATCTTTTCCTGCTTCAGCAATTTGATTTCCCCGAAGTCGAATTTTCTTTTGTCATTTATTTTTGTGATCCTTTCTTCCTCTTCGATCTGGGTTAGTTGACCCAGTTTGTTCGAGTTGTAAGGTGCTTTTTTTTTTTCCCGCATCGGTTGAATGAAAATGATAATGGGTTTTTAAAATTTAGAGATTGATGTATCTAATGTTTCTGAGGGCGGCATCTTCGAAGCTTTATATGAAGGTGTTTTTTTTTTTAAATAAAAACTAATAAGAAAAAATAAATGTAACCTTTCTGCGTCTTAGGATTCACTTCTGTCAATATGTCTATTGAGCTTTGCTTTGATATGTTGATATGAAGAAATAGAGGTATTCTCTTCATTTTCCGTTTCTTTGCCTTGATTGTTAGAATTAAAGCTTTGTGGGTTTTTAGTTACTAAGCCTGAGTTTTTGGCTTGATTCTTAAAGCTGCAGGCTTGCCAACACAAGAGAGTTGGGGAAAAAAAATTAAAGCTGAGCTTTCACCTGATGGCGAGGATCAAACCTCAAACATTGCTACTTCAGAGCAAAAAGAAGAAGGGCCCTACTCGCATCAGTGTCACTACTATTATTACTTGCAACTTAATTGTCGTGTTGATTATGTTGTGCTTAGTTGCTACCTATAGACATTGGTCTCACAGGTTGGAGATTTTTTTCCTCTTTTATATTGTATATCCTGTTATATTTATATGACTTTGGTAAAAATAGAAACCATATCTGGAAGTACTTATGATTCTCTTGGTTAATATCCTTATAATTTGTAACCAAATTGTCCAACTTGTTTGTAGGTCCAGGAATGAACAAGGAGAGTATGGCTTACCAAATCACCAGGTATCTTTGCTTTGGACTTCGGTTTCTGATATATCAATTTATCCACAGCTTTGCCATGCAACAACTGATATTAATCTAGGTATCTAATGTGGATATTGGGTGTTCGACATGTCTCCTGCGGTGAAACTTATATAAGACTAGACAGAAAACAATATTGTCTGTAGACGTAGAAATCCTGGAAAAATTATGTGTAGATTTTATGGCAGCTCATTTGCCTGTAATGCCTCATGATTTTGACTGTGCCATCTGGTAATCAGATTACTGGCTATATTGTTATTTCATGGATAGGTTATTATTATTACTATTTTAGGGTTTGATTAGGTTATTAGAGTTTTGTTTCTTAAGGGTTAGTTATTTATTTTAGTTTTTTACTTGATTATCCATTTCTGTGCTGTAGGATGTGGATTCGAAGAAATTTGATCTTCCTGGTTATGCTGTAAGTTCCTCCATTTCCTTTGCTGTAACAACTACCGTCCTTAGTATGGTGACAATGTATTTTCTAGAGCTAGTTAGTTGTTATTACAATTTCTTCATTTTCTTTACCCAGGTTTTTCTACTCTTATCAAGTGGAAGTAACAAATAACTAGTCACTAAGTAGTTCTTTTCCCCCATTTGGGCAAATGAAGTGCGTTTTTAATTGCAAACTTTGTTTTGTTTTACCTCTTCTATTTTTTTTTTTTTTTGGGGGGGGGGGGAGGGTAGGGGTTGTTACTTGAAAGCATTACGCTGAAGAAAATGCATAGACAAGTAGATCAATTGGCTTAAGGGCATGAAGTACTTGCGTGCATCTGTATCTTTCTGAACATTCATAACCTTTAATCTCAATTTGAAGAGTTCTACCCTGCTTCTTTTGAATGGACAGAAGTTTTTTTATGAAAAGCAAGAAAAGATACGACACTTACAATGTCTTTCCTCTATTATAGCCAAGGGATACCGATCCCCTTGTATACAAATTTAGAAATTGGGCAAGAAATCAACAGTCTGGGCACTTTTTTATCCCCTGTTTTAGTGAAGTATCTTACAAGAAATTACCGCTACTATTCTTTCATTATCTTGTCAATTTGGGAGCAAGTCAGATTCAGCATTTTTTTATGGGTAGAGGTTTCCTGATCGGTGGAGTGAAAAGGTAATAATGATAGTTTGATGGGGCTTGAGGGCATTTCTGGAACTTCAAACATTAGGAGGGAGTGATGATACCATCTGGTTGGTGCTTTACACGTGGTTTAAAGTATCTTTGATACTGATACGATACCCTCCGATACGTATCTTAAATTTAGCTGACCGATACGATACACACTGATACGATACATGAAATTTTTAAAATCCTTTCGTATCGATATATATCTTACGATACATACCGATATGCACCAATACACTATCAATACGTACTGATACTCTATGAAAAATATAAAATCGAGGTGAAATATACATTTCAGTATGTATCGGTAAGTATCGATGAGTATTTGTATGTATTGTTCGGTACTTATCGATGAGTATCAGTACATATCGGTGAGTATCGGTATGTATCGATCAGTACGTATCGGTGAGTATCGGTATGTACCAATACGGTGCGCTACGGTCATATAATGGCCAAGATGGGTATTTTTTCAGAAAACACGATTTTTTGAGGGTTTTTCTTCCAAAGTTACTGCCAGCCATATTTCTCTCTAACTAAAGTGGAAATCAAGGTTGGGAACAAGGATTTTACATTTATGGGACAACTGCAAACCTTGAATTCTTAGTGCGATACCCTTAATTTAGTGTTTATGCATAATACATGTTATCAATAGCTTTTTATAACAAATTTTTTATACAAAAGTGTTTAGAAAGGTGTTTCATATCCATTTATATGCGTATCTTGAGCGTATCTTAGTGTATCTCTGATACGATACGATACGATACCCTCCGATACGTATCTTAATTTTGGTTGACCGATACGACGATCGATACCGATACTTTAATCCTCAGACCAGAATTCCTTTCTAGTCTGCCAACCAGAATACTTTTCTCCTTTATTTATTATCCCTGGAAACATTGCTTCAAATCTTTATGTAGATGGAGATTCAATAAATCAAACCATCTCTACACAGATCTTGTTTATTCAATGCTTCTGCAAAATCTGAGTACTATATTAGGAGACACATCTGTATTAGCACATATATTGTTGATTTGTCCAAATCGAGTATCAATTTGGCCTTTTATTCATTTCTATGTCTGCTCCCAGAATAGTTGGCATAGGGCTTCATAAATTGATTGATTAATGTACAGACCATGGGGGAAATATCTGTATAAAGAAGTATAGGTAATCAGCCAAATAGGTTTCAACGTTCATTAGTGTTTATCTTAAAACAAATAGGTTTCAACTGTCATTAGTGTTTATTAAAGTGCTCAATCCTTTTCCTTGGGAAGGAAGGAAATTCATCCATAAATAGAGTGAGAAAAAGATTTAAAAAAAAATATTGTTAATGCTTGGTCTTTGGTGACTTAGAAATTTATTTCTATGCTTGGTTATGAGCTTTTCTTGAGGGCTGTTTCAGTTCATCTTTGGTTTTCTTTGGTTTTAGGTCCGTCAAGATCATTATGCTTATTTTTCGTTAATTTCATATTAGATTCTAAACACTGCGAAAGGTTCGATTACAGTGGAGCTTTACAAGGATCGTTCTCCTGAGATTGTGGATAAATTCCTTGATTTGTGGTGAGTTTTTATTCGACATTATTTCTCTAAGTCGTACTCTGCAAGCTGTTTGCATTTGCGAGATCATTTAATGTCGCTGATGTTTGTCAATGGTATTTACACAAATCTAACTACTACTAAACAACTAAGTTTATTTACCCAAAAAAGAAGCAGATGTTTGTTGATGGAGTTACACAACAAACAGACAAAACAACTAAGTTTATCCATCCTGGTGCGCTCGCCTGGGTGAGGGACGGTTTTATTTACATGGATTCTTGTATTACATGGTTCATTTATTCATAACTAATTATTGCATTGATCAACTCAAGACAATCCAATTGGGTCCTGAAATGTCACCAAGTCCTATCTTAATTTCACGAGTAATATCTCCAGCTATTTCTGTTATAGACTGAAATAGAATTTCTAGTTGCAAAGACTTTTGTTGATCGTAATCTTATAGCTAATACATAGAGGAAAGAGAGTATTATTTTCCACAACACTCTTACCTATGGAACTCATTGTATCCACCCCGAGATCATAAAGAATCCACCCATGGTGATGAAAGATTCAATTGACCTTAAGAATCAATGTGGTGCATCAATCTTCAATCTAAACCGTCTGGGGGCAGCCATTGGAATCAGTTGTTGGGCTGAATCTATGAGTTGAGGACACACATACCTTCCAGAACATGTAACTATTCAGAAGGGACATCAAATACAGTGAGTTGAAGCTTCACTTATCAGTTCTTGGCTTTCTAACTCTTTAGGACATTATTCTGTAATGCAACTTGATGCCTTTATTAAATTGAGATTTAATATTGAATTCTTTACTTACATGCTCAACTATAATTTTAGAGGTTGGTGCACTCTCATCAAGCTTACATGTTAACAATATTGGACAATCTTGGAATTTCCATGATTTAAAATCACCATTGAACATCACAACACTACAACAACAACAAAGCTTAGTTTTATCCCAACTAAATGGGGTTGGCTACATGGATCTGCAGGTATCTGAAAAAAAAAAAAAAAGAAAAAAAAGAAAGAAAGAAAGAAAAAAGAAAAAAAAGAAAAAGAAAAAGAAAAAGACTCTACTTTGGGGCATCCCACTCACGAACAACCGGCAACTCGGATTGAACATCACAACACTGCTAGAGATATTTGTAAAGTGGTATCAGTCACTACCAAGTCTCAGATTGAGATTGATCTCGGGCCTTGTACTGTCACATCCAACCATATCTTTGGATGTGGGTGCTTTCTCTTCAAGCCCAAATCTTAGTTGCACCACAATGTTGGACTATCTTGGATTTTTTTATTTAATTCAAAAGCACCTTTCAAGATTAGAGTACAGTGAAACTCTCATGTTCTCAGAACCGACCCAACCACAAGACCAGAAAAGTCCTTATTATGATTTACGGTATGTGATATACTGGCTTACTTAATTCTCTAATTAGCTTGTGCCAGGGCTTAGAGTCACCAATCACAGTTCACTCATGATCCTTATTATTTCTTATCGTTCAGCTTTCTGTACATCCTCTATTAATCTTATACGCCAGCATAAATTGCTACCATACTATGCTTACAGGAGATATGTCCTACTCTATTGGATTGCAAGCATCAATTAATTTTGTTCAACTTAACCGTTATTTGGATAATGAAATATGACCCCAATATATTTTTGGCTGGTAGTGTGATTCATCTGGGTAAATGGATATTCCGAACCTGAAGCATACTATCCTCCTACTTATCAGCATAAGTAAAGGGCGTACCTAGTGCACAAGGCTCCCGCCTCTGTGGGGTCTGGGGAGGGTCATAATGTACGCATCCCTACCCCCGCTTCACAGAGAGGCTGTTTCCTGACTACCCGCGACTTCTAGGTCGCAGTGGAGCAACCTTACTCTTATGCCAAGGTCAGCATTAGTGTGTACTAATAAATCGACTCACAATTATAATCCAAGTGATGCTCAGATGCCTTGGTTTTTTTGTCATTATACTAGATGAGCTAACCCCCTAGGTGAATTATTTTTGAAACAAGATCTCAAGAGAGGTGCTTGCTACTAGAGAAGAGCTCCTAATGGCTGATTGTGGAGTAAAGAAAAACTTCAAACCGTAATGAGGATTGATTATTGGGGTTCAGTATTCCCTGAAAGTGTCAGAACCATTGAAGCTCTGTAGAAAAATCGGGGATGTGAATTTGAATACAACCTTGTGTGGACAGTATCATTCATTTGTTTCCCTTTGCTCTATGTATCTGTCTCCCATGCTCCCAATTCTTAAGGGCCTTGACCAACTGACTGGTTTTGCAGTCAAAAGGGGCACTTCAAGGGGATGCCTTTCCATCATGTAATAAAGAACTATGTGATTCAAGGGGGAGAATTTCAGAGACTAGGAGCTGCAGAATATTGGACATCAAAAGGAAAACCTAGCAATCAAGTTACAATAAGGTTTTTTAGCTTGAGCCCATCTTCTGTTATTTCCATAATGGTAGTATTATCTCCTCATTCTGATAAGTGCACTTCGTACTATTAACATCCAGCTCCAGGCATGAGGCGTTTATGCTTGGAACTTCAAAGACTAAACAGGATAGCAAAGGATTTGAGCTTTTCATTACTACTGCACCAATTCCCGACTTAAATGATAAGCTTATCGTGTTTGGACGGGTGATCAAAGGGGAGGATGTTGTTCAGGTACTAAGAAATTTTGCTTTCTTATTTATTACTGGTTCATTTTTGGCATTGTCCCTGCTATTTGAATGTCACTTCTAGAAAGTAGCATGCATTTTCATCTTCCTAGTGACATCTTTGTTGACCTTTGTCTACTGCTTGGTTTGACCTTCAGGATGAACTGCTTGACAGAGCTTTTATTTTCCCTACTGGTTAATAGGGTTTTTAGTTGGACAAATTTTAATCTCAATGAAGGTCTTAAAATAGCTGTCCCTTTAATGTGGTCATTTTACTTAGTCATGACTGGTCCTAGTAATGGGTTTGCTGATTCAGATTTTGTGACAGTTACACATGGAAATCCTTTATCATGCACTGACTAATCTTCTCTTAGAAGTTTCATCACCAATGCAAGTTGTATTAAAACTTGTTGAGTTCCATTTCAGCTAGGGGTGTCATGTCCCTTTCCATTCATCAATTATGTTTTCTTTTGTAGTTCTCTGCATCAGAAGTCTAATTTTCCGATACTGTACTAACGTTGAATGGAACTCTCTTTCTCTCTGATAAATTACTCAGGAAATTGAAGAGGTAGATACAGATGAACACTACCGACCTAAATCCCCTATCGGAATCATTAATGTTACTTTGAAGCGGGAGATTTAAAGTCTTTGCCATGTGCAAAATGTTTCTCCATCGCTGTGATGCCTGTCTCAGGAATCTTTTTCCACCATGCTTGTCATGGACAACATGGTGCCTATTTTTTTTTTCTCTCTCCTGTTGGGGATATCAGGCAAAGGTTTAATAGAAGTTTTTTTTTTTTTTGGTGGGGGGGGGGGGGGGTGTGGAGGGGGTGGTACAATGAGGTGAAACGAAAAAGTTTGAAATCTGTTGTTATTTGTTGTATCTTGTAACTGTTATGTCTTTCCCTTTTTGTTAAGGGTTAACTTTCAATTGTTGGGACAGGGAGCCTTCTACGACACAGGTTGAAACTTGAGAACAGACCTAGATTTTTGTTCTATCCTTGAACTGACGGAGCTGTTGTACATCGAGGTTATGTTAAGCATGTTGGAATGAATGTGGAAATTTTCTTTCCTTTGGTCTCTCTCAGAAGGGGAAAATGTTGAATTTTAGTATTTCATGTGGCAGAAATAAATTATCCAGGCATGGCTTTAAAACATGGAATTGGGTCCAGCCAATTCTGCTCCCGATCGGCCGGGGGTAAGATTTTCCTTGAACCCTAGAATCGGCCGATCATATTTTCCATGAACCCTAGAAAACCTCTATGAGTCGCTGTTCTGAAACGGCATGAATCAGGGTTGCCAAAGATTTTCAAACCCCGTGATTGTAGAACCCGTATGGCCACATTTCCACCTTTCAGTGATCTCTTCATTAATTACGTTTCAACCCGGAAAAAAAAAAAAAAAGAGCGGTTTGAAGTTTTAACCCGAGTCTTCAGAAGTTCGGAAATGGCCACAATAAATGAATGGGGAGGGTGTAGAGGGTATCATATAATGGAGGGCAGCAGAGTCATTTCATGAGAAACAGAGCTAGCATATCATCATATCCTACCCAGTGACTCTAAAATACTTTGGTTGCATTTGTTGACTTTCTAAAAAACGGTGGTTTTCTCATTCCAGTTTCGATAAAAATAAAATAAAATGATATAGAAATTGAAATTTTCATTTTTCACACGAAATGTTATCAAACGCAGCCTTTCACTTTTCTTTTTGGGCTGAAATATTACCTACCAAGATTTCTTTAGGCTATGTTTGGTTGTAAAGGGAATAAAAGGGAAGGAAAGTGAAATTTTCATAATTAAAAAAGAAATGAAAAATATATGTAATCATTGCCCATGTAATTTTAACATTAACTTCAAATTATTCCATATTTGGTTATAAAATTTCACTTTACTTTGCATTCAAAACCCTTTGCTGTAATATGTAAAATAAAAATTACATGTATAATATATCATTGCTAAATATGGTTAAAAAAATTTTGCCCATGTAATTTTAACATTAACTTCAAATTATTCTATATTTGGTTATAGAATTTCAGTTTACTTTGCATCCAATACCTATTGCTATAATATGTAAAATAAAAATTACATGTATAATATATCATTACTAAATATGGTTAAAAAAATTAAGTAGTTTATACTATCATATAGGTAATGATTATAAACATTTATTTTTAAAGTATGAAAATTTCATTTCCCTTTCATTTAAATTCCCATTGCAACCAAACGGAGCCTTAAGTATGACATCTCTGTATTAAACCCAATCCATGCACAAGGCAAGTTTTTTTGGTGTTAAATTCAGTAGGAATAGCGAGTTTTTTCTGTACATATCTAAATGGTTGCTAGGGAATCAATTTCTGTTTTTGGAGACGATCTATGTATGTATGTGAAGCTTCAACACCCCAGTGGCAAAAGACTGTACAACACCTCATTACGCTCTTCCAAACTAGAAGAAAATCAAACACCAATAAATTACTGAGAAGAATCAAGTATTCGTTCACTTCATTATGCAGATGGTAACCTCAGGCGTCTAAAATAAAACCCTAATGCCAAATACCCTAAGTCAAATAAGTACCAAGTGGTGCACAAGGATCAAATTGCTATACAGATATAAATCCGGGATAAATAACTGGCAAATCCAGCCTTCCCTGCTCTAGAATTCTATACTGGGCAAATGATCTCAAGCTGATGTTCAATCTCAGGGCTCATCTCAATCTCATCAGCTTCAATCCTTCGACGCATCTCAGGCTCACTTTTTCCGGCAGCTACATAGACACAAAGGAGTAAATGGTAGGCTACCGAATCCAGATGATTAACCTTTTTCAACAACCGACAGAACTCCTCTGCACCATCTACATCCCCTCCTTTCTCAAAATACCCCAAAAAATTACTAACCCTTTCTCGGCTTGGTAGCCACTCATTCTCCTTTACTTTAGACACAGCAGCTTCCATATACCTCAGAGCCAAATCCACCCGACGAACCTTCAAGAAGAAATCCATGAACAACTCCATTGTCCTAAAGTTGAGTACTGAACCTCTATCAATGGCACCTTGACAAACCAATTCAGCTTCTTTGACCATGTCTCTTCTGAGGTAAGCACTTGTCATAACATTTGCTAGCCTCATATCATAACTTGAACAACCAGTCTCCCATTCCTCAAAGTATTTCTTAAGGCCATCAAAATCATCCAGTCTATAAAGGGCCTGAAGCATGACGAGATAGGACATGTTATTGATCTTTGAAAAAGCCGATTTGAAAGAGCCCCATACCCTCTTAGTCTCCGCCAAATTAGATGTAGCTGCATACAAGCTGATCAGAAAATGGTAAGCCATGAGATCACGAGGTTTCATTTTTTTTTCAACCTCCTTGAGAGCCAATTCAGCCTTCTCGAAAAGTCCAGCCTCAACATAAATGGAAGCCAGATTACTGTATGTAGTCCAATTACACTTAACACCATCTTCTGCTTCCATCTCCACCAGAACTCTCTGCACTCCTTCAATGTCTTTTAAAGAAGCATAGCTCTGCATCAAAACATTATAAGTAAATGTATCCAGTTGAATGTTCTTCTTCCTCATTTCTTGAACAAGAAGGATGGCCTTTTCAGGCTTGCCCAGCCTCATGTGCAAGGAGATTATATTGTTATAGTTTAAAGAAGTCGAAGCAAAGTTCAATTCAATCATTTTCTCAAAAAGAGCCAGTGCCTCCTCTGTCATTTTTGCCTTGCAATAACAGTTCAGGAGAGCTCCATAAGTTAATTGGTTCTTTGCAGGAGGTATGAGGTTGTTGAAGTAATTCTGTGCCGAATCTATCCCCTTCACCTTTGCTAGAAGATCAATACGAACAGCATAATCACTATATGACATGTTAATACCACGGTTCTCCATCCAATCCATTAGCTGCACCACAGAGATCAACAAATAAACCTGAGAAAATTACACCAAAACCTGCAAGCAAACATTCAAAGACACATACACAAAAATTATGGTCTATACAAGACCTGCAAATTACGAAAATGAAAAGACCCAAACCACCAATGCAGAGAAAAGGAAATATCATCAGTCCATGCATTCTGAAAGTGAAAACTAGAGAGGCGTGCCACTTCCACTTTTCAGAAAGCATTGGAATTGGACCCATTGCTGCATACAATCTTGAGAAAAAAAAGAACCTTCCCACAACCCCAACCCCCTGATTCCTTTTAACTGTAAATCCTAAAATAATGTAGTGTGATAGAATTACACTTTCCTGAGTCATAATAAAATCTCCCATAGACAGGCAATCTCTTATGCCTTCAATTGCAGACTTTTCCTCAACAATTTCTCATGCAAGTTTTCTTGATATTTCAAGCTCTAGTGAAATTCAGATGCATTAATTTCTACCTTACAATCAGAAGGCAACCTGAACTAAGCAAAGGAGAATCCTTCCAACATTTCAGTTTTTGCTCATTTTTTTCCAGGAGAAAACATAGAAGAGGGACCTAACATCTAACATGCAATCATGGTGTAAGAACTGAAAGTCTCCTAGGGCAACCGCTGTTCCTCTATTCAATTATTTTTTTCAACCCTTCTACCTCCGTCCACATGGGACAGGAAAATGCAAAGACCTATACTTCCAGTGCAAATGAAAGCAGAAATCCAATGGAGATTAGACTCAGAGTTCATGGGTACTTCGATGTTGGATAAGTGTACATTCGTTACTTCTCAAAGGGAAAAATCTAACAATAAATAAAAGGAAAATAGCAGATACAATCAACAATAGTTGCAGGCAAACTCAAATTCCACGAAATGACGGGAGAAATAGAGAGAGAGTACCAACATCGAGGGCGTGGTGGAACCTACGGTACTTGCGGAGTTCCTTGACGCAAGACTCGAGCTCGTACTTCTTCACCGATTTTCCCTCTCTCAGATATTGGTTAAGCGTCTTAGACACACTACCTCCGGTAGCTCCTAAAGCTGACAATCTTCGGTACAGAGATCTCGATTGTTCCTTCGCGGGTTGGCTCGTCTCCGCCGCCGACGCCAGCGTCGCCGTACAAAGCCTTCTAGCCGCCGCTGCGCTAACGGATATCATCCGATCAGGGATTTTCATCTCTCTCTCTCAGTGCCCGAGTGTTCTGCCTGCGTGGGTCTGAGAGGTTGAGGGTTCAGGGCAAGTAGAATCCGGCCCTCAGCTTATCCGATTAAACCGGAATTGGTCGGAGTCGGTTGCAATTTGCTTGAACCCTAGACAACCGGATCAACCGATTCAGATTGACATGAATCAGGATTTAGCTCGGCTGATTTGACCAATTCGATTATGATTTTCGAACACAGATCCCCCCATATCGCAGGAGCCCAATATAGACTTTTTAATCTCAAATTGGAGTAATTTGTCTTATCAATATCAATATCAATATCAGCATCAATATTGAGATCAAGTGCGCTTGGTAGAATGTGGAGTGTTGAGGTAAAATATAGATCATCTATAATTATTAATATCGGCCCAGAGTAGTGATATCAAATCAATGAATAAAGCGTTGCTCAAGCCACTTGAAGTGGTAGCTTAGTGGAAGAAAGCTTTGCGGGTCAATTCGCATGCATCATTATTGTTTAAGTGGTTCTATTGCAATTGTAATAGTTGGGTGTGCAAGTTGTTGAGCCTAGGGTAATGATCACTGAGTCTCGATCAGATCCTCATACAAGAACCAGGTCTTTGGTTCTCATACATTTTTTTGCCTACACATGTAATCCACTATAAATTACTTCCAGGATTACCTATAATGTTGTTACCTCTCTCTCTCTTCCGACATAAATGCCTCTTATTTCTCTTCTCGACTTAAATGTCTCTTATCTCTCTTCTCGACTTAAATGCCATACATTATTTATCTTTATATATATATATATATATAATTATTTCCCATTTTTATTTAAATTATTGTTTTTTATTTTAATTAATTGATTCCAACAATACTTATACAAAACGCTCTCTTTTCTGATGTCGATCAACAACATCGATATTGATCCAATACGATACTAATTTGATCCAATCTGCTACCGATCAACTGGATTGGAATTAAAACCCTCAGTTCACAATACCCTTCTGATAACTCTATAGGTGGAGGAATCTCGTTTTCTTTTTTAACTATGATGATCTATTCATCATAGCCTTCATATGAAATGGGGAGGAAATTAGAAGGGTGTTTTCCTTTTTAACTATGATGATCTATGCATCATATGTTTCATATGAATGGCGGAGGAAATCAGAACGGTGTTCCGGACTTGTACTAAAACCTTATAAGGATTTATGAACCCTATGATGGGGAAGAAATTTCTATTTCATTGCTTTGTATAGCTATATAGTAGAGACCTGTTTTAAGTGAGTTTAAAATAAAAATGTTAATGAAAATTGAGAGAGAGAGAGAGAGAGAGAGAGAGAGAGAGATAAAGAATTAAAAAGTATCCCTTAATTTTTATTGATTTAAATAAAGCTATTTTATAAGATTAATAATAAACAAATGTTAAATTATAATTAAAATGAAAAATAAAATTGATAAACCGTGAGGAGAGAGAGGGAATGTGGAAAAAAAGAATAAGATAGAAAATAAGAAGAGATTGGTAATCGATCAAAAAATTCGGAGAGATATATAATAAGTGGATTACAGTTACACATATCCACTTCTTATTTGTATGAGAATAGAACCCAAGTTATCGAGGACTCATGATCACTACCACAATTTTTTTTTTCTATCATCTATAGAAAGTTACTTATAATATATGGCCATTTTACATGTAATCTTTTCTTCGCATTTTTTAAAAATTATTTTAAATTCCAAAAAAATGCAAAAAAATTTACCCCAACATTAAGTCCTCCCTTGTATATATATATGAGTCGAGCACTAATTAAAACATAGCAACAATCCTTTCTGAAGTAGAGAACTACTACTAATGAGACTTGCTAAGACACCAACCATAACAACCAGAAACATAACAGAAGCAAACTGCCAACACACACTACTAACATAATCCCAACTTAAAAAATTCTCAACAACCTTCAGAACTCATCTACACCATCAACATCACCTTCTTCCGCAATATACTCCAAAGAACTAGTCAACATTTCTTTTTTCATCCACCTCTATTTTAGTTGCACCAGCTTCCGTATACTTCATAGCCATATCCACCCGACGGACCTTCATGAAGTAATCTATGAACAACTTGAATATCATAAAGTTGGGTACTGAACCTCTATCAATGGCACCTTGAAGAACCAATTCAGCTTCTTTGATCATGTCTCTTTTCAGGTAATCCCTTATCATAACTCTTGCTAATCTTATATCATAACTTGAACAATCAGCCTCCCATTCCTTAAAGTATTTCTTAAGGCCATCAAAATCATTAAGCATAGAAAGGGCATCAAGCATGTTGAGATAAGTCATGTTATTGGTCTTTGAAAATGCAGATCTGTAAGAAGTCCATACCCTCTTAATCTCCCCCAAATTAGAGGTACCTGCATACAAGTTGATCAGAAAATGGTAAGCCATGAGATCACAAGGTTTCATTTTTTTCTCAACCTCCTTGAGAGCCAATTCAGCCTTCTCGAAAAGTCCAGCCTGAACATAAATGGAAGCTAGATTACTGTATGTAGTCCAATCACACTTAGCACTCCTTCAATATCTTTCAAAGAAGCATAGCTCTGCATCAACACATTATAAGTAAATGTATCCAGTTGAATGCTCTTCTTCTTCATTTCTTGCACAAGAAGTATAACCTTCTTAGACTTGCCCAGCCTAACATGCAAGCACGTTATACTGTTATAATTTGAAGTTGAAGCGAAGTTCAATCCCTTAATCTTCTCAAAGAGAGCCACTGCCTTCTTTGTCATTTCCACCTTGCAATAAGAGTCCAGGAGAGCTCCATAAGTTAATAGGTTCTTTGTGGGAGGTGAGAGCTTGTTGAAGCAACTCTCTGCCGAAGCTATCCCCTTCACCCTTGATAGAAGATCAATACGGAGAGCACATTCACTGTCTGACAAGCTCATACCACGCTTCTCCATTCATTCCATTAGCTGCATCTGATAGATCAACAAATAAACAAGTGGATATTACACCAAAACCTGCAAGTAAACATACAGAGACCGCACATACACAAAAAATTATGGTCCATACAAGATCTGCAAACCAATCTGTTTACAGAAAGGAAAAGGCCCGTAACGAATGTAGAGAGAAGGAAATCTCATCATTCCATGCATTCTCAAAGTGAAAAACTAGAGACGCATGCAACTTACAGTCAGGAGGCAACCTAAACTAAGCAAAAGAGAAGCATAGAGTCAACTTTCCAAGTGCTCATCA
Organism: Macadamia integrifolia; assembly: GCF_013358625.1. NCBI lineage: Eukaryota > Viridiplantae > Streptophyta > Magnoliopsida > Proteales > Proteaceae > Macadamia > Macadamia integrifolia. The sequence continues at coordinate 30,010,972 of NC_056566.1, read as the reverse complement.
AGAGCAAAATCTAACGAAAACTAGAAGAAACCATCAAAAGTAGTTGCAGACAAACTCAAATCCAAAGAAATGACTAGAGACAGCGAGAGAAAGGACCAACATCAATGGACTCTTAGTGCAGTTGGTGAGCTGTGGTGTGTATAAAACCCATGCTCACTAGGAGGTCTCGAGTTCGAGTCTCCTAGCTGTTACCTACTTCCCTCCCTACCTACCAAAAAAAAAAAAAAAAAAAAAATCAATGGACTCGGGGAACCTATAGTACTTGCGGAGTTCCTTGAGGCAAGATTTAAGCTCATACTCCGTGACCGATTTCCCCTCTCCCAGATATTGGTCGATCGTCTCGGACACACTACCCCCGAAAGCTCCCAACGCTGACAACCTTTGGTAGAGAGAACTCGAGTGTTCCTCCAGCGACGGCGCCGCTACGGCTACGGGATTCATCCTATTTAGGGTTTCCAACTCTATCTCTCTCTCTGTCTCTAGAGACTCTACTTGGCGTGCTCGCAGTGTCCGAGTGAGCTACATGCCTGGGTTTAAATAGGGTCGGAGGCAGCAATCCATCCCGCCAAAAGTTCAAAGTAAGCGGAATAGGCAACCTGAATCTCGTGATCACTCCTCTTTTCTTTTCTCATAAAGAAAGGACTGTAGGTCCCGCAGACACTGGGGATTAGAGGTCCGAAGCAAAAGATGCTTATTGCAAGCGATCAAAATTAGCCACCTCATCAGCCCCAGAGTTCTTCTAGTGGTGATCAGAACTTAAGGTTCCGTCTGATTTTGTTTTTTAAAAACATATCTTTTCGCTGTTTTGTGCTCAAAAATGAAAAAACACCTCGAAAAGGGTTTTATTTTTTCTGTTTTTGTTTCACTTGTTTTTAAATAGAAATTTAATTACCTTTATATTTCTAAAAACAAGTGGGAAAGACAAAAATTGTGAAAAACCCTAGACTTACCTCAAGTCTTGAAACTTCTTGTTATCCTGAAGCGGCAACTCCAACTTGGTTGTACGAAGCTCAAAGTTCTAGACTACCTTCATCCTTCTGAAAGCTCATCTCTATGAAGCTTACTCACAACTCCAATGTCATGCCTTCACTCGTGAATTACATACCTATAACGTCATGTCTTCACTCGTATCTTGAATTTGAGTACATACTTGAAAACGTTTTGAGAATAAAAAAAATCAAACATCTTCTTATAATTCTAAAAATACTTTCTTAGCATAAAAATGACAAAATCAAATGGGTCCTAAATCGTCTAAAGCGAACGATGAAGTGATATGAATATTTAACTGTCAAGAAGGCCCGGCCATGATTCCAACAAAAATAAAAAATTAGAGGGCCCAGCCAGGCACATTAGTGAGCATGCTGAAATTGATAAGATCCGACTTGAGAGGTGAGGATGAACAGCCGTCAAATGATGGGAGCAACTCGCCAAGCAACCTTCCCTGAGGATCAATTCAGGTATTTCAATGAGTAAAAGGTTGTCTCCTTTAATAATGGTGTGATGATAACCCTCAGGAACGACAAGAATAAGAGCTTTCTGAATTGCCAAAAGTCTCTGCGACATATGTATTCATAAGTATGATATGTCCCACAGACTCAGAAAAATCCTCATTGAAAATGACATACCAATCATAAAAAACACATGGAGAACCTGAACGGGAACAGGCGGTGACGGCGGTGAAGCTCGACGGGAGCTTCGGACACCAAAGCTTGTTTTCGAAACTTGGTAGACGAGATGCCTCTCTCTCTCTTTCTCTCTCTCTCTCTCTCTCTCTCTCTCTCTCTCTCTCTCACACACACACACACAGTAGACATCGAGAGAGAGGAGTGTGATTTTGTCCTCCAACATAGAAAAAGAGGCAATTATAGAGGCTGTGGATGAGCCAAGAGTAACCATGTCTGTATACTTCAGCAACGGCACGAGGACACCGCCGACTAGATCAAACGCTCGTAGAGACGGGGAAGGTTTTCTTCCCAGATAAAATCCTTTACCGTCCTTCTGATCATATTTATCTGCATCGGTCGTGAGGGTTTCTGTATCTTTGGTTCTAGCGGTCTCTCAAAACATCGTTACTTCCATTGGTTTCATCTTTCTTTCCTCTAATTACCTCATCTGTGCTGGTTTCCTTGATTCCTTAATGCCTTATTCCGATCATCGGAAGTGGTTTTAACTATATTGCTTAATTTTTCTTATTAAAATGCTTCTAAATACACGTGGCACTTGCATGCATTACTAATATCTTATCCCCAGTCATCACCATTGGTTGGCTGTACCCTCCCTCTTCCACGTATCGGACATGCGATGAAGCATTTTCTGTGATAAGTATTTGCTCAAATATTCCCTCAGGCTGAGGTGACTGGCCGGATGTAGTCTTCAGGGAAGCCATGATCGTCTTGGCGTTCAATTGTCGGGGGATTGGTCCTCCCTCGACGAAGCGCGAGTTACGGCTCCTAGTGAATAGAACCAGACCAAAGCTTTGTTTCCTTTCAGAGACGAAGTCAAGGGACCAGCGACTCCAAGCCTTCTGCCGTTCCCTATCTTTCACCAAGTTTGTCTGTTCCCCTGCAACACAAGGGGCTGGTGGTTTGATGCTTATGTGGTGTGATGATGTCATAGTTAATGTGTCATGGATCACCTCATGGTGTATCCACACATAAATTGTGATCCTTGAACTAAATCAATGCTGGAATTTGACTTGTGTTTACCTTAGTTGTGTCGAAGCTACTAGAAATGCTCAATTATCATCACTTCTCCATATAGCTACTTTCATTCCAAATCCTTGGCTCATCACTGGCGACTGGAACACATATTTACAAGTTGAAGATAAAATAGGGGACAGACCGATTCTTCATAGACAAATTCAACCATTGAAGGAATTCATTAACAGAGCATGTCTCCAAGAAATCTGTTCACAGGGTTATCATTTTACTTGGTCTAATCGCCAAATGGGGATCAACAGGATTGAAGCGAAATTGGATAGATTTTTTGCAAATGATCTGTGGCTCGAACATTTCCCTTTGGCAACCGTCTCCTCGGAATACATGGTTTCATCAGATCACAGGGCTATTCTTCTCAATACTGAAGCTCCTCTACCTAAAAGCAGGCGTGTATTTCGATTTGAAGCATTCTGGACGCTTGAACCTTCTTTCAGAGATACCGTTGCAAACTCCTGGAAGGCAGGCAGGCCCTACCCATGGTTCCCCCTCGTTCAAACTTGGTGCTAAGTTAGCGGCGCTGGCAACGACACTCAAATTATGGAACAAGCATACGGTAGGGAACATCAACAACAACCTTAATGTGATGAGAGCAGTCTTAAATGAATTACAAGCTATTAATCCCTCGCAAAGCGAAAACCACTGGTATGAGAGAGAAAAGCAAACAGCAGCGGAACTCAATAAACTTCTTCATCAAGAGGAGCTCCTATGGCATCAGAAATCAAGAGCTGATTGGATCACTAAGGGTGATCGTAACACCTGATACTTCCAGCTCCTAACTGCTAAAAGAAGGGCTAGAAATGTCATTCGGTCCATCACAGTGGACGCTATCAATCTCATCGATCCTGCTGCAATCCACAATGCTTTACGAGACCATTTTCGGGCAATCTTCAGAGCTTCAAATCCACACCAAGACAGATGATTATTTCACACCCATTAGAGGACGCATCTCAGAAGAAGACAACAACAATCTTAATGCCCCGGTTACCCCATTGGAGATCATCCAAACGGTGAAGTCCATGCCAACCCACAAAGCTCTAGGACCAGATGGGTTCTCGGGCTACTTCTATCAACAGGTCTGGCCAATCATCAGCAATGAAGTTATTGACTGCATCCTTCAATTTTTCAATACAGGGACCTTCTCAAGAACGCTGAATCAAACTCTTATTGCTCTCATTCCTAAGCTGGACTGTCCTTCTTCTGTGGGAGATTTCCGTCCAATCAGTCTTTGTAATTTCATTTACAAGGTGATAAGCAAAATTTTGGTGAAACGGCTACGTCCCATCCTCAATCGGGTAATTTCATTCAACCAGAATGGCTTAATCAAGGGTAGATGTATTCAAGATCATATCCTCATTACCAACGAGATCCTCCAGAAGCTTAAGTCCACGCGAAGAGGACGACATGGCTATTTCGCACGCAAAGTTGATCTAAGCAAGGCCTATGACAAAGTAGAATGGTGCTTTCTGAGGAAAACTCTAATACATTACGGGTTCGATCCTAATTGGGTTGCGAAAATTATGTTTTGTGTGGAAAGCCCTCAATTCAGCATCATGGTCAATGGAACTCCATTCCCCTTCTTTAGTCCTACCAGGGGATTGAGACAAGGTGATCCTCTCGCACCATACTTGTTTGTACTTTTCCCTGAATTGTTATCCTCTCACCTAGCACTGGCTATGGAAGCAAAACAACTCAATGGAATTCAACTTTGTCGAAATGGTGAACGGATCTCGCACATGGCCTTCGCAGACGACCTCATTTTTATCGGGCAGCCAACAATGGCAGAGGCTAGAAGTTTTGATCATATTCTCAGTACATACTGCAGGTATTCAGGTCAATCTATCAACATTCAAAAGACCCGAGCCCAGTTCAGCTCAAATGTGACGGGAAATTAAAAGGCAACTAAGAGAGTATTTTCAAATTGCCCCTACCAATGCCATTGATAGGTATTTGGGTATTCCTCTCATCACAGGGAAATTGTCCAATGCTCATTGTGCAGATTTGATTCAAAGAGTGTCTAATAGACTCCAACATTGGAAGACCAAATATCTCAGCCCAGCAGGGAAGGTTATTCTCATCCAGTCTTACTTTATCAGCGCTGCCACAATACACGATGTCTTGTTTTGCTCTTCCAAGATCGGTTACCAAGACTTTGGATTCAATCTCTAAAGACTTCTACTGGTCCGAAGGTACTACTTCCCATACTCCAACCATCTCTTGGAAAGATAATTGTAGGTCAAAACGCTTTGGGGGATTAAATGTGAAGCACTCGGCTTATATGAACAAGGCCCTTCTAGCCAAAAAAGGGTGGAAACTTTTAACACAACCCTCATCCCTTTGGGCGCGACTGATGAAAACGAAGTACTTCCCTAGCTCACACATCATTCTTGGAAGCAACTTGTCCCTCCACGGCATCTTGGGGTTGGAAATCTTTATGCTCTGCCCGGGATTTGATTTGAATGGGTCTCTCCAAACAATTGGGCAATAGTGAATCAATCATTCCTTGGACTGATTATTGGATACCCTATACTTAACCGGCATTTGCTCCTTACCCAATCCCACCCAATGCCCCAACTACAGTTTCAATGCTTATCAATCAAGAAAATCAATCTTGGAACACTAACCTAGTGATGCATTGGTGGCCTCCAGATGGAAAAAAATCATCTGCAATTCCGATCTCGTACAATTCCGTGAAATACCACTTTAAGGGGGCGACACGTGTGTTGATACCAATGCAATGGTCCAGCTCTGATTTAAATGACTCTTCATTGATTTAAGGTTTTATTAGTTGTACCAGATTTAGACCATTGCATTGGTATCAATACACGTGTCACCCCCTGAAGGTGGTATTTCATAGAATTGTACGAGATGATTTCAATCCCCTCCAGATATGGCAGCTATCATTCTCTCAATTCCAATCCCTTTGGCTCCTACCCTATACAGATTGATTTGGGCTGCTACCGCTGATGGAATATTCTCTGTGGCTTCAGCTTAAAGCATAGCAATTGAAGGTTTTGCGTATGTTACATCGAACAAATGGCTGAAACTCTGGCATCTTCCCACTTCACCCAAAATCCAACACCTGCTTTGGAAGATCTTGCTCGATAAACTCCCCCTTCCCAATCTCTTAAATTATCGGGGTTTCCACCTCAATCCAATCTGCCCTATTTGCAACTCCCAACGCAAGAACCAAATCACCTCTTCCTTTGATGCAACATCACAACTCAACTGTGGCACATGGCTGGGTTAGTTTCAATCACTTTATTTTCCTCCATTGCCTCGGCTATCAATGCAACTCTATCCACTTATCGACAGAGGGACAGTGAAACAATGCTCAAGTGTGCATTCTTCTGCAATCTTATTTGGGTGATTTGGACTGGCCTTTGGAACCTGATCTTCAGAGCAAGGGACTTCCAGCCTGCTCGGTATCTGCTTCAAGCTATCAGGGATGCTAAAGAGTTCACAGCCCATATCCCTGTTAAGAACCCCCGCCAGCCACTCTTCATCCCCTGGTTTCCCCCGCCCTTTGGTTGCTGGAAATTCAATGTTGATGGGGCCCGTAAAGGCAACCCAGGGCCTGCCGGGTTGGGGGGGGGGGATCTGCAGAGACCACAATGGCGCCTTTCTTTGTTGTTTCAACGGTGGCATTGGTCCCAATCACGCCATTACAGCCGAAGCTCTTGCAATCAAACAGGCACTTTTTGTGGCAACTAGGCTGCAGATGGAATCTATTATAATTGAAAGCGACAACCTCTTGGTGATTAATATTATGACGGGTCGGGCTCAACAAATCCCGTGGCGCATCGCACCAGTTATGGCCGACTGTCGTCGCCTTGCATATTCCATTCCGAGTGTACGTTTTCAGCACTCCTTCAGAGAAGCTAATGCTGTAGGCGGCAACCCAGCAACTGTTTGCTATTATGTTCAATCCCCCCACATCTCTGTCACATCTGCTATTTGCAAATTCTGCTGGATGTATCTTTGCTAGATAAAAGATAATAAAAGATCATTTACCCAAAAAAAAAAAACCTGAACAGAAGTACAGAACCATCCACATTTATTTTAATATAATTAAATAACTAGTCTTAAAGTGATTATAAAATATTCTTTAGCAAATAAAGAATTAGTTGAGAATATGTCGGAATCCTATACGAATCAACCGATTCAGATTAACCTGAATTAAGATTGGGCTCGACCGATTTGACCAGTTCAATTATAATTTTTAAAACATTGATAAAAAAAATCCTCTACCGCGGGTGTGGCGGAGCGGCAAGGATCCAATGGTTGGCACGGCATCGATACGTGTGTCGATGTCGTCTCGGCCGTCCGATGCTCGCCACACAACAACATCTGCGGCCGAGGATCATCGCCCAACATTGATCTCTCTCTGTTCTAAGTAAAAAAGAGCAACCCAGTGCACAAGGCTTCCCCACTTTTCTAGGTATTGGTATTATATTGCAAGAACCCTAATATTGACATGCAATGGTATCATCATAACCCGAATGCCCGATATTTTTTGACAATATCATCAGATGGTACTTTCAATTTGTTTCGATAGTATTTCAATATCTATAGAAAATTACTTGTAATACATGGATACTTATAATTTTTATGTACAAAATAATTCGGTTTTATCACAATTAAATGGGTTTGAATACATGAATTCTTGCCCTCCAATCAGTTTCATTCGAGATCATAATTGATACAAGGTCTAAGCTATGCATGTACTTCTCATCACTTTTCCTAAACTATTTTTATGTAGAAATTAAATCTAAATTTTCAGATTCAATTGTTTGGGTAACTTATAGGAATTGACTTAAATGCCCCCTTTTTTGGTAGAAATGAAATGTTCATATGAATTCCAATGTTTTTGCTTATGAAATTCCAGTATCTTTGTTTTGAACTTTAAATGAATCTTAAGATAGCCTAAACTTTGGGTCCGTTTGATAACATTTCAAGAAATGCATTTCTGCTGTTTTTGGAAAAATATAACAAAAAACGTTTGATAAAACTATTTCGTTTCACTTGTTTTCAGAAATAGAAATTGAATTTTCTACCTATTTATGGTTCAAGAAATGACCCACGGCAAAACAAGTAGACGTTTTTAGAAACGACTCTTGGCCATTCTTTTACTGGTTACTATCGACTTCCAAAAACATGACTAATCAAACACCTTTAATTCTATTTCTATTTCTATAAACGAAAATTTATGTTTCTGCCGTTTCTTGAAACAGAAAAGGCAGAAACGTTATCAAACGAGCCTTTTGAAACTCTCTCTCTCTCTCTCTCTCTCTCTCATGCACACATTAATGGATCCGGCTCCTCACCATGAAGTGGAGAGCCTAGGGAGCCATCTAGGATTGAGATCCTCTATAATTCACATTGGCATGTAGTGCAGATCCAACGATCATGAATGCCTTGGTCTAAATGCCTGAGTGTTCCTGGATGTTGGATGATGTGCTACATATCTGTGTGTGCTACAAAAAGGAGTCTGATCCGCTATCCCATGGCTAGGAGGACTCAGGCACACACTCCAACACATGGTCGTGCGTCCCTAGATCACCCCAACCATGGGATGACACTTTGGGTTGTCTAGTCCTTGGAGGGGATCTTTTTCGTAACGTCTTGACTCAAAAGAAAGTAAGAAATCCAACTCCAATTTGAAGGTGGGATAGGATCCAAAACCACTCATGTGGTGTGTTATGTCCTTGGGCAAAGAAGAAGATGTTTCACTATAATATAAGAGAGGTTATAGAAGAGATCGCTCAAGAATACCCAAATAGCAGCAAGAAAACTCGATCTGAAACTCTAACTTGAAAATCCCCCTAAATTATAAAAAATGCTTACTGATCAACAAGATAGAAGTATATTATATACTCCTCCAAGTCACGGATCGATCAACAGATATATTGAAAAATATGTTCATATATTAAATCAAATGACATCTGTAGAATATTGACTAGAATTTTTGTTGGTAACATAATGACTAGAATTTGACATCTAGTATTTACAAAGGTAAGATAATAACATTTCATGATACAATAACGTCCTCTATATCCTTCCTTTTTTATTATATATTTAATTGGGTTTTCTACTCCCCATCAAAAGCGAGGGGGAAAAAATAAGAATTTTCTACAACCCAACCGATATGATAAGCGTTATTACATCAACAGGGACATTATGTTGCAAGGATAGAATAACACATACAATATCCTTTCCCTTTCCTCACATTATGCTTCGAACTGAATCTCCCATCCTAAATATTTGCTGGAAAAAGTGTCAAACAAAAAGCAATATTTATGTATCACCCACAAATATAAAGACTGAATTCCCCATTTAAATGGCTCCCCAATCCCCCATCCCCCATAAAAAGAATGCAAGGGGAGAGGAGGGAGAGAATTTAAATCCATGGAACCATAACCATATTTAGAACCCGTCCACCTTTTTTATTTCTTTTGATAAGTGAGATTTCCCCTCATGCTTACCAGAGGTCCTTACATCCAAACAGTTTCAAACAGATCTAGCTTTTTATCAGACAATTTCCAAAGTAATATATTGCCATATAGAAAATTAATCAAGAATTCACGATGATGTGGACAACATTTTCACGAAAGTTGAACCCTATCTAATCTTTCAAATGGAAGTTGTGCCAGAAATCCCCCCTAAATGAAAAGGGAAAATAGACCCAAGCATAAGGTAGCTTATCATCTAAAATTATCGGAGAACATTTTATTGGAATCAAATGTTTGGACCTGACTAAACATTAAGATAAATATGGGAAATGGAAAACATTATCAATTTGAAGAGGTTTGCACCACCCGGAATGGATATTACCACTCAAGTCCTCCACAGAAGACAATGAAATCTAATGTGCCAAGTGGGAAGGCAAAAGGCTATAGCTAGGCATATCCACACTTTTACTATCTTATCTAAGAGCCACAAGGGGGCACCCCGCTTCAAGCCAATTAGTCTTAAGGTGGAAGCTTTAACATGATATCAAAGCGTGTATCTTGGGCCTCCGTTGATGATGAGCTCATTACCCGACCAACGAAGATAGAGCCATAAGAGGCCTGCATATAAAGAGAAATATTGAGATAGTCTCACATCGATTGTGGATGACTCAACTATCTTGTCTAACGGCCACATGTGACCACCTCATTTCAAGCCAATTAATTTTAAGATGGAAGCTTTAACAAGATATTAGGTAAGTTGATCTAAACATTGTTAGTGCTTTCATCCTCAGCTTGTCGATTCATGTCCAGGAGTAGCAACAAATATCTCACAACCTATTCTAGAATGTTAGGCTCGAAAGTGTCGATCAGTATCCTCATTTATAATTATAATTTGACATTTTTTTTTCCTTTTATATGTAATGCATTGTGTGCTCAATACTCTTTTATATCAACAATGCATGCTCAATAGCTTTGTTTCCACTGGAAGTCTCACATAATTAATTATACAATGAAATTCTATCGTTGTTTTACGACATAGCCAATATTTTTTACAGTTCCAAATTCTGATACATGAGTCAAGTATATTAACACCCTCCACTAACTGTCTATCCATGTAAAATAATACTGATTTTTTTTTCCTATTGAAGGGTATCTAACTAGTTCTGCAGGATTGTACTGACTCTACAACAGTATGAACCAGGTCATACCGGGATTGATTGTGAACCATTCAACTTTCATCCAAAGCAGTGTGCACTAAACACCCCATGTAAGTGATTCCGAGGAGATAAGGAGTTGAACTCATAACCACACACTTCTTGATACGAATGTCCCTAGCCAACTCGGGTATCCCTTGGGGTTCAATACTCAGCACTACCACTGGCCACTGCTCTCCTTAAATCATATGTTTGCAGGATACGCCAACTCAGTTCATGAGTTGAATTTGCTTTAAAGCTCCATCACTGTACTTTCTACTTCCCTAATTAATTTGATAGCAATGCAGCTAATGAGGAAGTCTAGACAAAATTTTAGAAGTTTGTTGAGTCTAGTATCGTTCTAATAAGCTTACCTAAAATGGAAGCTTTATCTTCGTAGTTATTGTTTTTTCTTTTGGTCGAAAACTTAAAGGTATTGTTTTTCTTCAATGAATAAAAAAGGCAAGAGAACGTTATCCATTTGTGCGGCCATTGTATTAATGTACAGGCTAATAAGAAAATGCTTACATACGGTCCAATGGGAGGATGCATGTAAGCATCTTCAACGCAGGGGCAAGAAGCAATGCCACCTATGCCTAAGCATAGAAACATGCAAACAGATAGGAATTGTCTAGACACAACCTTTGTTTTCAGATATTATGAAAAGAAGTTCTTGTACCTGAAAGCATGGGCCGTGTCTAAGTGTTATATATGCTAAAATATCAAATTTCTCCTCCCAAATGTTAAAACCTTCCTTGTGGGGCAAATTACTAGGTGCAATTGCATGCCTATTACCTAGTCTAGTTTGATTAAAAAAATTTGAATGGTACAACAATAAACTGCTTTATTCATCATATAAGAATTCTTAACCTTACTGTTCCGTTTGATTGCAACTTTAATTGGAAGTAATTTTTTGAAAATAAAAAATGAACTTTTGTAATAAATAGTAAGAGAGAGTAGCATTTGACACAAAAAACACTAGGCGAATATTGTTTCTCCTCTCAAATAATAATTATTTTACATGATTACGTCACTAATTTCAAATTATTTCATATTTGATTTGTAAATTTCACTTTAATTCGTATCCAAATCTTTTGAATCAAAAAAATTACATAAAAAAAAGTATAACTTAAAAATATTATAATAATTCTAGATATATTATACAACTAATGGCTAACAAAAAAATAAAAAAAACAAAGACAGGCTACGGAAAGAATTATTCGAGCCAAGTTCTTTGTTTTTTTTTGTTTGGTGCAAAGTTTTTCAAAGCAAAAGATCAAGGATTTGGTTCGTCTTCAATTCCCAATTCTCCACCAATTTCTTACCTGCTTGCGAAATGTGTCTCATAATTCAACGGCAATGGATATCAGGGTTATTCAAACCCTCTTTTGCCTCATAAAACATCTTTTTGGATCCGGATCTGACCCGACAGAAGTCCCTCCATATTGTCTCAGAAAGGAGGGAAGGAGGAGAAAAACCTGAAATCGGAGAAGGGAGGGAAGACGGAGACCAGATTTTCTGAACGAAGAAAAAGGTTTTTTTATCTTGGTCCTTATTTTGGTCAAGGGTTGAATCACAATGTGAAGCCTCTTGAGGAGGGTCCGGTGGTCTGGCACGAGTTGGATGAGTTTGAAGCGGTGGATGAAAGCGGCCATGGCGTTGGCGATGGTGCTGATGAGTCATTTGGAGTCTGACGGCGGTTGTCGTGGTTGCAGGGAGGAGGAGAAAGGATCGATGAAGCGATTTGTGAGCTCTTCTCTCTTCCTTAAGGATGCTATTTTCTTCAACGTATTTCCTTTTTTTTTTTTCCCTCCATCCCACAACATTCCTCATAGCTTTGCTCTCTTTCTTGCTATCTTCGCTATCTCAAATTCTCCTCTTTCAACTTGCTTTGCTCCACATCCCTGAAACTGAAATTGCTTAAGGAAATCGAACAAGTTACCTCAAACAGCAATTATCAAGCAGATACTCAAGAGAAGCTCAAGCTTAGGAAGAAAGCAAGTCACAACGAGCAATGCCTTCCCATGGACGTACCTAAAGGCCACTTCGCCGTCTATGTTGGAAAGAAGAGAAGCAGATTCATAGTCCCAATCTCCATAACTCATCCCAAGTTCCAAAATCTTCTTCAAAGAGCCGAAGAGGAGTTCGGCTTTCATCATGACATGGGTCTCATCATTCCTTGTGAAGTAGTCTATCGCTCTAACATCTATACCCAACTTGAAAATGAAGTAAAAAATAGGGATTTTTCTGATAATTTCTTTGGACTCTGGAGAAGATGAGAAAGATTCTTTTATTTTCCTTCTTTGTATTGTGATGTTTTGGTGGGTTCCTCTGTTACAATGATTCTGACCCAAAGCTCCTGAACATTGTCCGGGTTAGATAACTTGGATTTGTATATTTTTTAGTTTTGAGATTTTCCTCACGTGGTGTGTGGTTGCACCCTATGAGAGACCTGATTAATAGGAGATCTGGGAGAAGAGAAGAAGGAAGAAGATAAAAAAGAGGCATCACATCCATCAGTTTGTTAAAGCATTCATTTCAATCGGCCTGTGGACAAAGGGATGGTCATGGGATAAATGATATATCCCTGGCAAGTGCCCCCGAGGTGGGGGATAAAGGGATGGTGATGGCCCCAGTTGGATAAATGATCGATGTGAAACAATGACCCTTATGCTGAGATGGATAAAGGGATGTACTGGACAACAAAATACGGGCGAGGCCCGAAGAAAATAGATGAGAACAGACTGGTTGTAAATCAGGCTGATTGTAAATCAGGGCGCAGGAGATGAAATCTGGCCTTACTCGTTTAGGGCGACCCCTTTACTAAACCAAATAAGGGCCCTAGCTTTAGCTAGCGCACCCTTCGATCCCCACCTCTTCCGATGTTCGGGTGCGGATGAGAGGGAAGAGGAGGGGATCGAAGGGCGTGCTAGCTAAAGCTAGCACCCTTATTTGGTTTAGTAAAGGGGTCCCCCTAAACGAGTAAGGCCAGATTTCATCTCCTGCGCCCTGATTTACAATTAGCCTGATTTATAACCAACCTGTTCTCATCTATTTTCCTCGGGCCTCGCCCGTATTCTGTTGTTCAGTACATCCCTTTATCCATCTCAACACAAGGGTCATTGTTCCACATCGGTCATTGTTCCGACTGGGGCCATCACCATCCCTTTATCCCCCACCTCGGGGGCAGTTGCCAGGGATATCATTTATCCCATGACCATCCTTTTGTCCATAGGCCGATTGGAATGAATGCTTTAACAAACTGATGGATGTGATGCCTCTAAGGTTTGACCCTTTAAACCTTAATTGAAGGAACATATTACAAGGATAAACCCATGCTGGATCCACCTTATATATCCCCCATTGCCTCTTTTCTTGTTCTTTCACCAAAAATTTATGAAGGAAATATCATGAAACAATATGAGATTGCCTTGGCTAAGGGTCCATTTCCTTTTTTGAGGGTAGCAGAATTAGGGAATTTGCTTTCCTCCCCTCCTTTTGTGCCTACCAATGAAGAGGAGGATCATACGATTAAGACTAGAGCTGAGTTGGATCAATCTTCTATGCTAGATAATGTTGATGTGACAGATGGAGAGGATAAAGGTAGATTGATTGAAGATTTGATTCCCAAATCTTTCAAGGGAGTTGAGGTTATGGAGGTGACCTATCAAGTCGATAATATAGAGGGTACACATTTGGATTTTTTAGAGGAAGCGTCCGAATCGAATGATGACGGTGTTGCTGCAGTCTTTAGAAACCTGACCCATCTAGTAGTGAGAAGCTTTATGCAGAAAAGTCATCGCATGAAAAATGCCCCGTATTTTCTTCGATCTCGAGATTGGACTACTTAATTTTTTTATAGCATCTTTTCTCAATTGCTAAAGCTTTTCTTTCTATATTACAAGAATTGTGCTACAGGGTTTGTCTTGTTTGATTTAGGGACCTCTCATCCTTTATTTTGGTCGGTCCAAATAAGGTTATAGGGGTTGCCTTTCTCTATGTTTTTATGTTTTTTCTTTTTTTTTAATACATACAATTTACCTATAAAAAAAAAAAGATAAGAAAGAGAAAGAAAGTTGAGAAGAAACAGGCTCATGGGAGATCAGGAGAAGAGGGGAAATAGGGTCATTAAAAAGCAAAGTCTCTCAACCGTTGGATGTGGGATGAACAGGTGTCGATTTATGATGAAGAATTGGTTAGGAATTGGGAGATTAGAATTGGAGCCACATCCTTCAAAAATTAAATAGCCGAGCCCGCCATCGTCTGGCTGCGAAGTCGGCAGCGTCCCATAACGCCAAGAACTATTAAAGCTCGTTGCCGCATCCAGCCGCACTCAGATTTCATAAATGGGATCTTCAGCTTCTCCAATGCTCATCGACGCCAACGATCGCGACGGCAAAGTAGGTGAAGAAGACGCATTTCTTGAATTCGTCGAGTATGCGAGGTCTGTGTTATCGTCCGAAGATAAACTGGAATTTGACGGAATGGTAGATGATAACACTGGACCTGGTTGGAGTTGGATCGTTTCTCGAATTCTAAGATGCTGTATCACTTATTCAAGCGGTGTCACTGCAGCGATCCTCCTCTCTGAACTTTCCCAGGTACTACTTGCCTGAAATATATATATCATATTTGGGATACTTAGATTAGGTTTTCTAGTCAATCTCCTTGTTTTACTTTCCATCTGTTTGATTCAAGTTTAGAATGCTCCGACATTGTCCAGTTATATACTAGGCTTCGTGCAGAGGTGGAAGTATCATTTGAATCTGGAGAAATACAACCATTTTCGTAAATTCACCTGAATGGTTCCATTGGCAGGCTTGGAATGAACATCAGAGGGCTGGGGCTTCGAGAAGACCTCAATGTGCTGTTCAGTTGAAAAGGAAGCATAGGAGAACTAGGCTTTCGAACACTGTCACCATTGATTCTATATATGAGAAAAATTTCTTATCGGCAAACAGCATTCTAGAAGCTGTGGTTGTGAATGTTTTTGTCCTTCCAGGTGCCTCAAAATCCAAGCCTGTCCTCTTCATATTTTTAAGCTACAGATCCATTGCTGCACTGTTAACTGGATGAAGAGACATTGTAAACTTGTACTACATCCTCAAGTTAAGACGTGTTCACATGATTAGATATGACTTTTTTACATGCATGTTGCCACAATTTGTTTTTGTGGCTCTGTTGCTACTGAATATTGTTACAATATCTGACTATCCAATTCTTTTCAGTACTAAAATTATTCTTTTGATAAGTTGGGGAGAAAATTCTGAACCAATAACTGTAAACATGCCAGTCAACTCAACGTTGTCTAAATGAATACAAACCCAAAAATTGCTTCCTGTATTCTCATTTAATGACAATTTGTATCCAAAATATTAGAAAAATATCCATATGTAACTGAGGTATATCTATTCAATCTCAAGTGATCTTTTTTATTATTCCAATACAATACATATTTTTGAAATAGGGATTTACATTTCTAATGTGTGCCTAGTTGTGGTCAACTATCAGTATTCCTTTTTTAAAAATCTGTCTTCTTTCAGGTACAAATATTTTTATGCTCAGTTTAGGTGATATTTGGAGCTCCAGCACAATTGATTTATACCTACATCGCAGGTATGGCGGTGCAAACTGATTTCAGGTGCTTGAAAGGCTACAACTCAAAGCCTGTAATTTGCAAGTTTGCACTATTTGTTAGATCCTTCAGACCTGCTATAAGTTTGAAGTTCCTAGTGATCAAACTTCTGTTTGCATTTTTGTCATGGTTTCCTCTGTATGGTTATTCTTTGGGTGTTGCTTAGGGTATTATGGTTTTCTCAGTATAGTGCTCTCCCCAGCTTTCCTTATTGAGCCACTATACTTGTGTCATGCAAAGTAGTTTAATTTATCAACTCTTTTTTTTTCTTTTTTTTTGGGGGGGGGGGG
>NC_056566.1:29991778-29994668 GCF_013358625.1 Macadamia integrifolia | reverse complement strand
GGGTTTCTATTCTTAATGCTGATCTAGTGCTTGCAATTGTGAAGAAAGAGGTTCATTATGCCTTTGCAAAAGTCTTGACGGAGTCTTGAATAATCACCATCCTTGCATCATGACATACACTGTTTAATTTCTTGAGCAATTATTTCTTATTCTTTCTAGGAATTGAATGGGTGGTCGTTGTCATTGCTATGCTCACTTTGAGAACTGTCTCCTATTCTTCCCAATAAGGCTGTTGGATTTTATTTGTTCTTAGAGATGCTTAGTCATTGGAGTTTTTTTGCTGCTATTACGGCTTAATTATATTTCTGTTGGGCATGACAGATACTATGACTTGGTTGATTCTCAGAATGGAATTCTGAAGCAAGGACGGGAGATCTTTCTTACAGGATGCTGTTTGCGTACCATGACTGAAGGCTCTGGCTATCCACGGCTTTTGCCAACAGAGTATCTCGTAATACTGTTAGATGAAGTGAGGAAAACCTTTGGAGTTTTGTATTATATTATCATCAGGATTATTTCATCCATCAAGTGTTGGATCTGTGCATTTCTTCTGCACTTGCAGTCTTCTGCTACATATAAACGTGTACATGATTTTTTTATTACTGTCTACTGATGCTCCATTATTTTGATTCTTGCTGGGATTTCTGGATCTGCTCTTTCAACTCACATGGAAGATGAGTACATGAGGATGATGCTATTATCCACTAGGCCCAGAGCCAGTCCTGAATATGTGTCCTGAATCTGAAATACAGATGATACTGGGGTCTGATTGCATAGCTTATCCAATGTCTTCAGATTTTGGACAAGTGCTTTGTTGCATATCCCCTTGACATGATGCAGTACAAACTTTGACAAGCTTTGATTAATGATTATTAGATGTTTTGGCATTCGGATAGGACGTTTTGGAAAATTTCCTCTGAGTGACGATTTAGGATTGGATGGTGTTTCTTTTCTTCAGCAGACTAGAGGAATTGAAATGTAATGAGTGCCATAGATGAAATATTTTTAGAAGTTTCTGTTGGACACAAACATAGGGTAGAAATGCTTTTTAAAACAGTGATTTTGAACAGTTAAACCATATTAATTATATTTTGCTAGATTATGTTGATGAAGCTATGCATTAGATTACTTTTTACCTGCCGAGCCAAAATTTTAGCGAATTATTCCATTTTGTGCATGCTATTCACCAGAAATGTAATGCCACTTTTTTTTAATCCTCCAACCCTTCCTCTCTCTATCAGTGCAAAAGATCGTTTTTTACATTTTCCTTTCACTTTTATGATTAATTGATAATATTTTCTTCTCTTGCAGGATCAAGATGAAGATGCAATGCTACTTGGAGCTCAGTTTTGTTCAGATTCTTTCTCTTCCATCTCACTAGATGCTTTCAAGGATGGGACTTCATATTCATTTTATGCGAGGTAAAGTATTACGTTGCATGAGCTTCTTTTGGGCTTCAGCCTTATTCTAAATTACTCACATAGCATGACTAGGAAGTGAATAGTATTGTACTTGCCTGTCCTTTGTAGAAGAATCATAAATCTTGTTTGGTAACGTCTCATCAATGTAATTCTCAGCCTTTGATTCTAACGCAGAATTTTATAAAAGATTGGTCGTTTACAAGAGTCATATAATCATGAACCACTGAAGCATCTTCTATGAAACCATGAATATCCAATCCATTAAGATGATGCCATGCATAGATGTTAAGAAATGGCAGGGATAAAATTAGATTTCTACTTTCAGCACCAAAGGAATGGTGTTTCTTACTTTTCCACTTGTCTTTATTCCTTTGTGTGTAGGATTGAATCAATTGGGTCGCTGGAACTTCAGGGAAAGTTTAGTAGTTTGCAAAGGACACAAATCACTCTTGTTGATAATGATGGTGTCAAGATAAATTTTCTCTTGTGGGGTGAACAGGTTATACTTGCAAATATTTTCAGGTTAGCCCTTGTTACTGTTTCAACTTGATTGTAGCTTTCTAGTTCAAGTGTGACTCCTGGCATCTTTTGTCCCAGTGTCGGAAGTATGCTTGCATTGGATAGACCTTTTATTGCAAGCACCATAGACAGCAGCACTGAAACTGTTGAGGAGCTTTGTCTTGAATATGGTAGTGCAACACAGTTATATTTGGTGCCATTTATTCACCATGAAGAACAGGTAGTATAAACTCTACCTACTGTACATAGTTAATATGCTACATAGGTATGAACAGTAAAGAGATGTTTGATATGTTACATAGGTATGTGTGGCTTCGACACAAGGTCGGTATCATGGATCAAGGATGCTGAATGCATTGGGCGAAAGTCAGGCTCCTACAGTTTCTCAAGTGACATTGCCTTGTGATTCTCGAGGCTCCATTGACTTCAGTCACTACCCCTTCAGGGTAATTAAACCACTATTGCAACTTTCACATCCTGGTTCCTATAACATGTATCTATTCTTTTTTTTTGTTTGTGGTAAATAAAACATGTATTTATTCACTTCTGTTAAAATTTCCTTATTTTGGCGACAGCATGCAAAATCATCAGCATGTTAAGCTTTGGAATGAGTTAGGGACTAGTTTTTATTCTTTTATGTTATTTGTTTATCTCAGATGTGTTCTGCTATATGACAGAAATGTGAACCATTTTAGTTTCAGGTTTCTTTTCTTAATCATTTCACTAGTGCATGATTGTGTGATCACAATCCAATGGAATTCACTCATATTGTAGACTATTGTGGCCACAAATATGAGATCACATATCACCCTTGATCCATTATTGGGTAACTGAAGCTTTTGTTTAGATCTTTGCTTGCACTATATAGTGTTATTTATGTATTTTCACCTTCTTATACATGGCTGGCTATGCAGCCTGTACTTTTTTTTTGGGGGGGGGGTGGTAGGGGT
>NC_056566.1:29918851-29991758 GCF_013358625.1 Macadamia integrifolia | reverse complement strand
GTGGTAGGGGTGATTATTGGTATATTACTTAGGTATTTTAGCCTCCTACACATAACTGGCAAGGCAGCATTTTCTGTTTTGTTGTCATCATTGTTGTTTTGTAAGAGTAAAGGGTAGACCTCAGCACAAAATAAGGTTGCTCTATTGCGACCTAGTGGACACGGGTTCGAGTTGGGAAACAACCTCTCCAACAAGAGGGGGTTAGGCTGTGTACATTTGACCCTCCCCAGACCTGCAGTCGCGGGAGCCTCATGCATTGGGTATGCCCTTTTAGTAATTCAATAAGAATCATGTATTTTTCACATGATTTGAGGCATATGAAGTTGGTGGCATGATGTTCATGACGAGCATGGAAATATCATATGAGTAACTATGGCATGGGCACATAATTAGAAGCTACTTTTATTGGTGATTGATTTTGTACAATGGATTGTTTGAGCTCCGTAATTCTTAATAGGTTTTGAATCAACTATTTATTATTTTAAAAAATATAATTCTTCTAAATTCTCCCCATTGGCTTTGAATGGATACCTTTTTCATTGACTTATTCTCAATTGTTCCAAGTCCTGCAGCAATTTGTGGTTGATCTTCGTGACAAGATGAGTAGCATCAGCCTTTATGTTGTTGTTAAAGACATCTTTCGGGAAAGGAACACTACAGAAAATATTTATTCTTTGACAATTGAAGATGCAACTGGAGTAGTGTCAGTAAAGCTGCATTTTGTTGGATCTTGGTAATGATAAATGTCATTTATTTCATAAGGCTCTGTGTTCTATCACATTTGTTTCCTTAGAAGCTGTCAACCTTATTCGTCATTTTATCTGAGCTTAGAAAATAAATTCTGTTTTCCAGGTCACTTGGAAGATTAGGGATCGGTAACATGATATATATCTGTGGCTTAACGTGCTATATGACGACACGAAAGCGGTGAGTGCATTAAATAGTTTGCCGATATATGTATCATTAAACAATATTTGACGACTGCAATCCCAGTATTAAATGTGTTTTAGACATTTGTAATATTGTGTATCACTAATTGCTACAGTCAGGTACTTGTTACATATCTAATTGATAAAAATAGAACCTTTTTTTGGTTCATGTGCCATATAGATCGAAACTACTCCCAATTTCCTGATAGGCTAAAATATAATCCTTTACAGAAAGGGGAATCAAAGATCCATGAATGCATGAAGTACAAAATCATGACACTGACATACTTATAGTCTATTGAAACATCAAGAATGCATACATTTGCATGATGTAATTAATTAAATCACGTTCGTTATAAATTGCAAAATGTTATTTAAATTTTTTTATTCTAAATAGAATTTTGAATATGGAGACTGGATCTTCAAAATGTTTAGATTCATCTGTGAAAGAATGTTTTGGATTCCTTAGGTCTATAAATGGAAAGAAGAGTGAATGATCAAAATCCTTGGCTTTTGTTGTATTATTGTACATCATACTGGTGCATTTCTACATATTTATGTGTAGGGATGAAGGGTTCTATACTTCTATGTTACTATAACCTATAATGCTAATGGAACAATTGTATGGTAGCTTCATCTTGTACCATATCTTCTTATTAATACATTATTGTGGAATGTAAATATGTAATAGTAATTCAAAACACGAGCAATATTGTTCCACACCCTTCTAATCATAAGATATAGTTATACATTATATTATAATATAACAAGGTCATATAAGTAGCTTGTAGTTGATTTTCATTACCAATGTCTTGTGGTTCTCTTTGATAATATTTCGATTACTTCAAAATGATGCTGAACAACTTTGCTTTTCAGGCTTGAAGTTTCATGGTTTGAGAAGGATGTTGGATCTCAAGTGGTCAACCTAAGTTCCTTGCCAGCATTGATAAACTCTTCTTGCCTCCATAAGTTATCATGTCTTTCTGATCTCTCCATCAAGGCTAATGCCACACATGTATGTTTTTCTTGTGCTTTTTTTTTTTTGTTTAAAATTTATTGTTTATAAACTTTTGGATGCATTTCAGGCTATCACCTGTTCTTTCAGCATATTGGTGGTAATCTTTTTTTCTTTTTCGGTAGTTCATTTTGCTTATTGTTTCTCCTTTGTTTCAAAGCCAGTTGACATATGGATAACTCTCATTTTTCCATATGCAATGCTTGCTTTTCTTGTGCTAATTCCAATATCTAAAACTAAATTCGAACCCATGTTTTGGTAAAAATCTCAAATTGACTTAAATCATGCTCTCGAATCAAGTTGATTTGAAATGATTGGGGCTCCATCTATTCTGATTCAAATAAACTTGTTTGGATATCCACTCTGCCTCTGATTAAGATCTGGAAAAGAGCCAAACAAATAAAAATGAAAGAGTCAAATGAACTTACTGGCTGTCATTGGGTTTGAATTTCTTCAAATTCTTGCATCAATGTATCCTTTGAGAGGTTTTTTGTATATTAGAGATAAGGAATCAAGTTCTCCTGAGTCTCAATGTAGTGTGTGGTGCACACAGCACATTGTTGTGACATCAGTTGGATCAGTAGATACTTAACTGGCAGAGTACCCACCAACTGCGTGAGCAGTTGTCTTCAAGGAACATTAAACTCAATGCAATTAAGATGGTGTTTTCTAAATCCCTTGATGGCTGTTGGTGGAAGGTGCGTATCTTGTAGATTCCTAGCCTAGCCTCGTAAGTACTAATATCTTCTGAAAATTTCGTTTACAGATATGCCATGTTCGGCTTAATCAAATCGAGCATTGCCACGTTGATACAAGACTTTCACATGCCCTTTGTGGCAATTTTGTGAATGATAGACCTGATGGGCAGTTGGAATGCAACTTTTGTTGTTGTACTTGTGATAAAGAAGTCATACACTCCTTCCTTCTTAAGATAACTCTTGCAGATGAGAATGCAAAGGTTTTCGCCTGGTGTACCGGTCAAACTGCTACAGAATTGCTGCAAATTTCTCCTGTTGAATTCTATGAGCTGCCTGAGGTAATTAATACATTGCCAATCCAAAAAAAAATTCTTCTTTGCCTTTCTACAGGCAGGACCAAATGTGATGAACTTGATATTCAATGAAAACAAGGTAAATGAAAACATATATATTCCTGAGATGAAAGATAATTTGTTTCTCTGTGCATGTAGGATTTGCCATGTGTAGCTGGGGTGGGGTGGGACATGTGGATGCTTTGGTCCCATTACCTGAACTGCCACATGGAAACCAGAGGATCTGAACCCTGTTGTGACTAAGTGGTCTACTGAACTCTAATTTATATCAACCAATTTAAATGCATACATTGATAGTTATCTACTGATGTTGTATTGGCCAACATTATAGGATATCCCCTTTTGCCCCTCCTTTAAAAGATACAACCACTACTTTTTTCAATGGATAAATACACTAGGTAAGAAGTTCAGCGCAACAAACTGTTCTGCAATGCCTATTTGTTTGGACCAGCTTAAAATGCACCATATATGTCTGTGTAGGGAAAGGATCCTCAGCTCCTGCCTTTTCGCTACTCATTTTTTATGCCTTTCCATAAATGGAATGCATAGGGGTAGATTTTTAACACTAACTCCGTTTATTTTAAAACCTACTTTCCTACCTGGAAGGCCTTTTCAGGCTTTCTAAAGGCAATAGAAAAACGGAGACGGAAGCAGCATGAGCAAAGATCCTTTCTCAAGAGAGTAAAAAACATTTTCTGAAGTGAAATCCAATCCAGGAAGAGAACATAGGACCATCCAAAGTTTTAGAAAATCATATACAAGGGCAAGAAATGTAAGTGTATAATTATATGTTAAAAGGGATCTAAAATACTGGATATGGATTTGTGGTATGTAATGGTGGTATGAAATTGTAACTAATGATTTTCATGTGAAGGAATGAACATTGCTTTATTATGTGTTAAACTCATCTCCTATCAATGATGCTGTAATTTCGAATCAGTAGTTTGAAATCACTAATTATTTGCTGTTGGACTACTAATTATAAGTCGGTGGATGAGTTCTGAATGGTATAACAAGTAGCTTGTGATTCTCAAATTCACAATACAAAGAACGGGATTTAGTGGTTACAGAATAAATGGAATCAAGCTAATATGACAGGAATTGTAATACAATATCTTGGTCACACTGTTTGCTGTAATTACTATTAAATTGAACTACCTATTGCTTTTATGATACCTATATTTTTTCATTAGAAATCTCATCTCAAATTTTATTTCAACAGTACTTATTTCTGCTGTACTTTCATGATCTAACGTAATATATTTTCGAATTTTCAGGAAGAACAGGCTATGTATCCTTCCTCGCTTGAGAATGAAGAGTTCATGGTTGCTATCGTGAACTGCAAGAGGGAAATAAACGGACTTTGTAATGGTCTGAACCTAGGACATGATCCAGTAATGTGGGAGATAACCTGTGCTCTTAAGTGTGAGTGATCTGTTGTTCAGAGAGCTCGTCTTCTGAAATGTCATCTCCATTAGAGCGAGGGCAACTACAATTTCAGGAGCTATTGGTAAGGTTCTTAGAAATGATCAGAGCTTGATAGCTTGCAACTTTAGAGAAAAATTAGCTCAAAATTAGTTTAGCTAAAAGTAGATTGCTGCAGGATATAAGTCAAGAAAAAACAGAGTTAATAGCTAATTTAATATTATGTATTATGTATTTTAAAAAAAAAAATCCGGGTCTCAGCTGAGGCATTGTTTTCCTGTGCCTAAGACTTGAAAAGCACTGCCTTGTTGGCCATGGCAGATCAGGGTATGCTTTCTGTTAGACTCTGGCCAACTCAACCCAACCTTAGTAACTAGCTCCTGCCTCAACTTCAGCTGACCGCTGTGAGAAGTGAATCTCCATGACCATTGGATTGTGGTTTGGATCAAGATAGTTTTGGAGTGCAGAAGGCCAGATGTATATAACTCCTTTTGGTAAGATTTATTTATTTTTGCTGATTATAATTGTACATAACTTGTAAGATGAAGTATTAATGATGAACCCAGATTCCAATCACGTTACATTACCATTGGGTGGTGAAGGAAAACTCAATCCCTTCCTAAATGTAGTGAAAGAGGTCAAATCAGTTTGGGTGACAAGTGATGTATCCAACCTTAATTATGTAGGATTTGTGCCCAATTAGTAGGATTAGATTCAAGTTATATCATCAGACCAAGGATTTAAATTGTCTCTGCTTATTTCGATTTTGATCAAATGTTGGAATTTGGCTAAAATTGATCCCCAAAAGTCCTAGAATTGGTTGTTCTGGAATATCCAGAATTAGGATTGGTAATGGCTTATTCTGATCTTAATATGCTGATTTGACCATTCTGGTTTCGATTTTGAAACAGTGAATCAGACCCTATCGTAGAACGGATCAATTATTTGAAGATGTGTTTGCTTCTTTTTCACCGGATCATTATAGATTGGCACCAGCATTTCCTTTGTTTAAGTGTTGCCATAATCCTATCTGCCTGTTTAAAGGATCCAAATTCCCTCTAATTTTTGCCATGTGGATAGGTTGATTTGGTATTTTGACCATCAAAATCTCTATATAGGTTGCATGTCAAATTCGATATTAGATCCATTATCCGAAAGAAAAAAAATCGATATTAGAACACTCTTAAGGGATAGTTCTGCAACCATCCGTCAACCTATGCCCAGGGCCCAGAGGCCTGGAGCATGAGTCATCAACTCTTATTTTTTCCTTCAGTTTCTTGATTTATTTATTTAATTATTTAATTTTTTTTATAAATTTTGTGTAGTATATCATCTCCATCTGAACCCTAACCCAGCGCTATCAGTTATGAAGTTAAAAAACAAAAGCAAGATTTGTATAGATCTCGCCTGATATTAGTACCAGTCCAGATCAGTGTCAGGTCGAATCATATGGTTTTACCTCGACTTTGAATTTTTTTTTTGTTCGTTCTTAAGAGATGTACCACCTCCTATTAGAACCATTCCACTGGTACAGAATAAGGTAGGTATTGATATTGGGCATTCCACCACCCCCCCTGCCGAAAAATACCGATACACCCAATCTGATACTGTTTCTTAAAACCATGCATTGAATTCCTTTGTAAGGGCAATCCCATTCATGGTTTCAAGTATCGGTCTGAGATTGGCCGTATTGAATCGGTATTGGCTAAAATTGATCCCTGATTAGATATCGAGATCATATCAAGGGTAAAATAGAAAAAAAATATACTTTTCACAAAAATGAGGGGTAAAATAGATCGATATTCACCGATATGGATTGGTATCGATACCATCCCCCAAATCCTTGATCCCATCGGTTGATATCTAGGATGAGCGAATATGTTACGATGACTACATGCAACCCAAATAGTAGGCTGTGTTTGATAACCTTTTTGTTTGTGTCAAAAATAGAAATTTCAATTTCTATCAAAATGCCGTTTTTTTTTTCTTTTTTGGGAACGAAACTAAAACGACGAAACTACCTTTTATCATGTTCTGTCAATTCTTGTTTCTAGTTTTTTTTTTTTTTTTTTTTAACGAAACACACCATAAATACACCAAACACTTTAATATCCAAAAAACATTTTTTAGAAACGTTACTAAACACAGCCTAACAGGTGTATGCTATGCCAGATTGATCATCACAGGAGCATTAAATGTGCTTTTTTTTATTTATTTTTGATAGGAAGGAGAGTTAAAGTTGAATTCATGATCTCTTGTGATTTGTTAGGAATACGCATGTCTTATATATATTCAATTGGGTCACTTGAAATTTAAATGGGAGGAAAGTGATATCTTTATATTGAAAATAAAAAATATTTATAATTATTACCCCCATGTGATCCAATGTGATTATATAAACTACTTAAGTTTTTTTAACTATATTTAGTACTGATACATTTTATATGTTACTTTTATTTTACATAATATAACAAAGGTTTTTGGATGCAAAGTAAAGATGAAATTTTATAATATGGAATGATTTGAAGTTAATGATATAATCACATCAGATAATAATTATATAGATTCCTTTTTTAAGTATGAAGAATCCACTGTCTTTCCCTTTAAATCCCCTTGCAACCAAACATGGCCATTCGTATCAACTAGTTGATCCTTACCATGACATTCAGTATATTATAAGCATGAAATATGCACTACTAACATTCTATAATTCTCAATTGTGCCATTCATTAGATAAACCTAATCTAGATAATTTGAATTGATTCTAATCATGTTGATTTCATGATAAAATGGGAGACTTGCAATTAAATCTGGTGGAGAAAACTCTATTAGTATGTCGGTCCATAAGGGATAGTCCAATTTAGAACACTCTTGGGAGAAAGAAATAGTGGAAATTCTAATGAGTGGCAATAGGCGCCGGGTACCTGGATGGTTGAGCTCAAGGGATGCTTGATAGTCTCAACTGGCAGCAAGGGCATTGGTCTTCTGACCAACAACAAACAAAAGGCCTCATCCCAACAAAATGGGGTCGACTAGACATTGGTCTTCTGACCAACAACAACAAAAGGCCTCATCCCAACATAATGGGGTCGACTAGACATTGGTCTTCTGTAATGGACCAAATTTAAAGTACCTTCTGCCCTTAAGAGAAACAAAGATACCATTGCAAAAAACCAGAAAAGCCACTTTCCACTGCTCATTAGGTGCATCTCCTGGCTGTTCATACTAAAAACAAAACCCTCCCAACAGGAAGCCATGGTCATGGGTTTAGCCTTGAGCTTTCCCTCCAGAAGTTTGGGTCTATGTTGAGTACTAAACCAGTGAGACAACCAAAAATGACGGGAAGAAATCAGCAGATGACCAAAATCTGATAAGCCAATGGAATTAAAATTACCAACACCACAGGCATATTGTGCTGCATCTGACAAGCCAACCCCTAAACATAGGAATTACTGATTCCTTCTCACACTGCTGACAGGAGTTTTCTGCTCTGAAATGATCTTTAAGACATTAACCAATGCTCGAAGCCGATCCCACACATTTAAGCCATAAAGTGTTTCTACGAGTGACTCCTGAAAGTCAAAGCCATTCTCTGCAATAGGATACTGCCACCAGGAAAATAAAAAGAAGTGGCGCATCAGTAACACGGTTGAAAACTTCTATAGCATAAAGCTAAAGTTAGGAGGCAGACCTGGATTGGTTTAGGGATCTTGGTTTTGATGAAAGGCCACCATCTGTCCTCCACGACTGATTTTACAAGACAGCAAGCTCGCAATCCTTCCACACCAGCAAATCTTCCAAATCCACTGTCTTTCACACCACCAAATGGCAGAGACTGAAAAAAATGAACCAAGTATCATCAGTTCGATGGAATAGCCAAAAGGGTGCAAGCAGAGTTCCCAAAAAAGCAGCTGCCACACAGGGATGCTAGAAAAACAAGACCATAAATAATGAAGGCAAAAATTGAAATGGTGAAAGATGAACAGTAATGACAATTATTTCTGCTTAATTGTCCAAAACCCAAAAATGATGCCAGGTCCATCCTGAACTTAAGCATTTTCCCTGGGGAAAAAAAGGGTGAGGGAAGGGGAGGGGGGAGAGAATTGGTTATAAGCCATTAAAAACAATCCTTGGCATGCCATTTCATCCCGCAAAACTTCTTTGGGATTGGGATGTAGCCTCACCAGCAAAGAGAAATTTTCAAACAATGGATGAAACAATTGTAGAG
The DNA here is from genome assembly GCF_013358625.1 of Macadamia integrifolia. NCBI lineage: Eukaryota > Viridiplantae > Streptophyta > Magnoliopsida > Proteales > Proteaceae > Macadamia > Macadamia integrifolia. The sequence continues at coordinate 29,983,110 of NC_056566.1, read as the reverse complement.
TAACCAAATAAACCTGACACATGTAATTCGAAGCAAAGTCATTGATTGCAGCAACTCCACAGTGTAATTGGGAAGCTATTTCCTTTGCACGGTGTTGACTGCCAGAAAACACAGCACAACCAAGCCCATAGTTCGTGTCATTTGCCAGTCTAATCGCCTCTTCATCAGAACTGAATTTCATAATAGGTATGATTGGTCCAAAGGTCTGTGGGTCACTCAAGAATATTAGAATACATAAAAAGCTTGCTCAATAAACCACTAAAAGCTTTCCAATTATTATAGCGGTACCTCTTCCTGCATCAACTTCATTTTGTGGTTAACATTCACTATTATAGTAGGTGGAAAAAACTGATCAACAGCGTCTTCTCCCAGATTGCCAAAGCTTCCTCTACCAACAATTTCTGCTCCTTTCTCTAAGGCATCATCCACGAGGCTTTGAAGCCTTTCAGAATGGTCTTGTACACATATGGCACCCATATCACACTTTCCGGCCAATGGAGCACCCTGCACAAGAATGTTGATAACAAAATTCTAACTTTGTCCCAAGGAAGAAGAAAGGGTTTTTCTGCTACATGCAGAATTTCGAAGACACTAACCCCACAACTGGCGGTGTGTTAACCATGATGTGGAAACAAATTGAAAGTATAATTTCTAGAAGTTCAGTAAAATTGTGGGACAGCAACAAGAAGTGAAAGAAGAAGAGATGTGTAACTGTACATATGCATATCCAATCCATGCAGCATTAATGTGCTTATGAACCAAGCAGAAGATAAAATTAAACTTGCATGTGATGCTGGGCAGTAGCAATATTACATAATATATGTTACAAAACTTTGACAAGGGATGTCAAGCTGTTTCAGTACGGGGTCAAGCTAGCCTGTAGGTAATGACATAGGTTTTTCTATATTCTTGTCTTCCTTATTGAGCATGCTACAAGCAATATCCTATCTACCGTCAAGCTGCAGCTTTCATCCTTCTTGCATTGTGGTGTTGAATTTTCATGTGGCCATATCTACATCACGGTGAACGTAAAATACTAAAGTACTAGTACAATTACGCTGTAAACTATAAGGAAATTATATACTCTTCTTGAAATTTTCTTCCCATTTTGGCGATCAAGAAAATGGCAATTGCATAGAGTTAGTTTATTTCCATACTTTTAGCAAATTCAAACTGACGCAGACATGAAGTAGTGTTGGCAGAATAACTTGTATAAAAGTGTCAGAAAGAATAGACTTACAACGCAAACAGATTTCACAATTTTGACTACTTGAGCAACAAATGAAGAATAAACATCACGGTGAACGTAAAATCTTTCAGCACCAGCACAGTTTTGCCCACTTGACTGAAGAGCAGCCCTAACAGCAATTTGTGCAACCTGAATGATGGATATGTTAATCCTCGGAATGTTAAAAAATTACACATATGTTAATTCTATAACACTCAATGTACTAAACAATTAAAGGAAAGGAAAATATCATACATGAGGCACATCTACATCTTCACACACAATAAATGCATCTTTTCCTCCAAGCTCTAGAGTAACTGGTATTAGTGTCTCAGCAGCCTTTCTCATTATCTGCAACGAAACCCCAAAAGTTCCTTTTTATCAACAATGCAGATTAGGACCAGTTGCAGCAATCTATTCATTCCTTCAGTAACATTATGGTTTGTTCAAAGGAATATCAAAAGGTGACAAGATCAAGTATAATCATGAAGTTTCAATAAATAATGCCATTTATTATCTTTCAATCTAGACAAGTGATATGAACAGGTTTTAGGCTCACGAAATGAATTATGCAAATTACCGAGAAAAAAAAAATGCTTCAATTAAGCATAGCAAACTAGAATTATGATGGTGACCAGATCCCATATTCTCTCATTAACTACTTCAACAAACATCTTGATATTGTAATCCGTTAGAAAGCTAAAATATTTTGCAAGGAAGTTTTACTTGAAACTAATAATAGGGTATTTTAGAGGGCGGACCTTGGTGCAACAGTAAGTTTGCTCCATTGTGACCAAGTGGTCATGGGTTTGACTGTTTGAGCCAGGAAACAGCCTCTCTGTGAAGTGGGGGTAAGGCTGCGTACATTATGACCCACCTCAGACCTCACAGTGGCAAGAGCCTCATGCACTGGGTACACCATTTTCTTAAATAATAATAGGGTACTTTCTCAGTAGAAATTTGAAAAAACAGGCATATCTCCTTGTTGGCAATTGGAAAAGCATACCATCTTACCCACACCAGGTGATCCAACAAATATTATTTTGTCAACTGAAGATACTAGAGCTTCACCTGTTTCAGCAAATCTTAAAAGAAAAGGTATAAATGCTATCAGGACCAAAGTGGAATAATAAGAAGGTGGTAGTTAATTATGGAACAAGAAGCCAATGCTACAAATTCATACCCTGTTATTACATGGACCAGATTTTCAGGAGCTCCTACAGCAGCAAGAGCTGCTTGGATGATGTGGAAATAGAAACAACCAGACCAACTTGCATGTTCTGAAACCTACAATTAGAAATGCAGAAGTTTACAATGCAATTAGCAATAACTCTTCAATAGACATCAATAGAAATGATTTAGCACCCCAAGCAATCACAGCATAGTTTTTACTCACTAGAAATTGATCAAGTTCACAGGCATCAATTCATTACGTAATGCCACTTCAAGGAAGCATTAAATTTTTTTTTTTCTTAAATTAACAAGAAACCATTGGCTGATTACAATGCAGGAGCAGCAGATGCTTATGCACAATCAAAGATGCATTAGTAATATGACCAAAAATAGCATTTTGACTTCCACATAGCAGATACTGGATGCAAAATCAACAGAAAGGCCAGGAAAAAGAAAGAATCCATAGCAAATATCAACCTACAGCACAAAATAATATTACAATGCAGTAGCAGCATATAAGGGTGGACCTTGGTGCAACGGTGAGGTTTCTCCATTGTGACCAAGTGGTCTGGGTTCGAGCCAGGAAACAGCCTCTCCGCCATGCGGGGGTAAAGCTGCATACATAATGACCCTTGCCCTCCCCAGACCCTGCAGTGGCAGGAGCCTCGTGCACTGGTTAGCAGCATATGCTTATGTATAACCACGCTAAGAACAAAATTAATATTATCATTTCTTCTTTAGAATAGCAAGACAAAAGCAATAGAAATCCCAAGAAAATCATCATACAACAGCCAAAGAAACTTTTTATTCAAGAAACATAGTAAAAACACAGATAAATATCAGCCCAGTTGAAAGAAATATTTTAGGATAAAGAAGAGAATGTCAAAAATCTGAAAATTTTAGCAAAAAGGCAATCCAGAAATACAAAGGGGATCCACAAGACTAGTAATGACAGGTATGTGCTACCTTTATCACGATACCATTTCCTGAAAATACCGCTGCTAGCATTGGGTTAAAAATATTATGGAATGGATAATTCCATGAAACAATGGCGCCAACCACACCAAGTGGATGGAATTCCACTTTTGATTTCTTATGAAGCATAGACCTTCCAGAAGACCTGAAAGACAGGAAAAGAATGACAACTATTCATTTAGCATGCTCCTGTAATACATTTATACCATGATTTAGAAAGTAGTTTCAGTTTCTCATAAATCAATGTCTAATGGCACATACACAACACTAACTCACACTCCTTTAGGAACTAAAAGAAGAGGAACTTGAAGTATAACCTGAATACTTTTTCAGTACATACCATTTAGTATTGCAAACTCTTTTCTCTAAATTTATGTGTGGTTTGTATATGCTTTTCCCCATCTTGTGTGAGTAAACTTTTATCGAACTCATCAAGGATGGAGGGGAGAAAGGTAAAGAAAAAATGCTATTTGGATGTCGAAATAATTACTAGTATTAATCAATAAAAATAAAACAGTGTTCATCATATTATTTTTTGAAGTAATTTCATAGTTTTTTAATTCCAGACAACAAGATCTTTAATGTATGAATCGAAAATTCGGTATTTTGACCGAAATTTCACGAAATATCTGTGTCAAGAACAATCGAGAAGAAACAAGGGGTCAATTCTTTAGACATATCACACTTCAAAAGAAATTTCGGCGTTCTGACCGATTAATTTTGGCAAGATTTCGAAAAAAAAAATTGAGAAGTCAAAATTCGAGCTTTCGCCACTTTACGCCTGAGAACTCCAAAACTATTAGAAAATACTTCTATTTTTGGGCAAAGACGTTCATTTTGCTACTGAATCAAGATTGGTGATCAATTGTGGAGCATTCACTTCAGTATTTGGGTGAATAATGTAGACTAGGGTAGGGAGTCTAACCAAGTCTCAATTGCAGGAACTTATAATCAAAGAACAACCAATAATAAAGGCATAACAGTAGTATAGATTAAATCTGAATAAAACCAGATCTGGAATTCAAGTCCAAGTCCAGAAATCAGGTCTTGAAGCTTTGAACAACAAAGAAAAATGATATAATAAAGTAGAAGAGGACCTTGGATGGTTGAGGGAAGAAGAAGAAGAAGAACACTTGAAAGGAACCTCTTGGGCTTCACACGACAAAAAGTCAATTGGATCAAACACTAATTCCATCAGCCTTGATCAAACACAAGACAAATCTCAATGGAGAAGACAATAGCAGCAGCCATTAATTTTTTTATCAAAATCATCTCTTTTTTTAAGAACCTCCTCTTTATTTATAATGTTGATGGGGGAAGGAATTACAAAATAGAAAGTTCCTCAAAAAGGAAACCAAATATTCTCTTAATACAATAGTTATTAAAAACTAAAATTAGAACTAGTTAAAAAAGGAAACTAACTACTAATGACTTGACTCAACTGATAACTTGACTCCTAAGGAAACAAATATGACTCAAATCAAACCAAACTAAAAATGAAACTAATGAAAAAGGAAACAAATCATTGAATCCCGTATGCAACCTTAGAACCCCTAGTTTAGGCCCATAAAAGTTGCCTATTACACTCAAAACACATGGGATCAAAGGCCCAACATGTATAGAACCCAACCCTAAGCTTATTCCTAATAAAACAAACATATTTTGGTCATTAATCTGCATCAACTCTCCCCATCACAAATTTTGTAGTGATGAGGTGGGAACAGCATGTCAATAGCAGCCGTAACCGTTCCCAAACAGAATTCAGGTTGCTTGTAGACTTTTGGAAGGTAGTCTTCAAGGCGTGGAGCTTTCTCTTCAAAGAACCATGATAGCATAACAAACTCTATATGCTCAACCTTTGAATCAATATCAACTGTGAATGTCGTGTGCATAGGGTCGTCAATGTTGGTAACCTTCTCATCAAGGATTGGAACAAACTCTTCCTTCTCATCATGAATCTCAAAGACTTGTTGTGGAGTTCTTTCAATCATTACCTCATCTTCCACGGCCTCAATCTTGTCGACTATGCTCTCTTCAAAGTAGAATTCTTCAATGGAATCTTCCATCTCTTGACCTTCTGTCTTTGAAGCTTCAAGAACTATCTCTTTAATGTGAACCTTAACTTCAAGTTCTTTTGGTTTGAATAAATGTATCTTCACTTCACCTAGAGATGTTACAAGTGCTATTAATGATTCTGAGACACCAACACGTCGTTGCATTCTAAATACTTCAGTCGTTAGCACCATTTCTTGATGCAGTTATCTCACCATCTCCATTAAGAAAGCTATGGAGTTATTCAACTCAGTAGTAGGGTTGTCCTCTGCCATACTCTGATACCACTTAATGTAGGACTAGGATAGGGGGGATCTAACTAAGTCTCAACTGCAGGAACTTTTAATCAAAGAACAATCAATAATAAAGGCATAACAGTACTACAGATTAAATCTAAATAAAACCAGATCTAGAATTCAAGTCCGAGTCCAGAAATCAGGTCTTGAACACTTTGAACAACAAAGAAAAATGATATAATAAAGTAGAAGAGGACCTTGGATGGTTGAGGGAAAGAAGAACACTTGAAAGGAACCTCTTGGACTTCACACCGCAAAGAGTCAATTGGATCAAACACCAATTCCATCAGCCTTGATCAAACACAAGACAAATCTCCATGAAGAAGACAATAGCGGCAGCCATTAATTTGTTTATCAGAATCATCTCTCTTTTTAGGAGCCTCCTCCTCTTTATTTATAATGTTGATGGGGGAGAGAATTACAAAATAGAAGGTTCCTCAAAAAGGAAACCAAATATTCTCCTAATACAATGGTTACTAAAAACTGAAATTAGAAACTAACTACTAATGACTTGACTCAACTGATAACTTGACTCCTAAGGAAACAAATATAACTCAAATCAAACCCTACTGAAAAGGAAACTAATGAAAAATGAAACAAATCAGTGAATACCGTATGCAACATTTTTTTTTTTTTGATAGGTAGGGAGGGGATGTAGATAACAGCCAGGAGGCTCGAACTCAAGATCTCCTGGTGAGCATTGACTTTTTGTGCACCACATGATGTAGATGCACATTATGGAAGGAGATATGAGAGGAAGAAGGGTCCAGCCAAGAAGGCCAGCCGAACCCCTACTTAGTCCACTTGAGTGGCTAAGTCATTATGTATAAATAGGGGCCCATTAGGCCCATCAGCTAGGGGGTATTTAGTAGTTGTTTTTTTATTTAAATAGAGGCCCATTGGGTCTATCGATTTAAGTAAGTGTATGTCAAGTCCAAATTGTCTTAGGACTCTATTTTCCACATAGGTTTTATTCCTAGTCTTAGTATGACTGTAATTAGGAAGGTCCTACCCTCTCTATATATAGAGGAGCTTATGTAAACCTAATTTTCAGATTTGAATAAAGAAAATTGCAGTCATTATGTTAAAACAACTGAGATAGTTGTGGGTGAGAAGCCCTGGCCGAGACAGCCACTCCTCCCCCACATTCTCTCATCTCTTTTCTTAATTTCTGCAATCAGATTTTCTGGTTTCTGTTTTCTGTTACAGCAAGGATCGATTTCAAGAATCAGACCTAAATTTGGAACCACTCGATCTCCTCTTCTGGCCAACTCAGAGGTCTGATCCGCAAGACCTTCTAAGGACTGATTCAGCTCTCCAAGGGGGCCACTCGATCTTTGTTGGAAGGCCATCCGCAGCTGTTCACTTCTGGTTTTGTGCAGATCTTGATTTTCTCTCTCCTAGGTCAGAAATCAAGAAACTCCATAACTCTGCAACTAGCTGTCAGAATCTGTTAATAATGGGGGGTTTTATTCCTCACACATGGGCCTACAATCGACCAGAAGATCAGCTCCATCTGAGCCCAGACCAGCCAGCCGCAGGTCCCTCTCTTGGACCCTGCGCAGGTCCTTTTCTCCCTCCTATGTTTTTTTTTATCTTTTCTGGTTTTTGGGTATTGAATTACGTGTTTGCTACGTGGGTTAATTTACTCTTGTGAGTGTTCTTTGAGGCTGCTGTTCTAAAGTCTCTTACAGTGGTATTAATTAGGGTTATGCTTGCGGGGGTAAGCTTTTGAATCTACTCCTGCATTACCACAGCTACGCACTAGGCAGTTGCTGTTAATCCCGTATAGAACCCAACCCTAGGCTTATTTTAATAAAACAAGCCTATTTTGGTGATTAATCTGCATCAGTGAATTTGAAGCATAATTTGTCCAAATTTACTCAAATTTCAAAATTTTCACCTAGGTTGTTGTAATGGTCGTAAACTCATAATTGTCATGGTGCCTAGGTGACACAAGGCATTGGAGGGGGTCTAGACGCATGGTGACACCAATACGGCTCGAAGGCATTTGGACGCCTTGACAACTATGGTATAAGATGCTCAATTAGGGTTTCCCTGAAGTTTTGAGCCAAAATACGACCATTGGACCACGTAAACCCAAAATATTTTGGCTCCAACCCGGGTTGAAATTGAAATCTCGAATTTTGCTTCAATGGAATTGCTCAAGTACCATGAAAAAGGTTGATCAGTTTCGCAAACCAATCCTTTTCGGGATAATTTTTAAGTGTAGCTCAGAATAATAGAATCAGAGGGAGGGGGGAAGAATATCCACCCCAAAAAAAAAAAAAAAATCCCAGGTGGAATCAGAACATTACCAATGCCAAACGCAACCTAAATGATACAGGCATCAACACCAGAATTCAAGTTCTTGGAACTTTATTACACACTTACTAGATGAATTTAAACTAAACCTACTTAACAATTGAACTTATACAAAATTATGTTTCGCAACAATGACTTAATTAGTAAAGATTCACTCATCAGAGTTCAGACTTTAGAGTAATAGAAATCAAATATATCGGAACCAAGATATCACCAACACATGTTTGCATAAAAGAAAAGTTGCAGAAGGGAACCTGTATTCAGGCTTCAGCCACCGCTCACCCTCTGAAAGAAGCCAAGTGATTTTCTCGCAGGTTGTCATTATTTCACCCAGTGATGCATCTACCATTGTCTTTCCAGTATCTCGAGAAGAGGTTCTAACATGAGCAATGTGCTAGTTAGTAAGAAAGGATTTCACATTAAAAAAAACAAGCAAATAAATGATAACTGCCGTTTCTATTAAAGTAACATCAAGTGTCAAGACATGCACATATAATATGTCTCACTGAGCTAAACCTTAAAGTTTATACTAAGAACTGAAACAAGAAGTGAAATAGAGCAGAGTTGACTGGAAAAAGAGTATGTGGGAATCAAATTTGAAAAGCTGCAAAAGTCTCTATGTAAAACTAACTCAACTCAGAATGCCCAATCCTTACGAGTTACGACTTCAGGTTACAGGTATTGTGTAGGGCTGGCAAGGGTATCCATTTGTCCACCTTACCCTATAAGAAAACAGGGATGGTAAAGGTAATGGGGTCTTCTCGTCCCTGCTTACTCATCTAGGTAGGAACAATTAGATAATTTCACACACATTATATCATCTAGGATCAGCGGTTGTTGCCTCCATTTGCTTGACGTCTTTCTGGCATGATCAATGAAAGATATTTCTTTAACTTGGGGCTGATTTGAGAAGCTTCACATATAAATATATTAACCTATCCCAGCCATATAACCATAACCAATATTTACACAATTACTCATAAGACATAGGACATAAACTGATAAAAAACATAGCCCATTTGAAATTCTCATAAATCTTGAAACACTAGCCAAGTTTAGACCCCAAATCCTTTACAAGGCTTTACCTGATTTACCCTACATACATTTGGCCCTCCCAGATCCTGCAGTAGCAGGAGCCTCTTGCACTAGGACACTTTATTTTTATTTTTTTTTTAACATTTCTCTCCAGAAAGTGACTGAAAACAATGAGTAAGCTCTCAATCTTCCCCAACACACAACCTACGCAATTTGCATCCCTAATTCTAAGCAGTGCACCTATGACTTCATTTTAAGGAAGCCAGAGGAGGTTGCAATTTCTTTGTTCTATTCAATGAATAACAAAAGGATACAAGTATGTTGGTATGAGGAGTACATATCAAGGGTGCCCATCCAAAAGAAGGATCAAGAAAAAATATTATGTCAAAACAGTGAGAGAGCATGAAGATTTATACATGATGCAGCTTGTGAGAAGTGCACTCGATAAGATGGGCCAAAAAATTATCCAGTTGAAAACATATGAAGACAGAATATTAGCTTCATTGTCACTTTTTCTTTGGGAGGGGGGAGGGGGGAGGTAACTGAAGCAAAGAAAGAGAGAAAATAAGCATGACAACATATGGGGCAAAGAAAGAAAGATATTAGGAAGTTTGAATTATTTTTCCAGACACTATAAGGCCTTAGGTACTCTTCTTTACCAACCATTCTCAAATGATGCTAATTAGAAGTTCACATTGACAAGGTGTCCTCCTTACTCGCATATAAGCTCTTGATGCTCAATAATGTACTTAAGAAGAATCCGGAGAAACTGGCGTCTTTGCTTGAAGCTACTTGTTGCCCATATCTTTTGATCCTTCCTGGCCTGTGCCACATGTTCTTTGACCTGAAAAGTGATGATGAACATTGCATCCTTTTTTTTAGAAAAAAATTAAATACAAGATCATGCAAAGTCATTAGAATAAAAACTATTCATTGACATTTAAATTAATTTGGATTGTATATGATCCAATCACAAAATAATATTGTTTAATATTATGGATCTATTGGAATAAAGCATACATCGAAGTTGAGAGATTATGAAGTTTAAAGGGCAAGAATGGTGTAGAGCAACTGGGCAACACGAAGGACAAAATATAGGATTCATCACTTTGGAGCCTCAACTCAACAGTAAATTCAGGTAGGCAACATTCCAGGCAAGTTGTGATACTGAAGTCTAGAACCTACTCAATCTAATATATAGTTTCTGTAAATGCTAAATGACTGGCTTAGCATAGCTCTTCAAAATTAATCATCTAAATGCCGTCCATGGAGAGAACTCAATTCCAAATTCCACACTTCAAAAAAGACAAACCATATAATAGATAGACCATATCCCATATGGCTTTCTTGAATGAATGCACATCATACAAACCTCATCGGGTGTCAACGCAGGAAAAAACCCCAAGTATTTCATTGTGGCAGGCTCATAACATTGAACTCTGTCTGTCTGAGCTGCCCTTCCCTTTCTTGGTATCTGCACCAAAAATCCCTCATGGCAAGTAAGAATATGGAGTTTCACACACATTCAGGGCAACTATAAAACAGATGTCTGAATACTAACAAACTTTGATAGCAAGGAACAGAAACACACTACTTGTTAAGACAACTTGGAGAAGATGAAGCAATCTACTGGATATCCCGAAGACAGAACGGTTGAATTTATTTATCTTTTTCTTTTCAAAAACATCAAATGAATGAGTTCAAATTTACATCAAATGAATGAGTTAGATTCAAATGCATTCCACCTTTTTTTTTTTCCTTGATTAAAAATTAAATGAATTTATTTTGGATCAAACTTCCCTAACTCCTTATACTATGGGAACACCAATTCGCTGTAAGAACTAGGAATTAAGTAGCTTCGGGACTTTAAGACCTAAAATCCAGAAATCTCCACTGAAATCCTTAGAAAATAAAATAACCGAAAATAAGCAACATTTCACAAACTCACATAAATGAAGCTCTCCTCTTTCGTCTGACTCCCGTCATCCAACACTGCCATAAATTCATTTCAGTAAACCAACAGACAAACTAGAAATCAGAAGAAAAAAACAAAGTTAGATAGATAGATAGAGAGAGAGACCGTCTGATGTATCGACATCGATTGAAGGAACTTTGGGAGGTATGAGCATCAACAAGAACCGACAGATCGCGAAGGATAATGCGAGAACGATCAATGGCCACCAGAAAGCCATTAGAAGTTCGAGAAGAAGCTTCAAAATTCACAAACCTTAGGGCTTAATTTGAATGGTCGAAGCACATTAGAACATTTGCTTCGAAAACATAAAAAATGCAGTTGCTATGGAATACTTGTATTATAAAGTTCCAGTGACAAAGATGGCAGCAGTAGCGGACTTCCATCTCCTATTCTTCTTGAACGATCTAGGGCGAGGTCGTAAATTGGGTAATAAATAGGGGCATTTGTTCGGATTATTTGCTATATATAAAGTGGGCGATAGAACCGTGGGCATACCTTTCGAAATAGAAAGCAAAAGACAAAACGCTGGTTGATAAGGGCCGACAGGGAAGCGTTCACCCAATAGGAGCCGTGCTGACTGTTACAGCGGGACCCACCCACTTACAGAGGCCCGACCTAATGTAGACGGGTCCCAGTTGTGACACGTGGTTTCAAGAACTGGAATTGGATAAGATATCCATTGATACGGTTCTGAATCTGAATCAGCCGGGTTGGAGCGGCCGATCCAAATCATAAAATTAGGGTTACGGCAGAATCTTGTTGATTCACAACAAAGTTGGGGAAGTGACAAAAATATATTTTAAAATCTAATGAAAAAAGTTGTTTATGAAATGAATCGCTGCAAAAAAAAAAAAAAAAAAAAAAAAAGAGAATTCAAGATGTTTTGTCGTTGTAAAGCTTGATGTTACCACAACACCATTTCATCTGAAAATTTTGACTATTTTCTAATGGTATGTGTTTTTTGTCGAGAGTTCCCTTGTGTTTAGGCACAATGGTGTGCACCCCTATGAAGGGTAAGGTGGTTATTTTGCACACCCATGTGTCTGTAGCATAAGGGGAGCTCTTCGATAGAAAACTTTATCCTATTTTTAAAATATCGATAGACTGAAATTGCCATACTACCCTTTCTGCAACAAAGCTTGAGTTGGACTAGAGATACCTTCTATGATAGATTTGTGAGATAGAGAGGCGTATGCTATCTTAAACTTTGAGTATGTAATAATACCATTAATATGTCCTTTTTTATGTAATTTTTGACTGCCTTCTTTTATAATATATCATTTCTTTTTTTCATAAAATATATATATATATATACCATTAAAAAAATATGGAGCATCAAAGACTACAAAACATGCTTCCTTATTTTGCATTGATTTAAATATCATTTTTCTTCTTTACATAATACCAAAAAAAAAAAAAACTTTTCTTTCTTGATATTATTATTATTACACCAACTAGACTTAAAGACTTCCAATATAGAATCAATTCTTTATTTGACCATCTTCAAATTTTGAGTCAAAAGCTGAATGCCATTTGTTGACTTCAAATTTTGATTGATTTAAGTCCTCGCTATTATTCTACTCAAAAGAAAAAACCTCACTGTTAGGTTTTTTTTTTTTTTTTTTTTTTTTTAGGATTACTTAGACTAAGTCTGATCAGGTTCAATCTTTACAACAAGAAAATGCTAACTGGTCATGTGATTGTTGTACTAGTAAAAGGGCCAATGAGAGAGCAAAATGAAAGTAGGGTAGTCTTTTCACATAGCATGTGTCTTGGAAGACACGACTAGTTTGCGTTCTTTTCCCCTTAAAGACAATTGACTAAGTCTGATCAGGTCCAACCTTCACAACAAGAAAATGCTAATTGGTCATGTGGCTGTTGTATTAGTATAAGGGCCAATGAGAGAGCAAAATGAAAGCAGGGTAGTCTTTTCACATAGCCTTGTATCTTGGTGTAGAGGTCACAACTAGTTTACATTCTTTTTCCCTTAAAAGACAAGAGAAGCCAAATAGCCTGGTGACTTTTTCAAATTACAACTGTAACCTAACCAAACTCTTATTACCTTTCATCTTCTTTGGGCCGGTTGGTGCATTTGTAAATTTTGATTTTGGTGTCATTAAAAAGATTCCTCATAATAATTTTTCTTTTAGGTGAAAATTCCCCATAAGATCAAAGTTTCATTCTTCTTCTTTCTTTTAGTTGTATAAATAGATTTGTACTTCCTACGAAAAAAAGAAGATAAATATGAGTTTTTCTAATGTCAAAACAATATTTTTTGCTTTAAATGAATGCTTTGGTTCATCAAACGGAATAATCCAATGTTTGGATTCAAGTCTTTATGTCAATTTTCCATGACAGCACCATTAAACGAATGAATCCACAAGGGCTAAACACTTGTGGTTGTTTCCACCAGAAATCTTATTCTTGGATGAGAGTGCATCACACAGACCAAAGGGACGTCCTAAGTTCGACTCTCACTAGGCACACCTTGGTTCACTCACACGGGGGTGTTTAGTGCTCTTCACTGCTTTCATTGAAAGCAGTGAAGACCCAGTCCATGCGGTTGTGGGGTCAGTATGGGCCTGCGATACTAGTCAAGTCGAAGGCCTGGACACCCACTGTTAGCAAAAAAAAAATGTAGTTCAACGAAAGAACCATGATGAGGGATGAATGACCCAATTCCATTCTAAATTTAAACATTTGAATAGCCTACCAAAATGAAATGAAAGATGAAGTCAGAGTTGAGAAATTGAAAATGATTCTTTATTATTCTAAGCTTTCACTTCCATTCACAACCAATCAGCTTGATCACAGCCCTCAAATGAGCTCAACACACACTCTTAGGTACAATTTTCAACTTTTATGTGAAAAGAGAGACTTTAACCAAATGTTTACACTTAAAAAAATATAGGCACACTATCCGATAGTGCACAGACACATCAACACCTACGACCAATGGAAGATAAATTATGAGCATTTTTAGTATAGAGCAACGCAATCTTTACATCCATTGTATCTTTGTGTAAATATACGTTATTATTGAGTAGCGATTTTTTTTCTTGAAAAACAATGATTTATTGGGTGATCATTAAAGGAAGAACAAACATTGGGTGACCATCCCAAAATCATTCGTGGCCAAAATGTGGTTTCTATAATACCCATTCAGAAAGATCATTGCATACACATTAGGGACTTGGGAGCGTGGTTTTAAAAATCAGTTTGGAATTGGCCAAATCAATTCCAGATCCTGATCCATCCCGATCTCTGAGTCTCCCCAGCACCAAGAGACTCTGAAACCAAAATATTATACTGAAGTTCACCATCACCCCAACTCCATCAGCCATTAAGACTATCTCGAATCTCGATAGACCATAATAAGACCCTAAATTAATGACAAATGCTCATCAGATACATCAGGGACCTTCAAGTTTCAAACCCAAGTATATAGATGAGAGATTGATTGTGGACTGAAACCGATTGAGATTGGAGAGGAAATTGTGGCAACTTGAAGGACGGTTTCAAGGATCGAGTAAGTTACCAAAACAGGCATTGGTAGTGAATCGATCCATCAAAGTGCATTAAAAGAAGAGAGAGAGAGCATGGGAGATGGGTTTTATTAACTACACAACTCTCTGATGGTGACATATTAATAGGAGGAGGAGATGATTCTCAAGTCTAGATAGACTAGTTTCAACGAGAAAGGAAAGGGAAAAGAGGGGTTGCTTTCCTTTGGAAGAAAGGGCAAAAAAAGGTGCCTTTTTCCTCATCTTTTCTTTTTAGTACAATGAAACCATTATTGCAAAAGAAAGAGAAAGAGAGGGAGAGAGGGAGAGAGGGAGAGAGAGAGAGACTACTCAGCCACTGATATATACATCCATGGTGTAACTCTATATTTTTACCAAAAAAAAAGGTGTAAGTCTATTTTCTGTATATTTTTTGTTTCGCAACTCCACCGTGCCATGTAGCACCACCGCATCCTCTACCAATACCCCCCCCCAACCGTTTCACCTCCTTGGCCACAAACTTTCGCATCAAGCACTATGTGTCTCTCATTGCCCTCTCCGCCTCCATCTTCAGCTCTCCCACCGTCGATTGAAGTCTAACTAGCTCATGAGGGTGGTAATGGATGAGTCTTTCCATCTCTGTCGAACTTGGAATCACTACTCATTCAAACCTCAGTAACTCATCTGTCTCGTCATTGCAGTACCGCTCCTTCATGAAATGCTTGCAATCCAAGACACTCCATTAGCACCGTCTCAGGAGTTAGGATACCCTTCCATAGAGCAATATTCGAAATTTCGGAGCCGTAGGCGAACCAAGTTGATCAGTTACTTGGGTTCGAATGCAGAGTGAATCTGAGTCCGACAGAGATGAAAAGTCGCAACCATTACCACCCGGTGAGCTGTTAATACTTCAACCGTATGTGACGGTGAGAGAGATGGAGGTCGAGGTGAGACGGCGATGAAAGACACATAGTGCTTGATAGCAAAGTTCGTGACCAGGGAGGTGAATGGGCTGCGGAAGACGGAGGATTTGGTGGTGCTATTTGGCACTGTGGAGTTGCGGAAAAAAAAAATCACACAAAAAGATTACACCATGGGTGTAATGGTGCTCCTTGGTGGTGATACAGTGAAGATTTTTATTTTCTTTTCTATCCTTTATTCTTTGTGGGAATTCTTTATTTTTTAATATATTCAATTCTTTTTATTTTATTTCATTTTATTTTTATTTGCTAGCAACAAATATCCGGCCTTTGGCTTGACTAGTCCCGTGAGTCCATACTGACTCCACAATCGCATGAATTAGGTCATAACAGGGTTGAATGAGAACCATTCAACTTTTATTGAAAGTAGTGAAGAGCAATATATTCAATTCATCCAATTTCATTTGTCACAAAATTGTTACAATCGAAATGTTGGACATGAATCTTCTAATAAAGCAAAAAGTCCATTTGAACACCCAACAAGACCCTTCATCTACAAAGACCTTGAAGTAACCTTCCTCGACTCATCCATTTTACTATTTAGTTGATCTCCGGTAGCAATGAGCTTCTTAACCTTCTCCAGGGTTAATGTTCTGGTAGCCTCCTATTTTTTTCATTTCATGATCAGGCAAGACCAGACTAGCCAATTTTTGACTCTATGTATGATATTATTGTGTATAATTATATGAAGGGCCAGATGGGGGCAAGCTCAACCTGAGATCTCCAATCCCAACTCAACCCTTCCTGAAACATAGAAATCTCAACCTTAGCCTAGCCCAGCCCGGATGCTGAAAAGCCCAAACCTTAAGCCGGATAAGGTGGGCTTGGGCGAACTTGGGCTCCTCTAAACTTCATCATATGGAGTAATGCAGAGGTGTCAAAACATGAACCAAGCCATTGAAATCGGATCAAACCAACCCAAATTAGTCCGAATCAAACTGAACCAAATTTTGTTTTGGATCGTCTTCAGTGTAATAGATTGAAACCGAACCCAAACTGATAACAATCCAAAACCAGGAAAAAAAAATTCCCATAATTATGTATATACATGGGTTTTTTTTTGTTTAATATAGATATATACATGGTAAACTGAACCCAATATAGCGATGGAAGGAATTGAATTCAAATTGAATCAAACCAAATATTCACTTATTGGTTTGATTTCTGATTCACCCCATTCTCCTACCAAAACTAGTGAACCAAACTGACCAATTTGACACTCCAACATCTAAGTATTTAACTGCAAGAGTCCACACCGGGGTGTCAAATTCCAACTCGAATTGCTCAGACCGAAATCGACCTCTGTAATGATTCGGTTTCTGTTTGGATTTTAGTAACCAGAAACTGACTGAATCGATAATAAAAAAAATATAAAATAGAAATAAAAATAAAATGTAAAAGAGAGAGAGAGTGGGAGAGAACCATTTGGAAATCGAAATCGAACCAGATTAAAACTGATAGTGGAAATATAAGAACCCACTAAAGAAAACCCTCAGAAAACTGAAACCAAACCAAATGAAAACCGACTTTCACTTTTAACAGATCCGCTTAGGTTTGGCCCAAATCCAATATATGCTTAAAACTGAATTTTAACAAAGCCGCATCCTTTTTTAGACCATGAATACCTGCAATAATTTGCAACACTATTCAACACACTTTGGATGACGTGAGATTGTTAGAGAAAATCATAGTCCAAGAGAGAATCCAATCTCATTTAACCAAAGTTGGATAGAACCAGGCGACTGCAGGTCATCAACTCAAAAAACAGTAAGAAAATGAGGTCTTTGGAGAACTAACTAATGCAAGAGGGAGACGAAGAAAACGGGGAAAAATGAAAAAAGAGAAGCAGCAAACCTTTTATTTTCCAAACATCTATTTCTTTTCTAGTGACGTTATAGTTAGGCATGAATCCTCAAGTTTGGCGCAGTATGACTAAGGAGCCAATGACTCAAAGCTTCAAATTCCAAATTGATTTAAGCTTTCAATTCAAACAATCATACATAGGATTCCAATTTTTGGAGGCTTGAAAATGAAGAAAATCACCGGCTTTGTTCACGTATGACCGGGTCTTTTTCTATCTTTTCTTATAGAAGATAGATTTTCTTATCGATAATTATGTGTCAAATAATTTATAATTTTATATTTTTTCTTTTATATATAATATTTTTTCCAATAAAAGTAAATATTATTTCATTATTTCATGTGTATTCAAAAAATATGTATAACAAAACATTTTATGATAATTATATAATTGATAAATCATTCAAATTAGTTTGAATACCCTTTCTTATTCATATCTAAAATAAATTTTAAGAATTAGATAAGGGGCAATAAAAGAAGGTTGTATGTTATAAATACACATGAAAATGTTTCATAGAGATAGTCCCAAAATAAAAAAGCCTCATCATTCTCACTAATCAAATACATTCAACAATTCATGTATAATAATTGTCAAGGGCCCTTGAATAGGCAACATTCTCTCTCTCTCTCTCTCCCTACGGGCCTACCCTACCCTTCCCACTGGTTGCCTTGTCACCCCACTAGCTAAGAGATCACTCTGTTTTTCTTCTTCTTCTTCTTTTCTTTTCCAACATAAAAATAGCATGGAAGATGTTAAATTATGTTCCATGAGTACAATCCGCAAAATGTGCAATTATTATTATTTTTTTTGTTGCACCTCATTGTTTGGCACTTTTAACCAAATCTTACAAATATATAGTTTTGTCCTAGCTCAAAACCCTAGCTTGCAATTTCAATTATCTAGGTATACAAGGGAACAAAGTTAGAATCTAGAAGTTTCAATGTTTATCTAAAAAAGGTTGCAACTTATGGTAAATACTTTTAGTGTTACTTTATTTTCTTTTTCTTTGTAATAGTTAAGTGTCACTTTCAACTCTAAGGAGAAGTGCCACTCCTCAATCTTATTATTATTTTATTTTATTTTGGTATCTCTAAGAAATAAGTTTGAATTAAAAACAATACAAGCACTTGTAGCTTAATTGTTGTGAATTGACAAGGATTAAAGTATCAATATCGATCTCTGTATCGATTGACCAAAATTAAGATACGTATCGGAGGGTATCGTATCATATCGGAGATACGTTAAGATACGCTAAAGATACGCAGATAAATGGATATGAAACACCTTTTTAAACACTTTTGCATAAAAAATTTGTTAAAAAAAGATATTGATAACATGTATTATGCATAAATACTAAATTGAGATTATCGCACGAAGAATTCAAGGTTTGTAGTTGTCCCCTCAATGTAAAATCCTTGTTCCCAACCTTGATATCTATTTTAGTTAGAGAGAAATATAGCTGGTAGTAACTTTGGAACAAAAACCCCTCAAAAAATCGTGTTTTCTGAAAAAATACCCATCTTGGCCATTATATGACCGTAGCGCACTATATCAATACATACCGATATGTATCGATACGTACTGATTGATACATACCGATACTCACCAATTTGTACTGATACTCATCTATACGTACTGATTGATACATACAAATACTCATCGATACGTATCGATATATACCGAAACGTATATTTCACCTCGATTTTATATTTTTCATAGAGTATCAGTACGTATCGATAGTGTATTGGTGCATATTGGTATGTATCCTAGGATATATATCGATACGAAAGGATTTTAAAAATTTCATGTATTGTATCGATATGTATCGTATCGGTAGGATAAATTTAAGATACGTATCGGAGAGTATCGTATCAGTATCGGAGATACTTTAAACCATGTGAATTGATATAGGTATAAATGACAAGCACCTCTTTTTATCGTGAATCACGCTTTGTCGTTGTAAGATAGGAGATTATATTTTTCTTTTTTAACACAGATCAATTGTTGGATATGTTTTTCCGCCTTTCCTTGAAAAATAATGATCATATATTTGAAAATAAAATTTTAAATTTGATATATGACTAATCCATAAAATCCTATTAGATATTCAATTTAAACTAAATCTTCAAGTGGCTCAACAATGTCTATCAAAGCAACATACCTCAAAAGTTGTGCAGAAAAAAATATCCATAAGGTATGATATCCAAAAATCATGACTGACTTGTGGTCCAAGGATCATCACCTACTAGTCTACCACATTATTGCATTTGACCCAAAATTATGTAGGCACCATTTCTAAGGTCCCAGTGTGCTAGGGGTCATGATGCATTATGACCCTAACCAACCAACCAACTAACCAAAATTATAACCAATGGATGAGATATGTGGAAAAATGATGGTAAGACCCACAAACGACTTAAAGGCATCAAAAGCACTCGTACATTTTTATTTATTTATTTATATTTTTACCAATGTTAGGCTGTAAAGCTAAGATCAGGTTTTGATACCTTAAGGGTCCCCCAAACTTGTGGTCACAACCTCGCACAAGAGAGCTAATCCACATAAGAGAGCTGTAAAGCAGCCAAGCAATGAGTCTTGGGGTCCATTGTCCTCACTTTGGCTAGTGAGAGAAGTACCAGGTTGGGTTAGTTATTAGATCTAGGTTGGGCCAGTCAGTGGGAAGTATTAGGTTGTAAATGAACCAGACATTATCCAAATCCAAATGAATCTGGCTCAATTTATGCCAATTGGCTTAGATTCAATTTGGTCAATTGGTCGGGTCTAATTGATCCCATCAATTTAAGGCACCCACATTGTTTCTGCCTATTTAAGTAATTGGGCCTCATAAACCATGTCATGGAAACATTTATATTTGATAGGCTTGGTATCAATCCATAATTAGGTTAACAGGGGTTTAAACAAGCTCATTGATCAATCGGGCTATAAATAGATCTTTAAATGGGTCATAAACGGGTTCTAGTTGAACTAAATATACTTGAACGATCAATTATTGATTGATCATAATATTCAATTAGTCCCGATTATGATGTCATTGGGCCATTACCCTGCATTGTGAATATTTCATTATTAATAGATTCGTATTCTAACTTGACACATTTAGTAATTGATTGGATTGTATTAAAGTTCAACCAATTAGTTCGATCGAACTACAGATGCAGATCAACTTATGATGTCTGATTTATTATTATTATTATTTTCAATTTCATTGGTCAATAAAATAGGTTTTGATATATTTTGCATTTTCTAGATAATAAAAGAAATTTCGAACCAATAAGGAGTTCAATCGGACGGTTCAATCCGGTTGGTCTAACTTTTTTTGTTCCCAACAAATGTCAAAATTGGATAAATCAAAATAAAATAGAATCCTATCTGTCAACGTCGGCGGGGTCGTTGATATCTCTCATCGTAATCAGCGCCATCTGCCAAGTGCAAGAGTTATTATAAAAAATAATAAAGGGACAAAAGGCCAAGGGCAGGAGTCTGACGACAATTTGCATTGTGGGGCTTGCCCTCGTGGCTATGGCCAGGTGGCAATCGGCTCATGGATAGAGATAAAGTTACGCGACCGGTTCACAACCTCTGTAACCAATGTAGATATGTTTTCCATATTAGTTATTTGGAGAAAAAGAAACTAGGAGGGCATTGTAATCCTTACGTTCAAACACAGGCGGTGGTGAAATAATCACTCTGTCCTTCATAAAAGATGAAAATTCTTCTTTATTTTTTTTTACAAATTATATTTGATCACATTACTGGTCAGGGGTCATGTCGCCTTCCAAATAACCTATCTCCAATTATCGGAAGAATAACACTACCTGATAATATAACCCTTGCACCAACACAAGGACCATTGCAAGACACACAGGCATAGTTATAAGAAAAGTAATGATGCCTCTTGGGGGATTTGTATCGGTTGAACGATATAGGACATGGGTAAAAATGTAAAAAAAAAGAAAAAAGAAGACCCCCTTTTAAGAATATTATGGGTATTTATGTGCAATTTGCAAGGATTTCAATACTGATCTATGTTGATACTAAATCAATTTTTGAGATGACTGATACCTGATCTAATACTGTGCACTAAAAGCATACACACAAGAGACATCAACATAGGTTTTTATTTTTATTTTTACAGGGATGGGACTATAATTTTACCCCCTTTGTGTCTAGTACAGAGGACATGCAACCAAATAGCATTCTTTTACCCATTAATTATAAGAAAAATAAGCCTGGAAGGTAGCGTGGCTCTTGTACCCAGACGCACTGTGAGATGACATGATTAAGTTGCCTCTCATGAAATGTAAAAATCCCACCCCTAGTTGATACTTACATGCATGTTCCCATTGGCTTTTGCACTGACGCAGGCCATGTTGCATTTCAAGTAATCCTAGGAGAAAATAACGTTACCCAATTGTGCTCTCTTGCACCCAACATCCCCTATTAGATGCCCAAACATATATTTTCACTTGCCCAAATTGGCAAAGGGCCACACGACCACTTACCATTATTTCTCCCAATAAATTATTTTGGTTAGAATCTAATTAAGAAAGTACCTCGACATGCTTTTCTCAATCTAGATAATATTTTAAAATTTGTTTAATGTAATGGCAATAACATGTTGCAAAATATTCAAGAACATTATATACTATGCTCGAGACTAATGGATTGACTAATAGATTTCCTAAGTCAATCGAAGGGCCACCTGAGTTATTAACTCGTAAAATAATAACGGGACATTTATTGACAAGAAGCTTTAATCAATTGCAGGGCTGAGTAGAAGGGTTGTAAACGGGCTGAGTTAGATCCTTAATTGATCATCCCTATAGAGCAAGAAGAACTTCCACATAGAGAATGATCAAATAGTATTCAATCCAAGCTTAAACCCAACACACTCAACAAATGGACGGGGTCAATTTTGGGTTTTTCAATGTGGGTCTAGAATTGACACACCTAAATAAAATGATAAAAAAAGTCAACGTATCAATATTTTGAGTGGCAAAACGTTTTCATCTTTCCAGTTACGATCGATCCATATTGATATTAATTTCGATATTAATATTTTATTGATATTTTGACCATTTAGCCAAGACCAATAAACTACTAATACCAATACTAAAGGCCATGGATCAAATGCAGTTCACACCTCCGTATCCAAACCTTGTATTAAAAAATGATCCTATTCCACCTTGTAATATACTATATGCTTGACTAGTTATAATCAGATGGAGCAGAATCTCCATAGATGGACTTCGAATTCTTGATCCTTGATAAGATTTGAAAAATTAATCTATTTTAATATTAGTTATGAGATTAGTTGTCTTCGTCATCGACCTGGTTATGATTCCCCTAGGAACATATGTACGGTTTTCTCTTAGGGCCTTTCTCCATCTTACAATCTCCAAGATTATGTACTATATGCTTGTGAAATATGGCATTTAGAAGATGAAATTTTGTAGACTTAATATTGATGCTTTTCCGATTGAGATGTAATGCATGGATTCATGGATTTATGTCTCTATATAGATCATATTCATGGGTTAATGAAAATGTGCAAAAGATCTACTTACCTCTATCGTTTAACTCATTTTCTTTTTACATATGGCATCGTCACTTTTTTCGACAACATTCACTAATTCGAAATTTAATTTGAAAGTCATATGATCTTAAGACTTAATACTCTTAATAATTAATGTAATATGGATTTGATTGTCTTGATATGTGCATCCAACAGTACACAGTTAGGGGTTGAGTAATTATAACTTAAGATGAATGTACTTTTCCTTCACCAACATCACCAACAGTGTACCAAAACTCTCTCAAATTTTTATAGAGTTAGCCAAGTGGCAAATATTGGAAGTCCGTGGGGACCATGACAACCTTTTGCTGGTACTTGGTAGTTGGTAGTAACTACAGCATTAGTGGATAAGTTTAGGGATAAGGGTGAGTGATAGTAATTGTCCCTTTCATTCTATCTGATTTAGTTTTGAGGACGCTTTAATCTTGAACGGTGACGTCATCCGTTCTTACCGTTAAATCCTTTCCGTTAAAAAAGGCACAGAGGCAGGAATAAAATCCTAACTTCTCTGCTGCTTCACTCCGACAGAGAAATAAATGGACACGAAATATTTAATACGGAAAATATTTTTCGTTTCGGATTAAGTTTTCCATTTTTGTGTTCCCCCTCCAAAGATTTGCTAGTTCTTAATTTTTGAGAAGGGGGGGAACTCACATCAGCACCACGAAATCCCCGCCAAGAGTTCGAAAATCCCGCTCTCCAATACTATGTTCTATGGGATTGACACTTCGGTCATCTTCTTTTGGTTCTGCGATTCTTCCATTTCGGGCTCATTGTCGATTTGGATTTCCACATTACGATCGTTTTCTTCTGCGAGTAAGCGATGGCTGATGCTGCTGGTATATTTTTTTTGAACCCTTTTCGTGTATCAGTGCTTGTCATCTCACAGTTCACGATCTCATTGGCCATTTGTTAAGGTCATTTAGATCTGAAGTGTTCGTTTTATTGCAGCGTCGGTGATGTCTGGTTTTACGGATACATTCTCAATTTCTAAAGGTAGCTGTTTTCTCGCTGAGTTTCTTTAATGGCTGATTTTATTTGGTTGTGTTGTTTAAATTTTTATTTTTGTTGGGGAGGGGGGGGGGTGGTGATACTGGAGTGATTGTTCAGTAACGTACTAAAATGCTGAGCTCTTGTTTGTTTGAACTGTGTTAATGTTCCAATTCAAAAGTTTGAATCGGTTGAGCTAGGGTTTCTGGGATTGAGGGTAGTTGAATGCTGAACCCATTTATATTTTCTCGGAGATTTAAGTTAATATAGATATGATTTTGCTTACTGTTCTTTCTAATGGACATCCCTGCAGTGTTCTCTTTTTAGTTCCATTTCCCCCTGGATAAGTGGTTTTTATTGTAAAATCTGAAATTGCAGGTTTAGTGAAAACGGTTCAATGGTTTTTAGTGGAATATTTGCTCCTTTGGCCTTGTTCGGCATTTATTATTGACGCTCAAACTCCATCGGAAGCATACGTTGCCACGCCCACTGTTCCTTATCTTCCCCTGCCCTCTAATATTCCTTTCTACAAACGTGCACATCGAAAGCATTTTTCACTTCATGCTGCTCCATTGCCCGTGCTGCCACCATCCCTCCCTCCAGATTATGGCTCACTAACAATTTCTGGTCATCCATCTTCAAGTTCACAGCTATCAAAATCATCAATGAGTGGTCAATTTCCAGCTCCCGGCATAGGCCTTCTAACTCCCCGCCTGGCAGATGTTGCCCCAGCACATTCCAGTGCTGGTTCTGTTCCTTCTGGTTTAGCTCAACCACCATTGACTCCTACAGTTGCAGGTAAGATATTTCATGGGCTAGTTATGCTTGTTATCTGATACCCAGAGAAAAAAAAAAAAAAAAAAAGAGGTTATTCTTGTTATCCTTTTATATTTTTAAGTGATTATGAACTGTGCCATCTAAAACCAGTTTAAATGTACGCAGAAACTCAGTACGAATCTATCACTTTATGATTAAATTCTGTTTTATCAGTGTTTTTCCTTCAGTAACCTGGACATCTGACTTTCGATTTGGGCAGACTGTTGTGGACCAGACATGGTGATAAAAAGAGGGAGTCCTGCTTGCCATTGTGTATATCCAATCAAGCTTGATCTTCTCCTTCTCAATGTTTCCCTGAGCACGAATTGGAGTCCTTTTCTGGAAGAACTGGCTTCTCAGCTTGGTTTACGAGTTTCTCAGTTTGAGATCATCGACTTTTATGTACTTAGCTTATCAAGGTTGAATATATCTATGGATGTTACTCCATATACAGGGCTCAGTTTCTCTGCTAGTGAAGGGTATGCAATAAATACATCTCTTGCTCTGCACAAGATTCATCTGGACCCCATGCTAGTAGGTGACTACAAACTTCTTAATTTCACCTGGTTCAAGTCACCAGATCCTTCTCAAGGTAATGGCTTGTCTGACGTAGTTATGGTATCATTTCTGAACTCCCAATTCTTTGTGGCATGGCATCCTTTATATAAGATAAGTGGTTATTTAGAACATATTATTTTTATTTGTTTTTTCTTCTTTAATGAGATTATTCCATGAACTTTTTCAGCATTTTGTACTTTTTCTCTTGGTTCCTTGGGAAGTCAGAAACTTCGGTAGTAAATTGTTAACACATCATAAAGTACAAGGAGATTTGGTTCTTTGTATTCCACTCTTTTTGATCATGTCTAATAGCCCGAGCAGTTATAGGTAAGAGCCATATCTCTAGGACAGGTTTGGGGGCGTGTTTGTTAGAGATTAGTTGGTAGGGATTGGGGTTTTATCATTTACACTTTTCTAATGACACCATTCCTCTTTGGCTGGCCTAGACCAAAATTTGTGGGAATAACTTGCTGTAAACTTGGATAAGTCTATCTATATTTTTTGATGTTAGTGATCATAAGTTCTTCCCTTTGACATCAAACTTAGGACGCATGCTATCTCATTGGCAACCTCTCTCTTATCGCTGCTCGAGGGGGAAAAAAGTTACAGGCATATCTAAACCCCACAAGGGAAGACAATTCCAAACTTTTTTTCTCCACATTTGGAGCCTACAACATCACCTCATTGATGTATACAGAAAATTGTGCCTGACTACCTTGCTGCATGACCATTGAAAGAGATACATTCTCTACCTTACTGCCTCTCTCAACAGTGTTATCCATGTCACCCATCTCAGTCTCCGCTTGGGAGAACCTTATAGGCTGTCTCCTCCTAGGGAAAATCTGGTATTCTTTGCCACAGTTAGAGCCTTTAAAGCTTCCTCATTAATGTCTACAGCCATTTTTGCCATTGTATTTCTGTCGAATGGGGCCTCACCCTCAAGGTTCTGTTATATGTTACAGTACCAATCTGACTTTGAGTATGTGATGTCTTAGAGTGGGTATGCATATCCATCCCCAAACTGCGATCAGCATCATCCCGCTTTCCTTTCCTGATTAACACGTGTCAATGCCCCTTTCTTTTCATTGCTAGCTACTGTAGTGATGATTTATGTTGTAGGAAATCAAACTCAGAAAGGTCTGTTAAGTGTCACATATACTGTGTTGAACACTTTGAATTAGAAGTTGTGTCCTTTATGCAGTAAGTGTGGGCACAGAATCAATATCAACTCTAGCCTTTAGGTGTGTCAATGGTAGAAAGAGACAGAATGGTTGTCAAAGAATTCAATTAAATCTAGAAAGGCCAGAACATATCATTTAAGCTATAACCCGCTTTTTGAAAGTTGGGTTTCTGATATGACTGCACACTCAACTTGGTGCCATATGATCTGATAATGACTCCTTGATTTGACCATCTGTTTTTGGCACATTGTGTATATTATTATTATTATTATTTTTGCTCATTAAATTTCTGGTATATTTATTGTTATATTAATTGTACATTCTGCTTTACATATTTATTTATTTTTACATTTACTTGTGAGTTGCATTGCCCATTATCCGACAGAAACCTATTCGGCCATTCCAAAGTATTAGGGTAACATAGACTTAGAGAAGATTAAGCAGGGGAAAATGGAAATTTTAACATAACCATTGAATCCTTTAGTGCTTCTTGTGCAAGGAAAATTATCCTAGTCTGAAAAGGATAAATCATGCTATCATGCTTGAATTTTATAAATTTACCCTTTTGTTTTTTTGACAAAGCTTAAAGTGGCTCTTTCTCCTGCATTACTTGGTTCCTCCTCTGGATGTAGAATTTTTCTGAAGATTCATAGTGTCAAAATCATTACAGATTCATAGTGTTAAAAATCATTACATTTTGGTGGATGTTTCATAACTTCATTTTTTTGGGTAGTTAACAATTTATAAATTTTCTTCTGATTACAGCTCCATCTGTAGCTATGTCACCTATGGCTGCCCCAGCTCGTTTGCCCTCTTCTTCAACACCATTGATCACTTCAAACAGAAGGAAACACCCAGGTTCAATTCTCATTCTGGGTATTGTTGTTGGTATCCTGATCATCGTCATTGTATCCATTCTAGTAATATGTTCATGCACATCCAGTCGAGGAAGGAAGAAAGCACTTCCCTTAGAAACTGGTATATTTTCAAATGCATCTTGTTTCTGTTCTTAACAATTTTGATTGTTCATCATTCCAGTAATTTTATTGCATTCTGCAGAAGGTTCGCATAAAATGATTTTATTTATTTATTTTTATTTTTTTATAATGAGACTGGTGATCATTTTATTTTTCTAAAACCTCAACAACAAAGTTACAAACTGAAACCACAGGGCTACTTGTGGTGAGGAATGAGGACAACTTGGAGATATTTCAAGCCTTCTTCAGCATGTTTTGAGCCTTTATAGAGCTATTTAGGCCAGAAAGTTCTATGGTAAAATTGTTCCAATAAACTTATGCAGAATATGATTTCAGTTTGATCATATTATTGAAATGACACTGAGCAACTGATTACAAACAGACAGCAGAACTTACACGTAACTGTACAAAGAAGAATTCACTTAAGAATCAATGGTGAGCATCCAGGTTGACTTGGTGATATCAACATATAAACATTTATAGATTCATATGTAGTTCTTTATACAAAAGTTAACTCGAGTGGAAATCTTACCAATGACATCATATGATGAAAAGGTGGAGCATCTTTATCAGGGGGGTGTTTTTCTTTTTTTCTACTATTTTAATTGGTAGTCGGAGATATAACATATTAGGAGTTTTTTATTATTAGAGAAGTCAAAGTCTAATTAGAAATCTTTGGGGGTGGGGTTAAGTTTGGTGAGGAATCGGAAAAGAAGCAAGGTTATGGCCTAAGAATATGCATGTAAATTCTTCCATTCAGCCTATGGTTAAGAGAATGGTTCTCTTCCTAAAGGTTTCATGGTTAATACTAATAGTTCCTTTACCTCTCTCTTTCTTTCTTCAATTTCTACAATAAGATCTTTAAATCAAAGAATAATTCAGGATATATGGGACAATCGTGACAGATCTAGGGGTAGAGTCTTTTGGTAATAAATAAGTAAACATGATCAGACCACAGGGTAATCAAGTCACACTGAAATTTGTTATGAACTAGTGATTAAAAGTTTAATACAGAGTTGAAAATCAGTTGATGAGGAAACAAACAGTGACCAAAATAGGGGTAAAACAGTAATTCCAAGGCCAATCAGAATTCAGAAATTAGGGTTTGTAGTGGTCAATTGATTCAACAACATATGACATAAGCAGAAGCTTAAATCTCAGAATCGATTTAAGAAGGTTAAAACAGCAGCTATAATGGAGGCTTAATGTAGGACTAGATTGGACACCCAACTAGACCCAAATGTGCAGGAACTTTTAGACTAGAGAACAACCAAAACCAATAGCAAACTTATAGCAGAAAATCAGACTTCGACCAGAAACCTGAATTGATAAACGATCTCAATGAACAGTAACCAGAAGAGAAATAAATCAGCAGCAGTCTTAGGATTAAACCAGAAATTTAATAACAATATAACACCTCCAGTAGGTTCAGATCACAGATGCTAATAGTGCAGAATGTCACAGTAACACAGAACAGAAAACAGAATCTAAATCTGGACAGATTTGACAATCGGCCAGAACTGCTTGACAGTTCACTTCAGCAGATCCAGTGGTCTGATTGACCCCAAAATTGGATCGATCGTCCCTCTGGATAGGATTATCCTTCGATCAGAATATGGAGGCCATCGGATGGCTGGTTCTCCAAAAACAGCTAGGTCGATAGGAAGGAAAACAGAGAAGTTAGATCGCTTACCTGAACTGCTGGAGAAGAGATTCAATAAGAAAACCAGATAATAAAAGACCCACTCTGACTTCTCGCCGCAGAGTGTCGATTGGATCACACACCAATCCCTAACCCTTGATCAAACACAAAGGTACAGCCATGGAACAACCCAGCGGCAGCAGTATGAGAACTTTTTTTTAATTGTCAAAATCGTGGCTCATATAAGAGCCCTCTTCTTTATTTATAATGATGGGGAGGGTTGACAAATAATAGCAACTCAGAGTTATTAAATCTGAGTTACTAAAAACTGATTACAAGAAGTTACTAAAAACTGGAAATTGGAATCTAATGAAAATAGAAACTGGCCTTAAACAGAAATTAGAAACTAACAATGACTTGAAATTAGAAACTAACTTAGGACTTCAAAATAGAAACTAAATAAGAAACTATTAAGCTACTAATAATCCCCATCAGCAGCCCAAATCGTGGCTGACTTGGACCAGATCTGGGTCGACCCAGTCTGCCACTTGGGTCGACCTTGGTCTTGATTCTCCTTGTGTAATTGTCGGTATTGCATCAAGGGTAGGGGTAGATGGGAAAAACAAAAATATCTTGAGATTAGATGGTCAGAATTAGGTTGAACTCATCGAGTTCACCATTAGGGTTCCTGAACATATGGTCAAAATCTTGAAAGAATCTAATGGCTAGATTGCTTAATATCAAAAAACATGTTGCAAAAGCTCTAGTTGCAGAGAATTCTAGAAGCGAAGGTTCTAGTTGCAGAAAATTCTTTGAAATAGAACTTACTTGTTAATGGCAGGGAATAGAGAAGAAGAATAATATAATCCAATAGAGCAATAGCAGAAAAAGAACATGAGCATAAAGACAATTAACCCGGGCTTCTCCCCGCAAGGTGTCAACTGGATTAAACACCAATCCCTTTCCTTGATCATACACAAGGGGTTCCTTGATCAAACACAAAAGATCTTCAAACATGAAGAAACAAGGGAAAGTTGCAATTTTCTTTACTAAGTTTGTGTACAATGCTAGGCCCCTTACAAACATATATAAAAGACTAAAAAATTGACTTAGGCACTGAAAAGGAAAGGCCTAACCATATCCTTAACTAATATGGTAAACTAACTAGGAAATTGGAATAACGAAGGAAACTTAAGAGTGTGATTACGAGAGTCTTATCCCACCTTAGCTGTGCAAGACCTTGTTGATGTGGTCTTCAGTTACCTATTAGCTATTAAAGTAAACAAATAAAATAAGATGTAACTTAAATGAACCACATATAACCGGTTCAATTAAACTAACCCAAAACAATCTAAAAATAAACTATGTATAAGAAACTACAACAACAACGAACGCAGCCTTATCGGTCGGCTACCTGGATCCAAACGAAACAATGTACGGAAAACTGAGGTCTAGACAGAAAAGGGGGATAGGAAATGAGAGGAAAAATTACAAATGAAAGACGAAAGTTAGAGGAAAGAGCCACGACCCAGCAAGTCAAGAGAATCTCAGCTAAATGGGGTCGCTTACATGGATCCTTGCTCTCCAAAACTAAGTAGAAGAAACTAAGCCCTAATAAAACCAATTCAGTATGCAGCCTTAATAGCCATAGTTTAAGCTCATCAAAGTTGTCTATACACCTATTACATTGAAAACCCCATGGATCAAAGGCCCAACATGTATTCAACCCAACCCTAGACTTATTCCTATGTGAAGAAGCCCCTTTTGGTGATGTATCTGCATCATTCCCAATTGGGTTTTATTTTTCTTTGGGATTTGAAGATTTTTATAAAGTTGTTTTATATTCAAAAATTTATACATAGTTGGATTTTATTTTGCAGCAAAATCAAGGACTGTAGATGCAGTTCCAACTGGAGGATCTCTTCCGCACCCCAGCAGTACCCGGTTTATTGCATATGAAGAACTTAGAGAGGCAACTAATAATTTTGAACCAGCAAGCATGCTTGGAGAGGGTGGGTTTGGCAGGGTTTTCAAGGGGGTCTTAAGTGATGGTACAGCTGTTGCAATCAAGAAACTTACTAATGGAGGACAACAAGGTGACAAAGAGTTCTTAGTTGAGGTTGAGATGCTAAGCAGACTGCATCACCGTAATCTGGTGAAGCTTGTGGGGTTCTATAGCAGTAGTGACTCTTCACAGAATCTCCTCTGTTACGAGCTTGTCTCAAATGGAAGCTTAGAGGCCTGGCTCCATGGTATTTCATCTTCCTGAGTTATTGCATTCTGCTTCTGCTCTCTCTTTCTCTCTCTCTCTCTCTCTCTGACACACAGCACAAACAGAGCAAATTATAATGTGTTTTCGTGGTTGCTATTATAGAACCTGCTGTTTTATCAAAACTTCGTCACCAAAAAAAGAAAAAAAAAACCGACTTTTGTCTTAGTGATGGTGTAGTTTCCACTTATATGGGAACAAACTTGATACTTCTCTTTAGTTTTTTCTGTACATTTCTTTTTTTAATGTAGACTGTCCATTTTCTTCAGGTCCATTGGGCGTAAATTGTCCTCTGGATTGGGACACCAGAATGAAGATTGCCCTTGATGCTGCAAGAGGGCTTGCCTACCTACACGAAGACTCACAACCCTGTGTCATTCACAGGGATTTCAAGGCATCTAATATACTTCTTGAAAACAACTTTCATGCTAAAGTTGCAGATTTTGGCCTGGCCAAACAGGCACCTGAAGGCCGTGCAAACTATCTGTCTACGCGTGTGATGGGCACATTTGGGTGAGTTTCTTTCCATCTCCCCTTGCAACTGCACATTCCTGGATTATCCTCCCTCAAGTGTTAGTGAAATGGTTTTAGGTATGTAGCCCCTGAATATGCCATGACTGGACATCTACTAGTAAAGAGCGATGTGTACAGCTATGGAGTTGTCCTCCTTGAGTTGCTGACTGGAAGGAAGCCTGTGGATATGTTACAGCCTTCTGGTCAGGAGAACCTTGTGACATGGGTTAGTACTATCTTCTTTCCACTATAAATGAATTACCATATCTGGAATTCGAAGTTGTCTGGAATCCCCTCTATCTCAGCCAGCAGGCCCTTGTGTTCAGTCCTTGCCATGATGTGAGCACAGGATGGCCATGTATGTGCCCACATTCGTGATGCACCCCTTGAACTGGTAGTAAGTAGTTAATGCACATCACTGATGCATCTCTGATTTCATTCTGAATTGCAAGAAATGCTTCATACACTTGGTTAACCTGCTACTATTTTAATCGTCTATACAGTTCTTTTAAGTGGATGGACCTTTAGCACCACTTACCAATTAGCAGCATGTGCATATTTTGATCTGTTTCAGTTGAAAGCTTGCATAGGATAGTGTTTGGTACAAATGTGGCTTGGACCCATTTGAGAAGGCCAAAGAACTTTGAGTCAAGACTCTCTTTGCAACAGTAGATGCAACTATAATGTTTCACTCACATTTTTTCTTTGGCACACTTGCAGAATGTGTATGGAAATCTTACATATATATTCATAGTAGAAAATTTTAGGTGGTGAACATAATATCTATTTTAGATTTCTACAAGCCTTGGTGAGTTGGTGTATGTTTGCATGATAAATGTTCCAAGTATGCAATTCTTTTCATCAGATTTTATACACCTTGCCATGTCAAAAATAGACTTTTGCTACTGATGGGACCAAAAAGTTTTGGGTTTGTGGAGTCTGAGCTCAAGTATTTGTCAGATTCAAATACCCTTTAAATTCAATTCAATGTTAGGCCAGACTAGTCCCCTAACAAGCTGTCATGGCCCCTTTAGCATTGACGTGTGTTGTGCATCTATTATTAGCTGGAAATATTATAAATGACTGGTCCTTCTGGATATAAATTAAAAGACTATGTTCTGTTTATTTCAGGCCAGGCCAGTCCTTAGAGATAGGGAACGATTGGAAGAGCTTTCCGATCCAATCCTTTAGCATTGACATGTGTTGTGCATTTATCAGTGGCTTTGAATATTATAAATGACTAGTCGTTCTAGATATAAATTAAAAGACTAGGTTCTGTCTATTTCAGGCCAGGCCAATCCTTAGAGATAAGGAACGATTGGAAGAGCTTGCTGATCCAAGGCTTCTGGGAAAATACCCAAAGGAGGACTTCATACGTGTTTGCACAATTGCAGCAGCTTGTGTTGCACCAGAGGCAAGCCAACGTCCAACCATGGGCGAAGTGGTACAGTCCCTTAAAATGGTGCAACGTATTACAGAGTATCAGGATTCCATGTTAACTGTCACCAACACACGTACGAACCTCAGGCAGTCGTCTACTACCTTTGAGTCAGATGGAACTTCCTCAATGTTCTCCTCTGGTCCATTCTCTGGTTTAAGTGCATATGACAATGATAACATCTCTCGCACAGCTGTATTCTCAGAAGACCTGCATGAAGGACGATGAGACTTTTGCTGTAAGTTTTCATGAGGAGGTAATCTGATCACAGCTTGTGACCATACAAATATACATCAAGGACTCAAAAGAACCTGGGCAGTTGAAGATAGCAGTCCGCATAGGACTGGGGGCTTGGAAAATGAAAGGAGGCCTTGAGATGGGGTTCTTACCTCATCTCCCCTTACCGCTCTCTTCTTTGGTGGAGAGCCCTTTCAGTTTTTCCCAGTCAATGGTGGGTTAACTTAAAGTAGATAACATTGTATATATTCCTCGTAGCTTTGCTTTGTTTGGATTTGCCTGCATGGGTTCTTTCTTTACATCTTATTCTTTCATGAGGTATACTCATAACTGCTTGATCTGTCGGTGTCAGATGCTGTTTCCTTGCATTGTGATGATTTAAAAAGAAGCTAAGTTTGCATATCAACTAGAAGAAGCTTTAGGTTGCTTAGGTAGAATTTTAATTTTGGAATACAGTCTTGTTTCTAAGAATCTTGGAAAGGTTGGATGATTATGCTTCAATTCATGCATCCTTCACTGAAGGCATGACAAACTTGACTGTTGCTCCCTTCTTTTATTTTTTGGGGTGGGAGTGGTTTTGGGTGGGCAGTGAAAGGAAAACATTTATGAAGATGAACTCAATGAAGTGTCATCCCTTGATTTCTCCAGATTGGTTTTCGTGAGCAGCATCTTTTGTAGATGAATATGCTTCAATTCATGCAACCTTTACTGAAGGTATCAAAAACTTGACTGTTGCTACCTTTTCTCTTCTTATTTGTTTGGGGTGGGTGGGCGGTGAGGAAAACAGAAATTATGAAGACGAACTCAAAGTAGTGTCACCCCTCGATTTAGCCAGATTGGTTTTCATGAGCAGCCATCATAAGTAGAAGAGAAATCTTTTTCCTGAAGTCAAGTTTGTGTTCACTGCAACAAGATTCACTTCAGGGTTATTCTTGCTAACCCTTTATTGTAACACACTACTTTTAGTACTTAAATTCTGTCTGAAGTAATTATTATCTTACTTTAACAACCTATACTTTTCTTGAAGGGAAGTAGTTCAATGGTATCACATTGTACTGCTCTACCATGAAAGATTGAAACCCATCTTAGCCTTGGCTTTTTCCATTTTGAGGTAGCCTAGCCTATTATTCTTGTACTGTTTCACAATGCTCACCAAGCAACCTTGGATTCTCTACATCCTCCAACTATTTGAGGCTGTGAGAGTTAACCAAGCATTCTAAGGTTCTCTTTTGCAAGAATAGAAAATGTCAGATTGTTGCAGCCAAGAATGTGCTCTCTTCTTTTGGTTCCTGACCAATCAAACTCCAAATCCAAATTGGTATATTATTTTCTCCTCTTTATTTCCCTCTTCTCCCCCCCCCCCCCCTTAATCCATTATCATCTCTTTCTTGGTTGTTTGAACGGTGAAGTGGTCTTCAGGAGTAGGTACTGCAAGTCTGGTCCACCTTTGGGTCCGCTTGGATTGATTTTGGATCCCTGAAATGTGTTGGAACTCAGTTGTTAAATTTCAAGCTGATAAGGTTCCACAATTAAATGAACTGAACCGGAAGATCGCACTTGTGGTTGTAGCTTCGTGGCTGTCTACTTGATTCATTTTGAGGGGAAGCCATTGAGGCCATGACCCATGAGATTCTGGATCTTCTGTGGTATGTGGTGAGTGGCAGTGAAGATCCAATAGCTGGGAGGATCTTGACATGTAACCCAGCCGTTGGATGCTCACTGTCGGCTCACCGCAGAGGATTTTTTCATCATAAGATCCATGCAGCTTCTCATTGGTCCATGCATCATCATAGTTCTAGATTTTTGAATGCCTTGTTTTGCAAATAGAGCAATTCCGTTTGAAGTTGAACATTAAGTCTACCTAGGTATCCATAAAAATTTAACCACTTACATTTAAGATTTAAAACCCGGAATTGCACATGATCAGTCTGTCTGATTTTGCTTTGATTTGACTCGGATCAAAATTTGCAGAAAATGAAATCAAGAAGAAACAAACATTTTTCCAAATATATATATATATATATATATTGAGTTTTTATTTGAAAGTATCGTAGATTGAGTTCAAGAGGTAAGTTATTTCCATGGTTACAAATATGACCCCAAACTCACTTCATTGGTTTGATGCTACAACTGCAAGAGACCAAAGAAGTGTGAAAATGAGTTTGAACTTGAGATATCAAGAAAACTATACGAAGGAGTGCCACTAGATTTTTCTCTCATTGAAATGGCAATCTTTTACAATCTCAAGAAACTTTAAATCTTTCCCCTAAAAAAAAAAAAAAAAAAACTTTACATATACATTTTAATCATTTCCTTGACCTAATTTTTGTTAAAATTTTGCCTGTGAAATGGATATGAGGTCATATACCACATGACCCATTACAGTGTCAAATAAGTGGTAAATTCTAGATGTTAATAACAGGTTTGGCCATCATTCAGTTGGTTTGGTCCGATTTCGATCGGGCTCAACTGGTTTTGGGCTGATATTGGGTGAAAATCAAGATCAAATTGTTAAACCGAAGTTTGATTTTGGTCCAATTCAATTTGGTCTTTTATCAGTTGTTATCGATTTAGTTATGATAACTAATCATAACAAACTAATTTTAATAGACCCTTTTTATATATAATGGGTGTTACCAAAAAAATAAAAATTATATATAATGGGTGATAATAATAATAATAATAATAGTAATAATAATAAAAAAACTATTTTAATTAATCTTTTCAATTTCTACCGGTTTCATTAAAACCCATTCGGAAATCGATCCAATAACGGTTTGGTTCGATCCGGTTGAACTGTATAACGCTTGGGTCATGCTTGGAATGACACTGGAGATGCTTTGCCATTGCAGAATTTGAGAGGTCTGCTAGTCTGAAGCAACTGAGTTATGGAAATGGAAGATAACACTCAACATGCACAGAGACAAAGCAGAGATCATATTTCAATTGAAGTTTCTGCAAATGAGTCACTTGCCTCTTCCATCAGAGGGAAAATGGAACAGAAATCTCCTTCACTTTGCATATACAGAGTTCCAGAAAAGTTTCAGGGGGTAAGTAAGAAGTCCTACATCCCTGACATAGTTTCCATTGGCCCTCTTCACCATGGAAATTCTTCACTAGGTCCAATGGAAGATCATAAATGGCGATATTTCCATGCCCTTCTCGGCCGTAATCCAGTACTAGAGGAAAGCCTTGATGAATGCGTTAAAGCCATTAGAGAATTGGAACAGAGAGCTCGGAAATGCTTCTCTGAATCGGATAAAATCACTCTCAATAGTGATCAATTTGTGGAAATGTTGTTAGTTGATGGTTGCTTCATCATTGAACTCTTCTTCAAATACATTCTGAAAGGGTTGAGAAGGAAAGGGGATCCAGTGTTCAATACCAAATGGATGCTCTCTGGTATAAGGCGTGATCTGATGTTACTCGAAAACCAGATACCCTTGTTTGTTCTTCAGAGGATATTCGATCTCGTTCCCATTCCAGACCAGTTGCATCGTCAATCCCTCACTTATATTGCTTTCCGTTTCTTCAAAGCTATAATCCCAGGAAACAAAGAAGCTCTTGAGAGTAAATTCGTCCATGAAGGAGGTCACCTACTGGATTTGCTTCGTCAATGTTACCTCCCATCGTTCCCGAGGGTGATGCCATTACCAAACCAACGAGGAATTCAGGAAACCCTTAATTCTGCAACGAAGCTTCAAAAATCAGGAATCAAGATCAAGAAATCTGTGCAGGATAGCTTATTAGACCTAAAATTTGGTAGAGGGGAACTCCGAATTCCTCCCCTGAAGATCTATGATTATACAGAATCGGTCCTGAGAAATCTCGTCGCTTTGGAGCAGTGTTGCCATGAGCACATGAAGCAAATCTCGTCTTATGCTCTCCTTATGGATAACCTAATCCGATCCAACAAAGATGTGAGATTTCTTGAACAGAGAGGAATCATTGTAAATCATTTGGGTTCGGATGAGGAGGTGATCTCTCTGTTCGATAACCTCTGCAAGGAGATTGAGGTTGAGGAATCTTACTATGTGGGTCTCTGCCAACAATTGAATGGCTACTGCAACACCAATTGGCATGGAAAGTTGTTGAAGCTAAGGGAGCTGCACCCTCATCTTCTGCACCTCCTTGGAATTCTACTTCTCCTCAGCTTCACAGGAACCTTATTTTCTGTACTCTCTTTTTTTCTCTATCACTGAAGGCTTAGTCCTGCCTCCTGCGTCTCTTGGCATGTTTTCTTCATTGTTTTTTTTTTGGATGAATTTGTTTTCTTCATTTTGTTTGGGAAGATGTAATAAAGATGATGTGCCTATTTCCTCACCCCATTACCATGAGACATCAAACAAGAGAGAGAGAGAGAGAGAGAGAGAGAGAGGGACTAGTTTATGAAAGGGAGTGTTTTAGGTTTTTACGTAGTGGAAGCATGGTCAGGTATCGGATTGATTGTATTGGTATCGGCTGAGATCGATAATGATATCTGAACGATCTGAATTAGTTATTAGTATCAATTTAGGGAAAAAATTATAACAAAAATGTACTTTCTTGTGAAAAGTAAGGGGCCAAAGTAATTGATCTGCACTGAAGATAAATACCAATATTGATACTGATAATTAAATCCTTGAGTGGTAGTAGTTTATGAAATTTCTATCCAAAAAACAGTAGTAGTTAACGAGAGGGAGTGCCTTATTTGATGAGAAGAGTAGGTTTCCTAAGTAATGGAATTAGTTTATGGAAGGAGTGTGTTGTCTTGTTCTCAATAGTAGGTTTCCTAAGTGGTGGAAGTAGTTTATGTATTTATAAAAAAAAAAATGTAGTTTATGTGAGAATTAAAGAGAAGTTTTCCCACTTACTTTCTTAATTACCATTAAGTTTTCCAAATAAAGAGTTCTAATTTATTTTTAAAATAAAAATAGGGGAGAGATTTTATGCATGGTCTGCAAGATCATGCATACAACCATTGGATGGAAGTAAGGAGGCGTACCAAAGGTTCTCATCCTCATCCAACGGTTGTGTCTATGATTATGCATCATATGTGATTGTGTATGAAAATTTTTTAATGTCTCCCTTATTCCCTCTCCTGTTATATTTGAAGCGGGCTCTCTCTCTCTTATTTAAAGTTTAAACATATTGTTTTGCTTCTTTTTATTGGTTAGTCATATAAGATGTCATTTTAAATGGATAATTTATAGGTTCCCCCAAAAAACGGAAGAGTTAGTATACCTATTAATTTGAAATCTCAACAAAAACTGGTTTATTTTAAACCATAGAAGGGTAATATATAAAAAATCTATAAAATTTAAAACAATTATTTAAAATTAAATAAATTCAATTCAACTAGATTTTTTTTTATTACCCTAATTGAGAGAGAGAGAGAGAGAGAGAGAGAGAGAAGAGGGGGCACAATTAGAGCTTGGACCATAGTTTCATGGTATATATATTTAAGAAAAAATTATTAAAAGAAATTATTTCATTAGAACCTAAAGAACACACAATTATTGGTCTATATAAGTCTTCTTTAACTATGAAATGGAATTCAATTATACTGCCATACACACTAACGACAAAATCTTTCTCAACAAAGAGTAAGCAAACTTATCCATGTCACCGACGCAAAAAAAAAAAAAAAAAAAAAAAAAAAAACTAACTTATCCATATGCAATTTATGCATCATATTCACTCCCATATTCACCCAAAAAACATCAGATCCTCTAATACCTCCAATTTTTTATCTTCTTTTATTTTTTCTCTTATCATTGACGGGTATTTTAAAATTTTAATCACTAAATTTCGAAGGGAAAAAAACCTTGAAAATATTAATGTGAAACTGGTCATCTACAGATATGTGGGACCCGAGCCATTTGTCAAATAAGGATAAGATTTGTTCTCCTTTGTTTAATCCCTTTTTTTCTCTTTCTTCGTCACAAACTGTCGGATCACATTTCCACCGACGCCGAAAGCAAAAGAAGAAGAAGAAGAGGAGAGACCCAATTAGACAAAACCAAAAAACCAAAGTAGATCAGAGAGATGGAAGGAGATAGAAGGGTTGGAGTTGCCTTAGATTTCTCTCCTTGCAGCAAGAAAGCCCTAAAATGGGCTGTTGAGAACGTGGTTCGTGATGGAGATCACCTCATCCTCATCAATGTTCAGCCCGAAGGATATTACGAAGGGGGTGAGATGCAGCTCTGGGAGACCACTGGTTCTCGTATGTTCTCTATATTCCTTTTCCTTCTTTCGATATATATATATATATATTTTTTCAGATTTTACGCAGAAATCCGGTATTTCTTTCGTTGTTAATTCATTATTGTTTTCTATTTGTTTACGAATCACGATCTGGGGTTTGTGAGATCCCCTGTTTCGAACACAGTCATCGCAGAGCTCTCTTCAAGAATCTTTCCTTCCAAGTTCAAGCCTTTCTGATTAGCTAATTTATATTTTCATATTTCAAGTCGATTTAATCTATTTCTATTTTTAGGTTAAGGAGTCCCTCTTGATCTTAATAGTTGAAATACAAAAGCTACGATTTTCAGATCTTGTACATAAGCTTGAATCTATTGAAGTTTTCTGTTCTATATTCGATGAAAATTTCAGAAATTAATTTTACTTTAATTGGTTCCAACAGCCTTGATCCCTTTAAGTGAATTCTCGGACCCTGTGATCATGAAGAAATATGGGGTGAAGTCTGATGCAGAGACCTTGGATATTCTCAACACCGCGGCCAGACAGAAAAAGGTAAACTTGCTTTTCCCTTTTGAGAGATATTCTTCCATTGTTTGAAAATTGAAGTTCAGATTGCTGAAAGAAGCTGGTGTTCTTGATCTGATATGTGTTACGAGTAGATTGTGGTGGTCACAAAGGTCTACTGGGGAGATGCCCGTGTGAAGATATGTGAAGCCATTGACAACATTCCTCTCAGCTGCATCATCATAGGAAGCAGAGGACTTGGAAAGATCCAGAGGTATAATAGTAGGGATTATTGTTAACACCCTTGGTTCCCTCTGGTTGCAAAGGAAATACAGGGGTGGGAAGTGAAATCAAATCAATACTAACAGAGAAACTTTTGCTATTAGCTTACATGATTGTTTAACTAATTCTAGGACATCTTCAAATTTGATCATGACTTATTTATTTATTTATATATTTTTATTTTGCAATTAAATTCTTTTGATTTGGAAATTAAAAAGAAAATAGTAAATCTGAAAGTTAATTACTACTCACTATGTGAATTTTAAACTAGTTGCATCATCATGAACTAGTTAGATTTTAAATCTCAAGATGAGATATAGATTAAGAAACACAAATATTCAATGGAGATGACGCTAACAAACTAAGCTCAAGATCAGAACTGGAACTTCTACCTAGCACAACCCTGATTGCATGAGTAATGAGACCTCTGTAGGGTAGAGACCAATCTCATATATATAAAACCTTTAATCCGCCTAACCCATCATAGGAAGACAATTTTGATGAGATCTTTGAATATACTTACAATATACTTTATATCTAAATTAAAAATTAAATTTTTTTTGCTGGTAAATGTAGAAACGCAACCTTAAAACGATGCAGAAGATAATGGAAAAACAAAACAAACAGTGCACACGGATTTTACGAGGTTCGGCAAGGCTGCTTACGTCCCCAGTGAGATGAGATCCTGCTTCACTAGCAATGGAGAATAGGGTTATAGCGCTCATCCTCACACCTCTCAGTGTTGCTTGCATTACAGAGAAAGAAACCCTCGCTACAAATATATAGCGAAAAAACCCTAATCCGGAAAGTACACAATTGCCCATCAGTACTCTCTGGATTAAATTGCGACGGAATACAAGACATCATACACCAATAGTAAATCTGTATCACTTTCTTTCTTTTGTACTCATACGGTGTGTTTAGTCACTGTTTTCAGTGAAAGTTGAATGATTCTCATTCAACCTCGGTATTACCCAATCTATGCGGTTGTGGGGTCAGTATGAATCCGCAGTACTAGTCAGGCCTTAGCCAAAAAAAAAAAAAAAAACCTGAGGGAGTTGAAAAATATCTGAAAAAACACTTCCTCCCATGGCTTTGGTTTCCCCTTTGTACAAGAACGCATCAAACAGTTCCTCTGATTGACTGGTGCCCATTTGTCTGTTTTTATGCAGGGTTTTATTGGGCAGTGTTAGCACCCATGTAGTGAACACTGCTGCTTGCCCGGTTACTGTTGTGAAGACTTGAAGATTACGGGTAATGAAGGCTAGTCCCTTTTATATTGCAGAAATCAGAGTTGTGTTCTAAGACCATGGTGAAACTTGATTTTAGCTTTCATAGTAAGAGTTTCTCTTTCATATGGATCGGCCATGGATTTGTCTTAAATAAATAAATAGTTCCTTCTGTTCATTGATGCATCTTTTCTCAC
Organism: Macadamia integrifolia; assembly: GCF_013358625.1. Classification (NCBI taxonomy): domain Eukaryota; kingdom Viridiplantae; phylum Streptophyta; class Magnoliopsida; order Proteales; family Proteaceae; genus Macadamia; species Macadamia integrifolia. The sequence goes on along the minus strand of NC_056566.1, from coordinate 29,941,095 downwards.
ACTTTGTTTCATAGTCGTAAGACTATTTTGTCAATTATGCCATCTTTAATATTTAACCTAAGTGATGATGATCCTTCTTAATTTGTATCTTAGAATTGGGGTGGATGGCTGTGGCTGAATGAAGTTTAGGTTTTAAAAATTGAATCGGTCAACTTCGATTTACCCCCATTCTTCGGATATTGAGTCCAACTGAGCTGGGGGCGAGTCTAGTCGATTTTTTGAACAAAATTTTCACCACCATATTTTGTGTAGCTAATTCAAGATGGACCCCACCTATTCATATGATTGGAAATTGTTATATCAGATGCCACGTAACGAAAATTGAGTGGGTCATTGTGCTAAGCCAAGCAAAATATTTGTTTTTAGAGGAAGATTTTTTTTTTTTCATGAAAAATTGGAAGTCCAATAATGACATTTATTATGTGTGTTCTATTGAAATTGACAAAAAGTCCATTTGAGAGGCCTCAACTCACCAATTTCTGCCCCAAAACGCTAAATATCTGAGGATGATTAAGTTACATCCATTTTCAGTTGGATGATTCAATATGTGGTGATTGAACTTTCCATGTCATTATCCATATAATTTCATAGGAGACTCATTCAACGCATTGGGTGTCCAATCCAGCATCTAATGGTTGGGAGGATTTGAACATGCACCTAAATATTATTGACGCACATTTGCAGGTCTTTCAAACCGTTGGATGTCACATTGGGCAGGAAAGGATCTTTTTCTGACTCATTCATGTTATCATGAGGATCCTAGGCATTACTTGTACATTAAGGTGTAGGATTAGTGCTAACGGCATGTGTTCTAATGTGTTTACAACATACTTCCTTACTACTCTTGCTTTATAGAGAGAGAGAGAGAGAGAGAGAGAGAGAGAGAGAGAGAGAGTTTTAAAGCCTTAGCACTCGAAAATTTATACCTCGAACTTGGATTAGTGTAGTTGATCCATGAAAGTTTTCAAACCTTAAAGACTCCTCAGCTCTACTGATATCGTCGTACAGGGGGAGCTTTCGCTGGTTGGGGCAACAGAAGCTTTATTCAGAGCTATGAAGACAGAACTTAATATGATGTTCTTGGAGATGGTCCAAATTCTTACCCAGAAAGAAGGAGATAGTCCAAATTAAAAAATTGATGGCTAGAGAACATATCTAAGCTAGAAGCCCAACTGCGGAATCTTGAGGGAACAGGAACAGGAACAGGGAGGAGATAGGAGCATTAATAACTGCAGCGGAGGCTTACAATCCTTTTAACTCATTCAATGCTTGGTTCGTGAACAATAGTAACATATGGTAGCAGTCTAGAATCTCTTCTGGGTCTCCTGGAACCAGATCCTCTCAAGTGCAATAGTGTGACAAGTGTGCATCTAGCAGCCAGGTGTGCGTGTTTGGTATTGCCAGCAGTCCAATGCACGCTGGGCTCATTGGAGCACTTGAGAGGATCCAGATCTGGATCCCCTCCCCTATAGGTAACTACCTCACCCTGTTGTCTCCCCATGGATGGTGTGAGATTGGGTGGAGTGGCTACGCACAGTAGACCATCTAAATAAGAATGTTTTAGAGAGGAGGAAGGATGAAGCTGCAAAACTAACCCTGGTAACTAAAGAGAGGATGATAGGCTACTGAAAAGAAGAAAAAGATTGTAACAGTACGTGGATGGCAGATCAGAGGAGTTCCTTCGAAAGTGGAGTAATGGACTGATAAAGTGACATTGTAAAAGGGGGGGGGGGGGGGGGAACTGGGCGGTGGAGGTGGTGGCGCCACCACTGTGGTAGTGTTGTTGCTGCTGATGGTGGTGTGTCATTGTGGCTGTTGGTATTAGTAAGAGTATATATAGATTACTTTCAATCCCCCTCCATTAAAGGATATTATGGATGTGGGGAGATATGAGCAAAATTGAAAATATGAAAAAATAATGTATCTCTAACATAACATTTACCTGAGGTATTCTAAACATAATATATTTATTAAAGAAATTTACATTCACCACCCCTCGCCTTTGCCCCAATTACATCACCCCCCTCTCGTTTCGTCTTTTACATTTAAACCCAAAAAACCAAAACCGTTCACTAGTGTTAGTTTTGAATTTAAAAAGACCTAACTACCCTTCCTACCTGTTTTACCCTTTTAACACCTTTTGAACCTTAAAAAAATCCCCAAATCCCAACCGTAACTGAACATTACCTTCTCCAACATGGGAGAGGTGCTCTTCCTTCTGGCAAAGTGAGGAATACATTCCGGCCAATTGATAGCCGCTGGCGAAAACAGATACTCTCCGGTGAAGTGAAGGTATGATGTATTTGGTTCAATTTTTTTCCCCATTTCTCTCCTGTGAACACCACGCAGGTTCGGTTGTTGGAGTGGGTAGCAGAAGGCTACCAGTGTCTTTGGTCGATATACCAGTCTGCCAATGTTAAATTGGTTCCGGTAATACAACTCTAAAATTAATTAGAGTTCTAAGTGACCAAGTTATTCTCTTTAAGAAGATCAAAAACTCTTTGGGAGCCTTCACTTCTTCCACATTTGGCATAAATGTCAAAATGAGCACATTCCAAAATGTTTGATCCTCAAATCCATTCTTCACTGCCCAATTGTGGACCTCTTTACCTTGTCTTATACTAGAGATACCTGCACAATATAAGGCGAAAGAACAAAAGCCTCAACTTTTTAATATATAAACAGAAAATAATAAAAAACAATTAACTTGATCAAACCTGAAGAAAAAAATTTACAGAGAGCATGTTGTGTAATAATAAAAAGGTGAGAACCCAGTATCACATTTCGTTAAGGGAATCAACAGAAAAATTGGCAAAAAAGTAAGTATCGAGATAGTATACTAAGAACCCAGAAGCAATGCGGTGTGATCTTCAGGTACGAATCGAAATTCTGAAATCCGAGACAGGAAATCAAATTGCAAAGATGAGACTCACCGGTTTCGTCGTCCATGGTTTATGGAAGTTATGGGCAGAATTGAAGAATCCCAGCCCCCTGTTTCGTCGGAACAACCTATGGTGATGAATGTCCCATTGCCGGAACAAGTTGATGTTCGCCGGAATAACCTACAGTGAGGAATCGCATACCAAGTTGGAAAGAAAGCCCTAAAGTGTTTGCTCTTTCGTAGGTTGTAGAAATAAAGAAGGATTCTGAGGATTTGGAAAAATTGGGTTCAAGTTAACGAGAAACACCTCAAACCAGTGAACCGGTGTTAGTTTTTTGGGTTTAAATATAAAAAAACGAAACGAGTGGGGAGGGGAGGTGATGTAATTGGGGCAAAGGCGAGGAGTGGTCGATGTAAATTTTTATTATATCAAACAAGAGGTACCCCAGATGTAATTTCTCCAAACGTTAGGTACCCTAGTGTAATTTACCCTTTTAAGTTAGTAAATTGACCAGGTCCTCCAGCACTGCATTTCAAACAAAGTAGCAGTTAGGTAGTTTAAACTTTGATAGAGCAAGAATTAAACAGAACACAGCATAACTAGCAAAGTAGGTAGGAAAAGAGAAAAAAAAAAGGACTCATCACTTGAGAAGTCTAAAACAAATGCCAAAACAGTTACCCTAATTAGTATTTCTTCCTAATTGCGTGGCTAACCAATCAAACCCACCTTCCTAAAAGGCCAAAGCGCCTAAATCTTAATACAAAACATCTCTATCCCCTTAATCCCTTTGTCTCGCTTTCTCCTAATTAATCTTCTCTCCTAATCAGACAATGGGGCCTTCTTATCTTAATCGTTTAGTCTTCATTGTCTCTCTTTCTTCCCTCTTCTTCTTCTTCTATTCTGCAGAGGCCTTATGTGTCCCTCGCAATCTCACCCTCCACAAACCCCCACATATCTCCTTCTCCTCCCCACCCCAACCAAAACCAGAGCATAACCCTGCAACCCCACCAGTGAGAAAGAAGAACCCAGGAACAAACATCAAAATTGATCCAGTAGTCAATAAAATCTGCCACGCCACTGACTACCCACATCTCTGTATCTCCTCAGTCACACACTACCTCCATGGCAAGGCTAATCTAGCCACCATCTTCGAAGCCGAAATCAGGGCCTGCAGACACAAAACCAGAGCTGTTTCAGCATTGGCTATAAAGAAGTCTCAGGATCCAAAGGTCGACCCCCCCACGGTTTCCTCTCTTAAGGACTGCAAGGATAGTTTCAGTGATGTTTTGGAAAACCTTCAAGAAGCAGAGAATGCCATGAAGGTTCATGACATTGGCACTGTCAATACCATGCTCAGTGCGGCTGTGTCTGATGTTGGTGATTGTGATGACTGGATCTCCAATAACCAAGAGGTGAAACAGCTTATGTCCCGTCCAGATGCTATCTTGATTGATCTAATCAGCAATTGCCTCGCCATTGCTTCCTTGGTCAAGTAGAGAATTTGAAAGATCCTTAATCAAAAATCCATTAAAGTGGATTTTGGTGGGATTCGTTTTGCTTATATGAGTCTATTTCCTCTGTAATTTGTAACGTATATGTACTGCAACTCACTTCACAAACCCAATCAATACCTTTAAAAAAAAATAAAATTCATGTAATTCTCCCTAGAAAGAAAAATTGAATGGAAGAAGAGGTTCCTACTTCCTATTGCGTTTGCATGACTATATATATAAGCTGTTGGCTTGAGAGGTCATTTATAATTCTCTTTCCCAATTTGGGATTTTTTTTTTTTAAGGAATTGATGCATACTATGGTGTATATGTATATAGTCTTTACCCCCGAAAAAAGTATATATATATATATATATATATATATTTAGCTCTATAAGAAATGGTATGGAGAGAAATTTTATGAAACTCATCACAAGATCAGTTTTTTTTTTCAGTTCATCAGTAAAACTTCATCATAATTTGATCAATTTTGATGAAATGTTTGGAGCAAAAAAAAAAAAAAAAAAATTGCAATTATTGATACAAAGAGGAAGAAATCAGTACATGTGATCTATACAAGATACAACCGTGACGAATTTGTCATATGGTCAATCTAATGGATAAGTAACATAGAGCATCAAATTGATTTCTTCCCAAACAGAAAAAGGTGTCAAATTGACAAAAGGGAAAGTGTTCTCCGAGCATTTTCTTCTTTTGGTTCAATCATTGGAGGAGAAGGGGATCATTTTACAAGGGGGAGGAAATAGGGAGACACAAGGATACAAGTGCCAGAGCCATGCTTCCTGACAATAAAACTTTCTTCCCAAAAGAAGAGAGTTTGGTTCTATTGAGCAAAAGTTCCACTGCCACAATGCCCAAGGGCAGGGTGAGGGTGGGGGCTGGACTTGGGTCTCTCAATGACAAATGGCATTGCCTTGTGTGAGAGGAGGTACATGATATAGAGACCAAGGCATTAGCCTTGTAAACTATCAACAAGGTGCAATCATATCACCAGACTTACTTGGGGTCCACTAGCACAAAAAGTCTCTACAGGGAGGTAGTGAGCGGCAGTGAGCATTCAATGGTTGGGGTATATGTCAGGACCTTCTCATCCATTGAATCTTCACTACCGATCACCGCTCACCGCAAAGGATTTGAGTCAGTGTCCACTGTCGCTACTATTTGAGTATGGTGCTGATTCTGTATTGAATTATGAAGAATTTCATCCACCTTGCCAACTCTATGGGTGCTCTTAAGACACATTACTCATTTACTTCTTTTTTGGGTGGGGCCGGTGGACGTTGGGGTTGGTGGTGGGTTTTTCAGTTAGAATTTGGGTTGGGAAGGTGGGTTGCCCTCTTAAGAAAATAAAAACTTACTAAGTTTGTAGGGTTTATTACAATCCCCTCAACAAATTTTATAGAGATTATATAAATCAAGATAAATTTTCTATCATAGTAAACTTAATCCTAATCTATACCCAAAAGAATATCAAATATAGTTCCAACACTTAAATAAACTCATTTACCTCATCAATTTTCTTGAATTTCCAAGCTTTATATAACGTATCCCTTCTTCTTCTCTCTCATTTTTTTATTTTTTATTTTTTTATTCGTATCTGACTCTTCTCTAACGACTTGGGCATGCAATTGCTACCACTCACCCATCCAACGATTGGGATGAATTAGACACACGTCCCTAGGTATTGATTGGAATGCATGTTCAAGCCATCCCAGCCATTGGATGGTGGGAGATAAATGGTTGATATTGGAGAATATTTTTTTCCATATCTCATGATTGAATTTGCTAATTTCTTAGTTTGTGCTTTTTCTAAAAAATAAATCATCTATAGGTCGACTTATATTTCAAACTTGGGGTGGCACATTTTGTTGATTACCCTGTGGCACATTCGTTATTTATTTATTTTTATTAATACGAAGTGGCACATTCATTGTTACTATTAAGTTTGAATTGCAACTAGGGTATATACTTGCATATTAATGAGAATTAAGACTCCCTTCTTAAATAGCCAAAGAACAAAATAAGAAAAATTATTTTAACAAAAAAATTAAGAATAAAGAGTTGTCGGGAAGGTAATATTGTCATTACCTATTAGGGCATATCTATGTTTTATTTTACTCATGATCATTATCAAACTGCTATTGATAAAAGCTCGTATGAATGAACCTATGATGATCTCTTATAGTGTTTGCATTTTTTTTTTTTTTTTTTATCACCAAGAATTGTGCTTGGCTTAAGTCAATGGATATATAATTATTGCCAAATTATATAGTTGCCAAACCTCTTAAATTTGGTGCATAAATAAATCTCATCTCTTTCTGTATAATTGTAGTGCATAAGAATTCATATTTTCCACCACGTATTGTGGAATAAATGAACAGATAAATTGTCAAAATTGAAAAATAAAAGGGAGAGATTGGACATTCCTTCAGCTTTCGATAAGCTAGTGGCATGCAGTAATCACAGGGCTAAATATAAAAGGGTAAGAGTCTCTTCCAAAGTGGGAGAAGAGAGAATAACAAATGCTGGACACCATGAAGGTGTGTTCAACCTTTTCCCAAAATAAAAATACAAAAGCTCGAGACGCGAATGGTCCAACCTTTTAAGTGGAGAGAGGATGGTAGAATTCAAATGCCCCATCCCACTAGAGGAAAAGTTTTGTCAATTTGTCAAAATAAACTCTTTCACAATCTTTTCCCTTCCTAACAACCCCTAACATTGTCTCTCTCCTTATTGAAGAAACGGATAGTGCAAGCCTCCCAATTGGTATACTCTTTTTGCTCCGACGTTGTGGGAAACCCTTTTCCATATACGGTATGAAGTATATAGTATAAAAACAAAGGTCATTTGAGCCAACAAAGGAGGACACACATAGGCATCGTTTGACAATGTTCCTAAAAACACATTTTTGCATTTTTCTGTTCTTAGAAATGAAGAAACGGGGTAAAAAGCATTTGATAATCTTGTTTTGTTCTACCCGTTTTCAAAAACATAAATAGGAATTTATGAAAATTTCTGTTAGAAGAAACAGTTATGACGAAATTTTCTAGAAACAAGTGAAGGCAATAAATTTGGTTTTGTGCCCGATAAAAAAGCCCAAAAGTGAGAAGCGTGACTCTTTGCAAGCTCAAAAGTAATGGAATTTTTGAAGCTCAAATGTGAGGAGCATGTTATCAAACAACAATGTGTGCACAAATCGATCAAAGAAATAGGTTTATCAAATACCCAAAAATCCATTTTTGTTCCCAGAAACGTGAAAATTCATTTTTGTTATTTCTAGACACAGAAACGAAAAAAACGTTATCAAACGGTGCCATAGTCTCTCTCATACGGTGCACCCCCTATGTTCCTTAAAGAACAATCTTTCAAACCCATAGTAAAAAGGGAGAGGGTTCCCTCTTAGCAAGCAAATATTTAAAGACAAAGTGATCATTTTGTGAGCAGGAGAGATACACATAAAAGATGCTAGCATACCTACCAGCGGCTTAGAAAACCTTTTCCAAAAGTATAAAATACAAACGACAAAAGGCTGTGTCTAAAGTCTAAATTACGCAGTAGCGCTCGATGTTTTAGCGTGCGCACAAACCTGCAGTACTCCTCCCGCGTGAGAATGGAAGAGAAATAAAAAGAAGGCATTCAAAGGAGATACAAAGAGAGAGAAAGAGAGAGAGAGAGAGAGAGAGAGGGAGAGAGAGAAACGGATTACTGGGGTGGTGACCGCAACGAGATAGGAGACAATAAGGTTATACCACAAGTACAACAAAAACAACACAGGTGTGGGGGAATAAGAAAGATGGAGAAGATTAGGCGTCTCCTTTACCCCTCTCTTGAGCAACTCCCACAAGAACTTATAACTCTAACCCTAAACCCGTCCCCCTACCCTCCTTCTCTTTCTGACCCAATCACTTCCCCGAATTTCTCGACCCAACCAGAAGCCAATATATCACCACCACCCCAGCTACTACCATCATCATCAAGCAGAAAAGCAAGTAACCTTGTTCTTAACTCACCCTTTCTTAACCCAAGTGGCATCTTTACCTTCTCTCATCTTTTTCTCTCTACTCCCTCCTTTATTTTCTTCCCTTGGGAATTGGGTCCCCACCTTTTTGGTTTCTTGCGAAGAACACATTAGGGTTTCGTGAGCATCGCTTCCTTCGACAAGGGTAATGATTCTCTCTTTGTTATCCGATTTCGGTGATTTCATCTGGTTATCTCGATTTCATTCGGGTTGTTTTGATCTCTGTGGTATGTGTTCTATTAATGCTGTTTCTGTTTGTTGGATTGAAGAGATGCGTTCTTTTTGTCTTTCTGTTTAAGTATTTGGTTTTTCTCCGATTTCAGTTTTCCTTTGATGTGTTGATGTGGATGTGGTTTATTTTCATCTTTGTTTCTTGTGTTCTTCTCTTCTTCCATTGCCTGATGGTTTGATTGAAGCGGATTTTTTTCATATCTTTTGTTTAATTTAATTGGGTTTTTTTTTTTTCTGTTGTCTCCGTTTGTTGATCTGTTTTAGGGTTCAATTGGAGCATGTGTTTCTCATCCTGGCACTACGTTGCTAAGGGGTTTCTCTGAGTTGGTATCTTAGCTTTTGTTTTCCTCATCCTGGTGCTGGATCTCTGGGTTGTCCAGCTATTTTCTCTTTTCTTGTACTTCTAGGCTCACCGATTCTGTGTCCCTGTTCTTCCCAATGATTGCTTGAGTTTTTTGGTTTTAGTTTGTGTTATTGATCCTTTTGCATTTTATTTGTTAGCCTTCTTGAAGCTTTATGCTCCTGTTTGCCGCATCTTCTGGTATTATGTTATGTGAACTTAGAGACAAGATCCTATCTTGGATATCTTTGTGATTGTTGGGTTGATTTGCTTCCCCTCCTATATTGGTCAATTGTAGTTCCTTTCATTCAGTTTGAGAGTTTAATTCATTATATCAACTAATATTTCCTATCACTTCTGGCTGTATATGTTTCAGATTTTTTGGATTACAAGGTTTTCTGTGTCCCCTTCCCCATTTTGGAAGGATCAAGAACCAGTTTTCCCTTGGTGTAAGTTCATTATTTCTCCCATGGAAGGCTTCAGTGGCTCTGGTTTTGATGGTGTTGGAAGCACTGTAAGGAAGAAGAGGAGCAACACATTTCGGCGTCCTAGGCCTGATTCACAATCATTTCCAGATGCACGTGATCATTCGTCATTGTCATCGACCCCACCCTCAGACAATAATGTCAGCAAGGTGTCCAGTGATGAGAACACTGGTTATGATGCAAGTTCTCGGAAGAAAGAGTTCAATCTTAATCAATGTGCTTCAAGGGTGCCATCTAGTAATAGAGCTGATGGTGAAACTACCCATAAAAAGATCAAGAAGGAAGATGGAACATATGGAGAATATGATAGATTCTACAGCAATGGAAGTTCAAAGGGTAGTAATGATCATGTGCGAAGTGGTTCAGATTCCAAAAGGTGCAGTGAAGGTGTCCTTGCTCCAGCTAATTGGAAAAATACAAACAAGGTGACGGCAAGCTCTGAACTGCACTCAAGAAAGACAGTCAGTCATCTTGGCAATGGAAAGAGTGGGGAAAGTCGTAATTCAGGGCAGTCAGTAGTAGGCTCAGATGGAATAGGAAATGAAAGCAAGCTTAAAAAGGTAAAGCTGAAGGTAGGTGGAGTTACCCGCACAATTCATGCAAAGTCAACATCAGATGTGGCTTTTGGTGGTGGGTCTTCTATTAAGTCTTCTCGGGCTTCAGATGCTCCTCGGCCAAGGCAAAAGCTGATTCTTCAGGTACTTCAGCAGTTTCTACTCAAATTATGCAGTAGCAGTGATTAGTTTTGTTTCATATCTTTTAGCAATGAATTTATCCTTAGTCAAATCTGAAGAGCTAAGATAGGTTGGTCTTTGTATTGTTTCCTCTCTCCATGGTCAAAGCACATGTAAGTTTGGAAGCAAGAGTATGGAGTCAGGGGTGACCAATTTAAGGGATCCATCAACGGTTTTTTTCTTGACCCAAATTTATCCAGCCAGATATGAGAGCTATTTTTTGTTGAGTGGAATATGGTGCAAACTGTGAAATGTAGTTGGTTGGTGCATAAAATGTTTCAGTCAGATTAATTATATGGTTTGCCCACATTATTCCATTCATTTGACAATGCAGGAATAGGGGGGTCTTGAATAACCTTTTTTTTTTTTTTTTTTTAGATGTTTTTGGGTGGGGGGGTCCTAGAGTATTAAACTTTTAGTACCTGTCATGTTGTTGTAGTCATAGTGTTAATATTAAATATATGAATTCTTGTGGGTTCTTTATCTGAACAACTATTTGGTTGCAGGACAATTCGGATGATGATAACTCCCCTCCTCCTCCAGAGAAGTCAAGTGGATTGCAAGGAATCCCTTGGAAAGATTTCTCAAGAAGTGGTTTCAGTCTTGGGAAGAGGGACGATTCTTCCAAAGGCAAAATGTCTGAAGACTCTGGGAGGCATACAGACAAATCTGAGCCAGTTCGTAAGAGCAAGAGGGTTCCCAAGAGACGTGTTTTGGATGATGCATTTGATGAGGATGCTGAAGATGAGGAGATCCGCTACCTAGAGAGACTTAAAACTTCCAAGTCTACAGCAGATTATGGTGCTGAGTATGAAGATGATGAGGATGAAGGAAGCAGGAAACATAAAAGAATTTTGAAGGTTTCAAATAGTAAGGTTTTCAATGGTGAATATGATGAAGACGTGGAAGAATATGGCTCATCAAGGTCAGGAAAAGATGGCAAGAAGAAGTCAAGATTGGATAGGGTGTCTGAGGATACAGATTATGTTGATGAAGAAGAACCAGCATCAGATGGTGAGCCTGAAGCAAAGCGGAAGAAGCTGAGGAAAGAATCTGTCGATACATTGATGGAAAGCAAGAAAGAAACTTCTCTTACAACACGCCAACGGGCCATGCAGTCAGGCAAAGATGTTACTTCTGGGACTGGAGCAAGTTTAATTGAGTTTCCAAATGGGCTTCCCCCTGCCCCACCAAGAAGTGAGCATTCTTATTGAGTTCTTTCATATTATTGCAATCCCTAAGACATTAGGATTCTTTGTTGGATTTGCATTAAAATTTTCCGTTCCTTATGTTGATTTTTCTCCCTTCCTCTCTTAATTCAGAGCAAAAGGAGAAGCTCTCAGAAGTGGAGCAGCAACTGAAAAAGGCCGAGGCTGCTCAGAGACGTAGAATGCAAGTAGAGAAGGCTGCTAGAGAATCTGAGGTTTGCTTGCCATTTTATATTCTATTTTTATTATTTGTTGCTTGAGTACAATCAGATTGTCATGATTTTCTTGTTTGATTCTTTTAGGCGGAGGCAATCAGGAAAATTCTAGGACAGGACTCCAGTAGGAAGAAACGGGAGGACAAGAATAAGAAGCGGCGAGACGAATTGGCACAGGTATTAGTAGTACATGAGCATATTTTCTGCAATTTCCATTGTTCCTGTTGTGTGACTGGGGACTAACATTTTTTATGCAGGAGAAGGCCGCCAATGCAATTACACTTGCGTCTAACACTGTCAGATGGATCATGGGCCCTACTGGGACAGTAGTTACATTCCCTAAAGAAGTAGGACTGCCAAGCATATTTGACACCAAGCCACGCAGGTTCAGATCCATGCCCTTCTCTTTCAAATTCAAATTTTATTTTAGGTAAAGTTTTGGGGGACAGCAACCCATCAAGAGAATCTTTGGACAGGCGCACCCTGTTTTGTGGAATAGTGACGTGTTAAATCTGACCATTGGATATCTAGAGAATGGTCTTCTTCGTTTCAAATTTCAGGATCAAATTCAATCATTTATCCTCCCATCTAATGCCATACCTTGATGTGTTTGTCCATACAATGCCACTAAAGTTCCTTATTTTGCCACTTGGTAAACTTAAATTTGTCTGCAATTTGACATGTGGGATCTTCATGTCTACAAAATTTAGCTCCCTCATTAGCTGCTACATGTGGCTGAATTGGGTTCCTGTATAAAGATTCTCTTGCAGCCCACCAATGCTAATTCTGCATCTTTAGTTTTTACACACATTTGAAGATGAATCCAAATTTGGTTTTTTTATCCACTGATGATTTAATTGTGTCATTGCTGTGGATTTTCAGTTACCCGCCCCCGCGCGAGAAGTGTGCTGGGCCGTCATGTAGCAACACATACAAGTACCGAGATTCCAAGACAAATCTTCCACTTTGCAGTCTCCAGTGCTACAAGGCCATACATGAAAATATGCAGTCTGTAACGAGTTGTTGATGTGCTCAACAATCTTCGCCATTACCCAACTGTAGTGTATGTAGCTGGCAACTCTGCTGGTAACACTGCGCATTGTTGCTTCTATGTCATGCTACAAGTGCAGTTCAATGATTACTTTCGTGAATGCAATGGAGATTTCTTGGCAATTTTAGTTTAGTTTGTGTAGGACTCTTCATTTGCTGTATATAGAAGATATAAAATTTGACTCTACTCGAAAAAGAGGGGTGGGAAGAAGTTATAGAGCGTTGAAGGAAAGGATCGCCACCCTCCTGACTCTTCTTACTCTCAAAAATGTAATTCAAGTGGAATGGTTTCGTTACTAAGCTGTGTGGCCGTTGCATCAGTGTGGAGGCCAATGAGAGCATTCAGGGGCCATCCAGTAAGGTGGGATTTTCGGATCTTTCAGGGAAATCATTTATAGCGCATTGTTTCTAGGTGTAGCTCGAGTCACCCAACTTTCACCTAAAAGTGTAAATGGTACTTCGGCCAATGAACCTACACGCTTCTCTTGAGCAGGATAAGGTGCATTCCATACTCCTCTCAAAACAGGGGCTCAACTCATCTTTCACCTATCATTTCTCTCTCTACGGCTCTTGCAAAAGGGAAAAGAACACACCCTGTTTGTGTGGCTCCTGTGCCAATATGGGGACTCTTGCAAAAGGGAAAAGAACACACCCTGTTTGTGTGGCTCCTGTGCCAATATGGGGACTCTTGCAAAAGGGAAAAGAACACACCCTGTTTGTGTGGCTCCTGTGCCAATATGGGGACCAATGAGGATGTATGTCGGTGCAGGGGTCACATGACTAGGAACACTTGGAAACTTTGATTTCCCCCTTAAAATTTTTCAAACTTTGATTTTCCCCTTAAAGATTTTCCACTTGTGCATATATTTTCATACATTTGTGGCTGAGTTTCTGTACAGAAAATCAGACACGTAAGCTGTGCCAGTGGTGGGAACATCTCAAGATAATAAATGTGGGATGCATGGATAGTTGGACTCAATAAACTTCGCATTCCGAAGTTGGCAGTTTCTATTTCCTTACTTGTAACCTCACTCTATTACATTATACTGTATAGTGTTTACAAAAATCTGCCTCCCTATGGTTTTCACTGTAAATACCCTGAATCCTTTGGGGGAAAAATGGAAAAAGGGGGATTTTTTTTTTTTTATTTTTGGGTGGGGGTGGGGTGGACGGGTTTATGATCCTTCTGTTTCCAGGTAAAAATCATGTAAAATGTAAACTTTTGGGCAACTTCTTAATTTTACTGCAAAAAGAAGAGAGAAAAAATAGCAAAATTGCAACTGATTTCACTGAGATTTGTTTGTAGAACTCGACTCCATGGATCATCTTCCCTGCAGAATACTCAGAGACATCTGGTTCGTTGAGATAGGGTTTCTTGATGCTGATGATATCAAGAAGGAAGTTTCAGATCCCTCATTTATGGCGTCCACTCCCTTAACGTTGATATAGGGAGGTTGAGTGGGGACTGGGAGGTCCCTAGTCATATTGGTTAGCATTTCCACCACTTTCCTCATTGTTGGCCGAAGACTAGGCGACGCTTGTGCGCATAGTAGTCCTATTGTGAACACCTTTACAACCTGTTCTTCCGAGCACTGACCTTGAAGAGCAGGATCTATTGTCTCCATGAGAGTCTCTGAAGTATAGTGATCCCATACCTGATAAGAGGGAGGGAGAGCTTGTCAATGAAATGATACAATGTGCTCAAGCAAAAAAAAGAAAAAAACACTTGGAAATGGCTTCATTCCAATGGAAGCAGAAAAGATATATGGATATGTGTTACCTGTGACATAAGGTAGTGGCCTACAGTTGATGACATTGAAGTGGTGTTTTTCCGGCCTGTGAGCACTTCAAGGATGAGTACTCCATAGCTATAGACATCAGCCTTCTCTGTTAGCTGCCCATGGACAACATACTCAGGAGCCATGTAACCACTGAAACAGAGCAATTCATATTTTAGTAAATTGATCAAAAACTATGTTCTGAAAAACATAGTATAATCCAAACATTGTTTCCATTTTAGAGACTCTTGAAAGAAAATTAAACCTGATTGAATGATTCACGAATCCTGATCAACTCATTTCACTGGGCCTTGAGGAAGTTCTGTAATCAGGGTACTTCGAATCATTCAATCAGGTTAATTACTTGGCTGGGTAATCTATAATATTGCAGAATCTGCTTCTGTGAAGAACAATGCTTCTATTGCTCTATAGAGAATTTGATCTTCCTACGGGTTAATGAGTAATGGGGATTATATTGACTGTAATTGAGAAGGTTGTAGGTTCTTACAGAGTTCCAGCTATGCCAGTGCTGAGATGACTCTGACCCTCAGCAAAATACCTTGCGAGACCAAAATCTGCAATCTTGGGCCTTAATCTCTCGTCTAGAAGTATATTACTAGCCTTTATATCTCTATGGATTATTCTAATCTCGGAAGCTTCGTGGAGATATGCTAACCCCTCTGCCGTGCCGAGGATGATATCAAATCTCTTATCCCAGTCCAAAACCTTATTCTTGAATGCATCTGGTTGTATAATTAGGGGAAGGAATAGGAAAAAAGAAATCATTAAAAAGATTGTTTAAAAGAGCTAATTTGTATGCAAACTTGATTGACTATAAATTTTAATTACCATATAAGAACCGGTCCAGGCTAGTGTTGGAAAGGTACTCATAAACCAATAGGCTCTCAGGACCTTCAATGCTGCAACCGAGGAGTTTGACTAGGTTTTTGTGTTGAACCCCACTGATGAGATTTACTTCATTGAAGAACTGATCTACCCATTGTCTTGTGTTGAAGAACAGCCTCTTAACTGCAATTTCCCTCCCATCTGGTAGAATTCCCTGGCAATAAAGAATTTTTTCATTAGAAAATTATCCTTGGATTTCTTATCCGGATTCAATGATTTTTTTATTTCCTTTCTTCTAAATTTGGAATCTTAATTTACCTTAAAAACTGTTCCATAACCCCCTTGGCCAATCTTATTTCCCAAATCGAATTCATTGGTAGCTTTCCTTAGATCATCATACTTAAAACTCAGATGAGATTCTGAAATTGATCTGATTATTTCTGAAGAGCCATCTGCATCTGTAAAAAAGCAAAAGCTTTCAGGAATCAGAAGAGGATTAACAAGGTCGAACAGGTTTTGCCAGCCCTTATACTAATTAAACAGAAAAATCTGGAATCCATTCATCATTATTACCATTAAAGCGACTAAAAGATCTTCTTTTTACCCAGAAAATAATAGCTCCTCCTATCACAACCACCACAGCAAAGACTGTTCCCAATGCAACCTTCAAACGATTCCCAACTGGAAAACAACAAAACTAGATCTGAGAATAACTAATTAAAGTCCAAAATCTCTCCGCAGATATTAGCCTTTTGTTATGAATTCCCGAATATCCATTCAATTAAACCCAGAAATTAAAAATTATGTATTGCAAATCTCTGCAACTCTTTGACCAGGTGAGATAAATTACCAGAGGAGGAACCACTTTGCGAGGAAACGTTCAAATAAAACGGCTCCGTTGAATACCTGACAAAGCAGCCGACATTTAAAGCTTTTCCATCTGAACCAGGAAGACACCCAACAATATTCTTCCTTGCGCTTTCCAAGCAATCCTTGCACCCACTCTTATTCACTGACCTCCAACACTGAGCAATCCCATAAGCTGAAACACCAGAAGAAACAAAGACACTGCCCTGTTTATAATAATCGACCTGTTCATAGGCCTCTGATGTCAAATTCTGAATCAATTGAGTTGTTAAATTACTGAATCGTATCTCATCTGATACATTCTTCGATGACCCACAAACATATGAATCAGAATTATCAATAACGTCTTGAGAAAAGTTGTAATTGCTATAGCTTAAGAAGCAGCCGTCAAGGTAGACTCGGCCAACAGTTGCAGGAAGACACAGGGGAAGCTTCACTCTGCTTTCAGCATAACAGAGCCTGCAATCCACGTTAGAAAGGTAATTGTAACATTGCCCAAGGCCATATACAAGGTCAGAGGCATTGTCCCCGGAAGCTGAGACACCGAAACCCGTTTCTGAAATCTTTTGATAGATGATTTCCATGGAATCTACAAAATTCACGTCGAAGGATTGAGGATCAGAAGCTTGTGTTTTGCTGCAGACGCGACGAATTATGACGGTGGAGCTGTCATCAGAAGAGGAAGAAGAGAAGATGGCAAGGAAGAAAGTGAAGTATAAGATTAATAAAACCATCTGTGGAGATTGGCAGATGATTACCAAGAACTGTATTGTTCCCTGAAATAGAATAAGTTCCAGGGATGACTGGGTTGGCTTTCTGGGTTCTTCAGCTTTACATTCTAGAACGTGTTCCTTTTTTCTCTTTTAAATAATCTGAAATCATGATCGCCATCTCTGCTACGTGTTCCTATCTGAGTTTGAATGAAAGAACACGTCTGTTTGAAATTTTGAAGATAGACTAGAGGGAGAAGAGATGCCGGTGATCTCAATTTTCCTCAAAGACAAGTGTGCCCCGCATAAATAAAGAAAATTAAATAATTCCCTTTCTAGGCTCAATTCATCCCTTTGCCCTTCTCTCTCTCTCTCTCTAAAGTTTTTTCTTTCTCCCTCTATAGCTAACTTAATGAAGAAGCCCACCTGTTCATCCTCATATAGGCTTCAAAACTCCAGAGCTAGGGAGACCCACCTTTGGGGAAGGTGTACAAGTGTCATAAGCTAATTTATTCCAGGGAAACCAAAACCAAATGCCATTGTCTCCATTTATTAGTGAACTTTTTCCCAGTATCAACTTATGCTATGCCATGTGCCACTCATGAATGATTAATGGTGGATCCACTTGTCACATTTTAGCCCTAAATGAGGAAAGTGGCATTGGGCAATGTTCACATTTCTTACCCATTTCACATTCTCCCTTGTCAAGTTATAGCCCTAAATAAGGAAAGGGGTTTGATAGTAAATCTATTTGTTGTGGTTGTTGGGGCTCAAAATCAACCATTGAAATTGGTCTAGGATTCCTTTTTACATGGATCTATCAATGCCTACCAACATGAAGATTACATATGGCAAAACCCAATATTTGTCAAGGCTAATGATTTATTGTTAGATTTATACCCCTTAATTGAAGGACTTTTAGATGTTTCTTGTGCACGATATTGGGATATCGATATCGATATCGATACGAATACTGATACCTTTAAGGATCGGTCGTATCAAGTTGGATTGAACACTTTTCCTCTTGAAGTTACCAAAATTTTTTTTTTTTACTATTTTACCCCTATTTCAATACCATCAATGTGGTATCAGGCACAAATTTTACTGATACCACTTATTCATGTTTTTACTTCAGTTGTTTGTAAAGGGAAAAAGAACACTCCCTAGTTGCATTTCCCTTCACCTCGTTCTTCATGTTGGATGCTCCTATGTGCCTCCTCATTGGCCTGTGTTGGTTCAGCCTGATAGCAAACCCTTCTCCTTTATATAACTATGAATGCCACATTAAAAATAAAATAAGCAAATGCACCAAAAACTCGGGGTGATAAGAAAAATAACTGATATAAGATACTAACTTTCATAATAGAAAAAAAGACATGTAATTAATGAGATAACACAAATATTCCTTTAATATTAAATCATGGTATGGAGACCATTTTCTTTGGTAATAATTATTCAATGAACCAGCATTGATAAGATTGCAAAAAAATAAAGTAGCCTCATTTCTTTATTATTATTATTATTTTTTTTTTTAATAGAATTCACCTCCTCCTTATTAGTTAGTTTTAATCATTCAAGTATTGAACACTCAAATATATATATATATATATATTATTTTTTTAATCAAGTTATCGGTCTCGATTGATATTGATATCAATATGTATCAGATCGAATCGAACGATTTTGATAAATATATATATTTTTTCAATCAGATTTTCTAAACAATTTTAAACCACCCCCGAGCAACAAGAATCAGAATCCTCCCATAGATATTATATCTAGCAAGGGAGAGGGAGACCAAGAGGGTGCATTTTAGTCAATATGTAATAGTTAATTTCCAAATTTTCACATGTCAAACCTGTGGGGTCATTATTTTTGGTGGTAGATGGGATTCCCAAATGTCCATGTCCTCAAAGACGGCACTTTTGGCGGTGGGAGGCTTTCACATTAGATTCCTCTTCCAATTTTCCTTCGATCTCTATCACCTAATTAAATCACTTCACTTCTTCTTTACATAACCTTTTAAGTTCTTTTATATGTTCATCATTGTTCTGTCATTATGTGACATATAATACTCCCGCATCCAAACAGACGCGCTCAAACTCCAATTTTAACAACTTTTAAGTGCCATGGCTATTCAATCATCAATAAATAATTAAGTCCACTAGACCTCAAGGTGTATCAAAACATGGAATTGGATCAAATTCAATCCCAAAAACCTTAGAATCAGCTCTCAAATCTAGAGCCATAATGGATTTCTAAGGCATCATTTGACAAAGTTTCATTTTTGTTGTTTTTGCTTTTTCTTGTTCTCAGAAATGGAGAAACGGCCTATATAGCATTTGATAAGGTCGTCCTGTTTCTCTTGTTTTTAGAAATATAAATCGAAATTTATATCAATTTATGTTTCTACAAATACAAGTGACGAGACAAGTCATACATGTTTCGTCATTTCTAGAAAAGACTTTGGATGACAATCATTGTAAAAAGCCTAATAAAAATTCTGATGTATCCAAAAGCAGTGAAAGAAAAGCCACTAAAGACCATCTTCTTTAGCAGTGGAAAGGATGTTCGTCATCCACCTCCAAAGGCCGCCTTCCTTTTTTCCTTTCATTCCGATCCATCTTTGAGCTCGATAAAAAACGATTCAAGAAACAAGTTTATCAAACACAGAAATGTTCGTTTCTGGGAAGTGAAAAGTCGTTTCTACTGTTTCTGAATACAGAAAAGACTAGAACGTTATGAGACGATGCCTAAATTTAGGGCATATTTTAACCGATTCAAACCCGAATTGGCTGGAATCTACCCATATCAGCCACAATCCACCCCCAACCCAAAATATTGGATACTGATTCTAATTTTTCTTTGTTCCGGCTGTTTCTGACTCAACGAGGCATATGCCATATACTCTCAAATCTGATGTTTGACTTTAGGGGAGGATGAATTGGTCACGACACCTAGTGACAGCAACTTATTATGAGGCAGATACTCGTTTGGTCACCATCCAATGAATGAAAAATATAGAGGCTGTTGTGCTGTTTTTGTGTGTGAAAGTAATATTTAAGTTACTTTTTAAAATTAAACTAGGGTTATTTCTATCCTATCAAGATAGGTCCTGGATAGGTCTTGATCAATTCCGTTCTTGATACGGAGTTCTTAAACCTTGATCTCCTTACTTTAAAAATGACCATAGGAGTAGGAGAATAGGACCAATGTTTTCATATTTCGACGAATCCAAATGAGAATCTGAACATGTTAAAAAAAAAAAAAAAAAAATCCAGTTTGGATTCAAGTTAAACTACGTCAACTTGTTGAGTTGTTAACCTGGGCAAGTTGTATTCATCTGACTTGGCCTACCCATAGAGAGATTGAAAGAGAAAGGATAGGAAAAATAACACCTTCGGGAGACCAAAACCCTAGACGATATAAGTCATCACCAATAAAAACTTTTCATGTCAAATTAATATAGGATGACCAAGGAAGATAAAGAAAGCTATGAGATGGATAATAACTGTTCATAAATTTAAGGAAGGTGATTTGATCTTAGTATGATCATACAGCCATGTGATTAGAATTAACCCATTAAAACACTATAATCAAATAAATGTGAGGCTGGATCAAGAATACAATTATGTGGCATAGAAGAATTCTCCAATCCACATCATTTTTTGCAGTTTTCACAACTTACCAAAAAATAAAACATTCCTGGAATTCTAGAATGAATGAATGATATGCAATGCAACCTACCAATGCTTACTCTACTTCGTATTTTTATTTCTATTTGAACTAAGAAAACCCTTGATGAGTCACGATGATTCCTTCATCGGACTAGAAATTCCATTCTTGCTGCGATTAATATCTTCCTTGGAAGGGAAAAAACTAGTAAAATCTTGTAATTTACGATCAATTCATTGAATATCTTCTTTTTTTAAAGGATAAATTATCACATTTAAATTACGTGTCACGTACATGCCATCTTCTAGAACAATACTTCAGTCATAGGCTTCTACCATATTTTGTTCATTATTTCCATCTTATTGACTTCATTGTGCTGAGAAAGGACTAACACCCATTACAGCACAATTCAAAGGTATGCATAAGCTATCTTTGAAAAACATAGCTCATCCATATTAAAGCATAGCTTTATATTAGATAATTAGAAATCAAAGATTAAAATTTACTATAATTCAAATCAAGTCATTTTATTACAAGCAAATATTAAAATTTAAAATTAATAATGATGTCCAGGGAAATCCAGTGTCAAGCAATTGTGAGCAAAGACTAAAATGCATATGGTCAACAATATGGTTTCCCTCACATGGATTTTCATGCATAGCACCTCTCAGTCAACCCACTGTTTTTGACACTGAAAAACAATAAAATTCAAGTTTTAACAGCCGGGCTGTACTTTCCTCCCAATTTTTCATAGGCTAGTGTTGTTTAGAGTGTTTATAGTAAGCAGTAGTTTGGATCAAGTCCTTGTATGAGAATCATTTCTATACGGTGTCTGATTCACACTTAAAATCCACTCAATGTGAAAGTTCGTTGTAAGAAGAGAAATTGAATGGAATTTATGCGTGGATCAGGCACCGCACGAGAATGGTTCTCGTACAAGGACCTGATCCGGACTCATAAGCAGTGGAAGAAAAATATATAACGATAATGCAACTGAGTGAGCATATCAGCCTTGTTTGGGGTAAACAGATGGATGGGGATTCTCTGTCACGCGATACATCATGTAGGTCAGATCTAAGGGCTGGGAACACCTTGGGCTGCGTGTATGAAAGCTCTCAACACTTAAATTTGTGCTACACCATATATCGTGCAACAGAACAACCCGATCCCAGACAAACAAATGAATCAGAATAGAACATATAATATAATGTGCAGTACACAATCTAACAAGCACATGAGTTTATTGACATTAAAAGAGGATGATGCAATCAGAATTTAGAATACAACCAGATGGATGATTTAACCCACACCCCAAAAATCTAAGAAAATGGGTAGGTACTGGAAAATAAATCTTCCATCTAATAATTTTTATCAAACTTCAACCTGTGGGAGTTTTTTCAAGAAGATTATTATACATTCCTCTGGCCCAAATGAAAATCCAACCATCTGCTGGAAATGCCACCTCAAAAGATGCCCCACAAATATGGGCCAGCCCCACAGATATGTCAATTTGTAGGTATAGTAGCATGAGGCACCAAAATTGAAGAGTCTTAATAATATTCACTTTGGCTAACAGGCTCCGGGACTGGTATATCTTTAAAGATATTTTAAAGAAGAGTATTAATAATATTCCATAAAGTTGTTTTTCATTTCTGTAAATTGTATAACTTTTTTTTTTTTTTTTTTTTTTTTTT
>NC_056566.1:29890204-29918831 GCF_013358625.1 Macadamia integrifolia | reverse complement strand
TGAATGAATGATAAAACCATAAAACTAAGCAGCTACATATCAGGTCGCTCTTTTATAAATAAGTGTTACATAGAGCAAGGGGTAAGCCTAACAGGCTCCTGACTGGTCTAGTTTATTTACAAGTTTGACTCGATTCGACACGTTTAGCCTGACCATTTATATGTATATTTTGATTTTTTTTGGTAGAATAAAATATATATTGATATTTTTATTAATTATTGAATGTAATTAAGTGTAAATATTTTTCTAAATTATTGACAATTTGATAAAATAGATTAAAGTTTATTAAATCTAAGACAGTTAAAAATCGTTTAAGGCTTTATTGGTGTATTAGCCCATTTGAGGTCCGATTACAGCCCGGTCAAATGGAATCCAACTAAGACTGACTCAATCCTTAGATAGACAGGTCATAGTGCAAGGGTATAAGCCCACTAGCCCGACTAGGCTTGACCGAGACCGGCCTAACCTGACCGATTGACACCCCCAAGTCAAACCCATGACCTCTTTGGACCACTTGCAAGGCACTGACTCACTGAGTCGCTTTCAATTTTTGAAGTAAGAAGTTGGTCCAAAATTTTATTCAAAATGAATTTTGTTTATGGAAAAAGGTTGGATATGTCGTCAGTATACGTATGCTAGCACCCAGTGTCTCTATCTCTCTCCTCTTCCCTTTAGAAAAGTCCACTATGCCCCTCCCATCCTAGCCCTTCCATCGATTGAACCACGAGCTTCAAGAAAGCTAGCGGCATACCTAACCTCCTCCCTTTTTTTCTTATATATATATATATATATATTAAAAAGTTGTATTTCCTTCAGAGATTTATTTACAAAGTTAGGAAAAAGATTGGGTTTGCCATGCACCGATATACCGTATGTAGCACCAATGTCTATCTCTCTCTCACTTCCTCTTTTTTAAATGATCGCCATATCCTTCCTCAATAATACCTCATCATGTGCCTCCATTGGTGTTGTTCGCTAGTTTATCGTTTACCGACGTCATACCTATCCCTCTCCCATGAAGTTATAATGTTTACTTTTGGGACAAGTGACCATTGCCTGATCGCATGGCTCTTATGCCAATGCACAGGCCAATGACAACATGCACGCATGCCGTTGAACTTGGTGTTTACCTCCTTATTCCCTTTTGTCGCCTACTATCCCTCACGTAACAATCATGCTCACAGATCCTTCTAAATATTGCTAGGATCAAAGCCATATTGACAACACAGTCGGCGAGCAGTTTAGGGTGTTGGTAAAAAAAAGAAAAAACCACTCCCCTACAATGCAAGTATAAGAAACTCTTTTCTCCATCGAAGATCATCATGAATTGATTTGAAATAACCCACGTGTCATCATTATAGCCTGCGCTATAGATTGTGTAGCATAGGAGTGCACTACAGAGGATCTGGGTCCGTCTGCGCATAGAGGTGCAACTGAGTAAGGATCTTTTTCCCTCTTACTTCACTCTCATCTTGCTTCATGCTCTTTGCTTCAATAATCCATGAGACCATCTTGATACAATTCTACTCATCAAGTGGATCTGGCTTATACAACTCATTTTTTTTTGCATTCACATGTCATATCTTCTAAAGGAAAAACTTTTCGCTGCTGCCTGGGTTGCAGCCAAGTTGCTACAACCCCATGGTAACAACCAAGAGAATGGAATCCTAGAGGCAAGTTTGAAAATACCCACCTAGAGTGAATTTTTCACTTATAACCCTAAGGCATCATTCCCTTGGTTGGTACCAAGGGTTGCAGACAGCAATCAAGTTTCTTTCTTGAATGCCAGTGGTAATTGGATTCATGTGTTCAGGAGAACTTCGTCATTTCTTTAATTAACAAATTAGAACAATGTGAGCCAAGTGAAATGTTATACGAAAGCTATGAAATTGGCGATTCTGCTGCTACTCACTAATATGAATACATAGAAAGATTCACTAAGTCATCAGGAGAGGATACAATAGCTCCCTCTCTCTCTCTCTATCTCTCGTTTTTGTTGCGCTTAATGCCGTATGCTTTGAAAGCCCTCCCTACGACTCCTAAAGGAATGTACAATAGATAATTAATTAGGTTGTTTTATCCCATTATCTGTTCTTAATCCCTTCCAACAAGTAGATTCTTTCTAATATTTTTTTCGGTCCAAGAGGAAAGCAGAGTTGTCCCTTCAGTATTCAATTCCAAGGCCTTTCTTTTTCCCCTTTGGACGCATGTGGAAAATTTCTACATACTTCCACCTTCATATTTATGAGACTTCATTTTCTCTCACTTTCCTTTTCCATAATAATTCCTAACTGCGCCTACGGAGGCAAATAAACACCTGATTTTCCGAACCAAATCGAGAAAAAAACAGTTTTCACTGACGTGTCATTGTGTTGTGTCCAAAGTCCAAACCCCAAACCAGGCCAAGGAAACGTGGCCTTAAATTAAAAAAGGGATAATTACTCAAGATCCCTTTAGTCTGAACATTTCTTTTTATACTCTCTTAGAAACAAAGTTCTACTTCTTCTTCTCCCCTGCTATTTCAAAAACCCCAGACTACCCCTCTGACCCAGTAACCCGTAAGGCCCTAACCGGCTCCCTTCTTTACTGACCGGTTCTGCACCTTCGTCCCTATCGACCACAGCTCTTCTCTTGGAGTCCCATCTGAATCTGCCCACAACAGTTCAAAGATTTAACTTCAAACTTGATAATACCTTTAGAATACAGACATTACATCTTACCTAACATGTGGGGTTAGATCTCTGATGCTCACCTAAACGTTAAGATGCAGTGCTTTCACGACCTGATAACTGCTAAACCCATTGGCCGATTTTTCTGCCGCGGAAATTTTCTTAGTGGGAACCTAGGGAGCTCGTTTTGTTCTTTGGGTTTCCGTCGGTTCGAACGACGGAGAAGGTGGTTTTTTTCCTTTCTTGGACGACAAAGGCAGAGACGTAGAGGGAGGTTTCCTCTCTTAGACCGGAGAAAAGGAAACGGAAGACTAGAACTTCTCCTTTCAGTTACCTCTGCCCTTGCCAAATCCTTCAAGAAGATCCATCTCTTTGAGCTCCTTCCTGACGAAGAAGATCTAGACAATGAAGGAGACACATAAGCCATCATCTCCGTCGATGGCGTTTCATACTATTTAAGGTCGGGATTTTCCAAGTCTAGATCACCCTCGCTAATCTCTCGCTCTTCTTCATCCTCGTGTCAATCAAGCGGAGGGTTTCTCAGGGGGCGACAGAGATCTTGTTCTAGTATGCGGAGACCTGCTGCGTAGCCTCAGATCTCTTCCCCGCACCAGCGACTCCTCTTGTTTACCGAACTCAAGTCCTCTCGCATCCTTACTGCCATTGTCCTCGTCCTTACCTCCAGATTTAGCAATGGAGCTAAGTTTTGACGCCTCTGCAGGAGGCGCTACCGGAGGAGAGGGTGTGGATGCAGGACGAGGATGGGGACGAAGGTGGGAGAACCGGCCAGTGATGGAAGGAGCCTGTTAGGCCTTTAGGGGTTATTGGTCAGAGGGGTAATTTGGGATTTTTCAAATACAAGTGAGAAGAAGAGGTGAAATTTTGTTTGTAGGGGATTATCAGAAAAAAAAAAAATTCAGACTAAGGACTTTAAGTCAATATAGGGTGAATATAAAGGAGTGATAGTGATTATCTCATTAAAAATTTTTGATTTTTTTTTTTCTTGAAATCCAAACATAGAGTAATGGTTTTAGAATTACTGTCTTAATTAAATGCAAATTGAAAGTTCCATTATTATAACCGGAAAAGGCTAAAAAAGAAAGAAGAAAAAAAAAAGAAGGAAAAAACAAGAAAGGGTTGGAAATTGAGGGAAACCCGCCATGGCCATGGCCCTGGCCCTGGCCCATGACAGCTTTTGAATTCAACAAACGCTTGAACAGTTGAACTGGAACCCGCCAAGACCCCATGGGAGCTTTTCAGTTGTGCATAGTGCTTTACAAAAAGGTTGGGTCTTCGTTTTCCGAGTTCTGACAGAAAGCACGTTTCTTTTTCAGTAAAAAAAACCTGATTTCGTCTCACGTGATCGACTTTCTCCTCAGTCTTGTCATACTCTCCGTTCTTTTACAGTTTCTTTCTTTCCGTTCCTTGAACCAGGCGCTTGCTTTCGTCTTCTTTTTCGTTCTGAGATTCTCCAAAAAACCCATTATAAGTTGGTTGGAGATTTTGCTCCCTGGGTTCTTCTGGGCAGAGTTTGTTTTCCTACATTTTAAATTTTGGTGTTTTCGCTCCTTGTACTCTGTTCTATTGGTCAGTTTAGGAAAAGACAGAAGTAATATACACTCTACTGTTGAGCTTTTCTTTCTTGGGATTCTTGGGTTGGTGATATTTCTTGAGCTGCTGTTTCTACTGGGTTCTTGTTTTTTATGTGTTGGCTTCTTGTTTCTGTTTGTACATTTTCGGTTAACAGTTCGGCATTTTGGCTTCGGTAATGTTTTAGGTTCAAAGGTTTCTTAACTCTTTCGCTTTTTTTGAACTATTTCTGCGGAGAAAATGGGTTTTATCTCCCGAAGGCTTCTCCCTGTTTGTGGGAGCATGTGTGTTTGCTGCCCTGCTTTGAGATCGAGATCTAGGCAACCCGTCAAACGGTACAAGAAGCTGCTTGCTGAGATCTTTCCTAAATCCCTTGTAAGTTCTTCCCAACTTCATTGCTCGATCTTCTCTTCCGCTGTTTGATTGTTTTCGAAACAATGTACCATGATATTGTTTTAGTGGTTTAGAAATAAATGTGCTGCGTTTGATCCTGTTATGTGAGATGTTATTAAGGTATTCAGTTGAATCCTGGTTTTATGCTATGATGTAACACTTTGGGGTTCATTGTTATAGCTACTTGATTATTGGAATTCTCAACATTTTTTAGATTACTTTTTCTTTCACTAGGGAAAAATGTGAAATCAGTCAATGTTACCCAGTTACCCGCCATAAGATAGAGATATGGCTTTTACTTTTAAATCTTGAGCTAAATATTTCAAACATTGGTCTAGAAACATTTGCAGTTCCACAATCACTTGGTAAAGCAGAGCAAATATGAAATATGCAATGAGAATTCGATATGGGCTTGTGCTCTGAATTGAATGGTTAACTTGCTGCATATGTGTGCCTTTTTTTTTTCATCTTGCCTATGTAACAGAAGCACTCCTATTAGTCATTATGTGGTGTGTCCCTACATTTTAGCCATTGCACTTAGGTTTCCTTTTGATGGAAGCATATTGTACATGGAGAACATAAGTATAATGTGCATATACAGATGTGCTTTCCAATCGAGTTTGTAGTGTTATGCTGGATTTCTTGTATCCTTGTTTGAAAGAGACCCATCTGTCTCCTTGTAACATGGTGTTACAAAAACAGGGTAGTCCTACTTATCTTTTTAACATCCAGAATAATAATGTCTTGCCTTGTAATTTGTAGAAGGGTGCTCCAAATGAACGGAAAATTGTAAAATTGTGTGAATATGCTGTCAAGAACCCCCTCCGAATTCCAAAGGTACCGCCTTCTTTCAAATAGTTTAACCTCCTTTCGTTATTTGCATATCGATGGCTTCTACTTACTTGGTGGTTGTTTTGGTCTGCTTTTCTTTGCTGTAGATTGCCAAGTATCTTGAACAAAGGTGCTCAAAAGAATTGCGGTATGAGCATATCAAATATATCAGTATTATCACAGAGGCATTCCATAAATTGCTTTGCATGTGCAAGAAGCAGATGTAAGTGTAATGGTTTTCTGTTCCCCTCTTATCTTTCTTGGTTTTTTACTCTACTTTTAGTTGTTGAATACAGTTCTTTCTTTTAGTAAATTAATTTTTTTAGGACTTAAGTGTTCTTAAGAAACTAGTCTCTTTTTCCTATTTTCTTAGTAACTTCCGACAACTGTCTTTGATCCATTTCACTCATGAAGTGAATTCAGTCTCATTTCCTTGACCCAGATTTTTGTTCCATTTAAATATTCTCCTTGATTGGAATTATGGAGCAGTTTTCAAGATTTTTCTCTTTCCTTTTTGTTCTTACTATATTATTTAGGGAAGTTTTTGTCCATAAATTCTTGATACTATACCCATTTAAGTAGCTGGAAGGTGGGTTTGTTTGCATTCTTTTGCTGCTAGGCTGTAGATAGGTGGTAGTTCTTGGCAATATTTCAAATATATTTCTCATGTATGTGTTTCATTCTATAGGGCATACTTCGCTCCCAGTCTACTGAATGTCGTAATTGAACTATTGGATTACACAAAGCAAGACAGTGTTCGTATTCTAGGATGCAAAACCTTGACCAGATTCATTCATAGTCAGGTGATTTTTGGATGCAAGGCATCGCTTTCTAATTAGTTACTTAGACATCTTGCTACTTTTCTTTGCATTGTACAAAATGGGAAATCTTTTCAGGACTTCAACGTAAATGTTTTGTTTGATCTTAACAATCTTTTGTTGAGAGATCAGGAAATTTTTCTGCTTGGTGAAACATCCATTCAATGGAGAAATGAGTCCTAAATTACATTTTTTTCACCATTGGTAGTCTGTGTTGACTTTTTTCGGAGTTGTCCTTATTGGAAAAAGGGGTAAATGAAAGAGGTTGTGGTGGAAAACATAGCCTTTCCTTGTATTGAAGGGAAGGGCAAAGATCAAGCAATTGGAAGAAAAAGATATAAACTTTATCATTTAACAGCATGATAGGCATTCTGCACTTAAAGATGCACATATTTATATTTGTTCATCTTCCATTCTTTGAATTTTGTAACTGGAAACTTAATCAGAAATTTAAAGCAAAAGTGTAAACTATGAAAGGTTATGGAGCTTATCCTCCAAAAATTGAAACTAGTGATAGATTTTTCCTTGTAATGGACAAAGTAACCTGAATGGAAAAGGAGGTTCTTGATCCTTTTTTTTTGGGGGGGGGGGTGTGGGGTGTGGGTGGGTGGGCTGGTTTGGGAGGATTCATTTAAACTGTTATAAAGGAATTCTCTTCAATCACTTGATATGAAAGTGGACCATTCATTCGAGCAACTGATTAGATTTGGGATGATGCTTGGATTGTGCATCTGTGCCGACGGTCTGTGAAGTGCTTTTGCTTGGACCAGATGCCATCAACTTATGGATTTGATGTTTTTGTCCTTCGTAAAGTTTCTGAATTTTTTCTTTTTTAACATCTCTCATTTGATGTATATTTGCCATTGCTGCTCTCTCTCTCTCTCAATATATATATATATATATATCTACAATAAACTTTATTTTAGTATTTCATGTCTCAATTTTTTGAATGTTGATTCCACCTTTCATGTCTATTTTTTTCTAAATGGACAGGCTTCTTTTATGATTTTACTCTCAACTTTACTTTATGGTACTTCTCCATTTGTTTTATGCTGGTTCTATTTTTCCCTTGTGAATGAACAGGCAGATGGAAGTTATGCACACAATATTGAGAAATTGGTTAATATAGTATGTATGCTTGCGTGTGAGCCTGGGGAGGAATATAGCAAGTGCTGTTTGAGGGCATCAAGTTTGCAATGCCTTTCGGCTATGGTAGGTTGTGGATTTTTTTGGTTGTAACAACGGATTTCTTCAGAAAGCAGTCATTTTTTGCAATTCACCTCTATCTAATTCCCCATTGTGTCAACTGATATTTCTCGTTTCAGGTGTGGTTCATGGCAGAGTTTTCACATGTTATTGATGGTTTTGATGAGGTGAGCGTTTTTCTAATGCTTTACTACGTGTCTCACGCTAACACGTGTAATGGTAGTTACATAGGATCAACAATTGTAAAACTGTAGCAACTTATGATCAAAGCATTTGCATTCTTGTATGTATGCGAGTTTGACAATCATGCCTCTCTACTTGTGAATATACTTCCAATTTAAGCTTCTGTTCGTACATTTCAAAATTTTGGCTGCATTAAGTCTAATGGGGTTCCTCAATCATGGATTTCTTTCAATTAAAGAATGTATACTTTGTGCAGATTGTGCATGCCACACTGGATAACTACGAACCAGATATAAATCTTGTGGATGATGGTGAAAGGGGGGAGCCAGATCACAATTGGGTTGATGAAGTAGTTAGATGTGAAGCAAGAGGTGGTGCAGGTGTTGGTAGTGATCTTAGCTTGAGCTACCTTAGGCCAAGACAAGAAAAAAAAGATTGCACTATATTGACTCGGTAATAATGAACAACACCACATGTTTTAACCAAAATGGGGTCCTTCAGTAGCATATTCTTGATATGTTATGCATATCTCTGATGGAACATTTTTCTTTCCATTCTTTCAAAAATAAGAAAATAATGTGGTGGACTATGGTTAATACATTGGTTTACTTGCACAACAGAGAAGAGATTGAAAATCCAAAGATATGGGCTCAAATTTGTGTTCAGAAAATAGTAGAATTGGCCAAGGAGAGTACAACAATGCACCAGGTTTTGGATCCGATGTTTGCTTACTTTGATAATTGGAAGCATTGGGTTCCTCACCAGGGGTTAGCTATGGCTGTTCTGTCTGATATGTGCTACTTTGTGGATACTGCAGGTATTTTGATGCCTTTTCTATTCTCTCTCTCTCTAGCTAAAACTACTTTTTCATTATATTTGATGTGTGATATTGATATTTTTTTGCCAGTTGGATGATGTGGGAGTTTTTACAGATGATCTGTAATTAGGCTTCTGATATGAAATTAGTCAAGATCTGCAGGAACCTGGTTATTGATGCGTTATTAACCTTCAATTTCATGCTTTATGTTGCGTGTGCATTCCTTCTTTTATATTAAAAAAATATATATATTAGAAGAGATTCAAGCTTTCAGACGTAAAGTAACTTGAATCTTCTCTTTAATTGCGATGGAAAATTTTTCTTGAAGTCATTAACCACTACATAATATTTTTTTTTTCTAACCTCATCACTGCCACAACTGTTTTTTGGTCACACCAAGGCTTTCCATTTCTTTGAGTTACTATTACAGAAGCGTGAGACAGTTTTGGCATCCCTATCCAAACTTCTGTACCATCTCTTCTATTCATTAGCTGTAATTACTTACAAATAATGTTGCCCAAATATATATTTATCTACCTACTGTTCATTTCTTATATATGTTTTACTTTTATTTATTCTTATCTGTATTGTTGCCCGGTGATAATACAGGAGGTCTGAGCATTGGGCTTCCTGGTTCTATTTGGTCTGGTTCCTTGAGAGTTTTATATTCTAAGCATTGAAATTCCCACATTTCATGTTTATACTTCTCTGGAACTGACTTTTTTCACCCCTCCACATATTCTTCTTTATCTGAATCTTATATATTTGTTTATTTTTAATCCTATTTTGATTGTATCTCCATTGCCTACAAACAGGAAATGAACAGTTGATTCTAGCTGCTGTCATTCGACATCTAGATCACAAAAATGTTGCACATGATCCGCAAATTAAATCTAATATTGTTCAGATTGCTACCTCTTTGGCTCAACAACTCAGAACACGAGCCTTAGTCTCTGAAATTGGGATTATCAGTGATCTATGCAGGCATTTGAGGAAGTCTCTTCAGGCAACAGTTGAATTGGTAGGACAGCAGGAGTCAAACTTGAACATTTCACTTCAGACTTTCATTGAAGACTGCTTATTGGAAATTGCTAAAGGAGTAAGTTCTATGCATTTTCATTGCATGTTTTTGTTTTTGTTGGTACTCCTAATTTCTTCTTTGGGTAGTTTGTTGTGCCAAATAATTTATTTTTGAGTTGCCTTCTGTTAGATTGGTGATGCTCGGCCACTGTTTGATTTGATGGCAATAACACTGGAGAAGCTTCCATCTATGGGTTTTGCTGCGAAGGCAACTGTTCGGTCATTGTTGATTCTGGCTCATGTAATTTCTTTAGCATCCGTGACCTTGCATTCACAGCAGGTATGAATTTAATCGCATTTTTTATTTTCTTCTTAATTTGGTGTGCTTTGTTTCTGCTGCTTCAAAATGAATTTCTCTTTGATAAAAATATTTTTTTTAACTGAAGTGGGTGCTGGACCATTGTGTTCTGGTAATTTGCAGTCCTGGTCCATTAAGGAGAGAGGGAGAATTTTACTACATACAAGAGTCCTTATGAACAATATTTTGTAAGCCAGTTATCTCTTATATCTAATAATATTTTGAGGAACCAATTTTGTTACATCTTTTGTAACCAATGGTTATTGTACTCTATAATTCGTCAAATTTTGGGTATTTCTTCTGTAGTATATGCTATAATAGAGAATTCTGCGTGTTTTGGGCGGAGGGGCATGCTTGCATCATCCCTTATCCCTTTGTTGATTTTCTTCGATTGCTGAGGAAGGGCATAACTAGTATCCTTTTTAGTAGGTTAATATGCCATGTTTTGTTCATTGAATCAGCCTAACCTTCTTCTTTTTCTTAAATGGGTGGGCCCAAAACAATTGAGAAAATGGATATTCCATTGAAGAAATTTATGATTTGAAATATTTTGTAGGCATTACATATAATCAATGCTCCATTATTATTAATGGTATTTCCTTACACCATGATTATTAGTTATAAATATGAGGGGTCCTACTAATGGAAGGTTCTATCAAAACCGCAGCAGCATTTGACATGGTGATTTTGATGCTGGCTTGCAAAATGTGTGGTTGTGTCAATTTTTTTCTTTAGCAACTAAAATAAATATCTTAATGGGAATAATTATGATGGTAAAAGTCTCATGATTGGCCCTCTGACTGTTTCTAACGTTTTGAGTGATCTGATCTTTTGGGCTTGATAGTCAGTTGAGAAGTCAACTGTTTTTCAAGTACTATTTCCATTGGACTAGTACAGACCTGTGTTGGTTTGGTGATCAATGGTCCAACAGTCCAGCTTCATAGTCTGTGGAAGCATTGCTTGGTTTCAGTAAATTAATATTGAGGTTACTGTACTCATCTACTCTCCTATGCGTTTTTTGGGTAGATCTTCCCAGAACTACTTCTCCTCCAACTTTTGAAAACAATGATGCATCCAGATGTTGAAGTTCGTATTGGAGCACACCAGATATTTTCTGTGATCCTTGTCCCATCATCTAACAATCCCCGACATGACTTAACATCTTCACGATCTGGGAGTCTGTATGAACCAAGGAAGTGGAAGTCCAAAACTGCATCGGCGTTTGCCTCCACTGCTGCTCTACTTGAAAAACTTCGCAGGGAGAAGGGCAATCCAATAGTAGGAAAGCATGGAAATTCTGAGGATAGAGAATCTGGTGATGAAGAATGGAAACAAGGCTGGGCCTGCAAAAACTCACCTAACTTTTACAAAAGTTCTTCTATAATTGACAGGACAACTGGGCCAGCCTGCTTAACAGATGCAGTAAGTGCTGGAATTCATGCGTTTTCTAATTATAATCTCAAGGAGCGTGTAATGATAATCGGGATGTAACACACTAATTTTCTTGCAGATCAAGTACTAACCATTATCTCTTTCCACTTTTCTAATATGCAGGAGCCAAAAATTATTAAACTAAGTGAGGACCAAACATCCCAGTTGCTTTCTGCTTTCTGGATACAAGCCAATCTTCCAGATAATTTGCCTTCAAATTTTGAAGCTATAGCTCATTCTTTCAGCTTAACTCTTATTGCGTCACATTTTAAGGTCAGAGGTCACTAGAATGTAGAAGCGCGATATGTATGCTGAAATTTGTCATGAAGTAGTTAATAATTGAATTCATTTTTTCAGTTGTAATAACTGTAATGAAAACCAGTGCACTGCATTCTAATGTTTTCTAAGTATCTACAACTGAGCCCTTTCCTCTATACCAGCTTTTCTTACTTAAATTTGTGATGTTGCAGAACACCAATCACAACATTGTTGCCGGATTATTTCAGCTTCCAATATCTCTCAGAAATATATCTTTGGAACCCTTTAACGGTATAATAATTGAAAATTCTGTAAAACATGAAAGGAAGACCTCTTGAACTTGAAAGAGTTGGATTTACATGTTCTTTGACTTCTTTCTGTGATCTAATTGACAGGAACTTTGCTGCCTTGGTGTCAGAGGTCACTTTTTATGTTAGCAACAGAAATGTTGATGTTTGCTGCAAAGATGTATAATGTTCCGGATCTTAATGATTTGCTCAAGTCTGTGGTTTCTAATTACGTAAGTTTTCTTGTCCTGGTTTGCTTTACTATAAATATAACTTAACAGGGAGCATGATGTAACATTCCTTATACACCTAAATTAAAATGTTCTCATTGGGAATAGAAGAGTTTTATTAATTGAAGCAAAAACTTACTAGTATAGAAAAATGTAAAGAGTGAATAGGGGCCATGTCGGCCCAGTAAAACCATGCAAGTATAGAACCTACTAAATGAAGGGGTAAGGACCTCTATGCAGCGCTGTCTATGGATACCTTTGTTCAGCCAAATCATCCAGGCGTCAGACTTGAAACTGAGATGTTCCATGAGGCAGTTATTGGATAAGTTATTGAGTGGTCTCTCAAGTAATAAGTCAGCTTTCATGGAATCCGTCCTTGATGTGAGCCTTGGCATGAATATGTTTAAGTCTTCCTCTTTGATTGTACCCAAGGCAATCCTCGTTCATGTTTATTAGCTGTATTTAGATGTTTCAGTCTTTAACTCGCTTGAGTTATGCTAAGTATTCTCCTAACCTCTTGCCTAATGGAACATCTATCAACTGCATGGTGTGACAATATCATGTCAGATTTCTACTAAGCATTTATTTCGTTATTTATCCTCAGTGCAGTTTTCTTGGTGTCAATCCAACTATCTGTTTCCATTTTTTCTGTTATATAGTGTGCACATTTTGAGTAACTTCTGGAGATGTTGGACTCATGTATTCACTTTCAATCATCCTCAATTGTTACTTTTCTACAAAACCAGGTTGATCCCTTCTTGGGCATTGGTGATGACCTTCAACTTTATGTAAAGCTTCAGGCAGATGTAGGGAGTATGGATCTGCTGACCATCAAGCTGCTAGCTCTTTGCTCTCTAAATTAAGGGAGACTTTTCACGAGTTTGACAAGGTTATACTGGACATCTTAGTTGGAAGCCTTTCTAGGGATACTGAGGTATGCCATTTGTTTGCCGGACTCGGACTCTGCAAATTTTTTGACCTGCTTCTGTGTGTTTGAAACTGAGGTTAAGTTTTTATTGGTTCTTGTTAAGCTGGACGTGGAAGATCTGGTGAGGCAACTGTCAGTAGCATTCACACCCGATGATGCCATCATGTTTGGTGCACAATCTGTACTTGACTTGGACCACCTTCGGACAATTTCACTTTCGAAGGAATCACTTTCTTTTGATGGGGTATGCTTCTTTATTGTTGTATAAATTTTTAACTTCTGATGCAACCAACTAACCTGAATGAGAGATTTTTCTGTTACTGTTATCTTGCTTCAGATTTAAAAATTGCCCTAAATATGTGCCCGTATTATTGAAGTTCATGTTCTCTAAGGCATTAAGAAAATGTAGGAAAGCTATTTTAGTACGCCTATCTATTAAAAAAATTAAAATAACACATACTGATCCGAACAGTACCAACTTTGATCTAGTAATTTCCAACCTGATTGGTAAATGGTTTGGGTCCTTGGATGTTATTATTCTGAGCAGTCAACCCTACCCAACTCATTGCCAAAATGAGTTTATGCTTGACCATGCACACATTTCTACCACTAAAATGGAAACATATGGATGACCATGCACACATCTCTACCACTAAAATGGAGACATATGGATGATGTATCATAATAGCAGTATATTGTTGGGTTTTGTCCTTACACTTGCAGGATTTCCAAGCAAACTCTTCGGTTGAGGATGACGTGATAAGTGAACCATCTGTTGCTGACATCTCCCGCTTCATCCCCAAAATGCCTACTTCGGCTTCCTCGTCCCATGTTATAAGTGTTGGACAGCTGCTAGAATCGGTAATTACCTCACTATTCCTTGCATGGATTTATAGATGCTTGCATAATTGACCATTTAATTAGATGATATTTCCAATGGGACAAGACAGTTAGGACTTCCCAGTCATAGTGGATGACCTGGAACCTGGCTCACAAGTGTACCACTGTATTTGGGCCTTTGGAGGGGGACCAGGGGGTGGGTGTTACAGGTGGTGCCCCAGTGGAGCAGGTAAAAGAAAAAAAAAATTATATATATATATATATATATATACTGGAAGATAATCAACTTTTATTTCTTCTTACGGATAGGCACAAGAAGACATTAAACTAGTGAAGAAATCTTTTGTTTACCAAATGTGAAAAATAGCGTACAATGTTTAGTATCTTCCTGAACCTGGCTGTGCATTGAACATGGATAGCAGTAGCAAGGTTTGGCTGGTTCAGCTATTGTTACTGGTCAACCTGGTGGGTTGAACCACTGTGTTGGCTCTGGAAGTGTAGCCTTTTCTATCCACTCAGGCCTCTGATGGGGCTTGTCCCACCAATGGGCATTTTTTGGTTTGGGTTGCGAGGTGTTGGTAGATATATATGATCAGCCCATACTCTGGTTATATGAATTGCACGTGTAAGTGACAATAATGAGTATTTATGTCAAGCATGCTTGCACTTCTAATTTATTTCTTTCAGCTATCTATTTCGTTAACCTATGGCATGGTATTTGCATGCCAATCATTTGCAATTGTTGGTTCGCATTCCGTTTTCCATGTATTTACTGACGTGTTTTTGTGGAATCAGGCACTTGCAGCGGCTGGCCAAGTAGCTGGCACATCTGTCTCAACATCGCCCCTCCCATATAGCATGATGGCCAGTCAATGCGAGGCCCTAGGCACAGGTTCCAGGATGAAGTTGTCCAGTTGGTTGGCCCGTGAAAAACATGATTCAGGACCAGTGGACCAGCCATCCTTGACCCTACCTGCAAATGGCACTTCTGCTATACAGAATGTGAGTTCTACTCAACTTGTCAGCATCTGTTGGACCATGCTTCTTGACGAGGCTGTTGTACAGTGGTTAACAACTAAAATTTATAATCCACAGAAACATTGTTCCCACTTCTAATCTATCCAGTTATTTTCGATATTGCTTCATTCTTTTGATCTGATATCATCCTTTCTATTTCACACAGATAATCAACGATGATGGGCCAATTCTAAGCGTATTGCCAACTGAGCCTTGGTCAGTGCTGAGGTTGCCTCCTGCCAGCCCATTTGACAACTTCCTAAAGGCAGCCGGATGTCAAGGATAGTAGCTACCGTGCTCCTGCCCCGGATCTGCATGTGTGTGTACTTGTAAAGCTGTATATTTGCAATCAACCATGGCCCTTCTATAATTTCCATTACCATGATATTACCTGTTAACTACTAGAGAGGAGCACAACCATATGTAGGACATGCAATTCATCTCTTTTAGTTACATCAAGTGTGAGGATAATATATTGTCTGCTTATGCCTTCTGCACTCATGCTTTGCTCATGGCTTTGAAATGCATTAAATTGTATCCACAGAAAGTTGGTTAATCAAAGCAAATCCCATGTATGCACTGAGTCCATGATAAGTGAAATCTGGTCTGGGCTTTCTGTAAGTTTCTGAAAGTTCATGTATAATAGGCCCAGGTTTCACAGCCAATGCTATCAAATTTGTCTGGACAAAGTTTCACTCGACTGCACAGTGAAGTTCACCATGCCATCCAAGAGTTGGAGATCCCCCCCAATCGAGTGGCACTGACGATGGCTTTCTTAGGCCCTGCACAAGTGCTGTAGAAACATTACAATTGAAAGGTTTAACACAAATAGAAAAAGATACAGAACACAGGACCATGGTTTCAAATCTTGGTATCTATCGGTATCTGCTAAGATCTATCCTTGACTGATCTGGATTGGTCACCCATATCAATTTAGGGTAAAACAGTAAACAAATAAAATCGTACTTATTCTGAAAAAGAAGGGGCAAAATGACCGATACACACAGATCTATTCTGATATCGATTTGGATTGGTATAGGCCAACACAGAACCAGATCAGTATTGGCTATAAGACTAATAGCGAGAACAAAATCCATGCATAGGACTCAACAAATGAAAGGTAAGTTAGAACATTAGGATAGTGAGTACGACAAATTGGTTGGTAAAATGAATGTTAAACAGAAGAAAAAATGGCATACCTAGTGCACGGGGCTCTTGCCACTACAGGGGCTAGGATGCTCATAATGTATGCATCATTACTCTTGTTTTGGGGAGAGACTGTTTCTCAACTCCAATTCATCACCTACTGCTATAAGTTTCAATGAAGCAACCTTATCATTTGAATGAATTTCAAAAGCTCTAACCCAAATTGAGTAGATTGGGTTGATAGGAGTATGCCCAATCAAGTGAGAGGAAAAAGCATCCAACACTGCTAAGCGAAGCAAATACTTGACTGAAATAAGAAAAGATGCTTTTTCGGATTCACTGATTAGTCGAACGTTGCTGTTCCACTGTACCGCGTTTTAGAGGATCCATACTGGCGCAGACCGTTCCATAGTAGACGCCTCGGGTTTGGAACCCCGAGTTGACCCAGATTTTGTTGCTTTCTATCGCGCTCAGGGTTCAAGTCCTCACGCAACTTCAACCATATCGTTCCGGCGGCACTTTTGCGTCAGTGCGGTTGTGCATTCTGTTTGGAAGATAAGATTTACGTAACCGAAGGAGGAGATCCAGCCATCCAGGGAGGTTTTCAAGGATAACTCTGGTAGATTAAGCTGAAGTTTTACTAAAATTTAGTGGCGGAGTAACCTTAGGGCATCGTAATAATGGCGCATTCTTGCGTCGCGATGTCGGCTTCGGCACTCAGAGTCAACACTTTCGTCTTCTCCACACACTCTACTTCTCGCCCTGAATCTGGCAGGCTCTCCCTTCCCATTGAATCCACGCCTTCCAGGTTCCAAAGCAGTTATTTATCCATCTTC
Source organism: Macadamia integrifolia (assembly GCF_013358625.1). NCBI lineage: Eukaryota > Viridiplantae > Streptophyta > Magnoliopsida > Proteales > Proteaceae > Macadamia > Macadamia integrifolia. The sequence goes on along the minus strand of NC_056566.1, from coordinate 29,901,973 downwards.
CTTCGATAATATCCATCAATGCAGTGATTTGGTTGATTGGTTCTTATGAATTTTTTTTCAGGAGATTAAGAAAATCACTTTCTAATGGGAAAGCTATCCGAAGATGTTCTCCGACGATGGCCGTTTACTCCGAGGAGTTCTGGGAGCCGGAGAAGAGTCGGCGACAAGGGATTTGGTCAATTAGGTTGTTTTGTTTGGGGAGCAGGGAATTATTCAATTCATGTTCTGATTTTTTTTTTTTTTTTTTTGGTTCTTTTCTGAAGAAATTTTGGATTTTGAATCTGTAGGGAAGATTTGCAACTTCCATCTTCACCGCACTTCCCGGCTTATGCACAAGGAGGGCAAGGGCCATCTCCTATGGTGCAAGAGCGTTTCCAGAGTGTTGTTAGCCAGCTCTTTACCCATGTAAGGGATTGGGTTTGAATTTGAATTTCTTTTACTTGCTAATGAGAATTTTCAGTCACTTACCTACTGAATTATTGGGCGTCATGCAATCAGAGAATTATTCGTTGTGGAGGTGCCGTTGATGATGACATGGCAAATCTTATCGTTGCACAGCTTCTTTATCTTGATGCTGTCGATCCGAAAAAGGTTCTATTCTGTGCTTTCCTTGTTTACCTACGTTTTGGTTATCTGGAACGTTATTTTCTTTCATTACTATGAGCTTGAAAGTTTTTGTTCTGCTAAAAACGTCATATTTACATTTATTTTCAATTGGCAATAGTATCTGCATGGGCAAACATAAAGTTGTAGCCGCCTCAATGCTATAATGACAGTGTTGTTAACCGTTACTATAAAAAAATTTGTTCAGCAATCTTGAGGTTATCAATAATGGGCTCTCTATAATTTTCCCTAATTTTCACCTACCTTGCCCTCATGTTTTTGGGGACATCTTATTTCTGGTTTCTATTTTTTTTTGTTATATGTAGCCTTAGCTCCAATCTTATTAGTAAGAAATAGCTGGTATCTGAAAGAGGAAATGATTGAACTAGATGCATGGCCCTTTTGAATTGGCACTTTTGGCAGGCCAACAAAAGGTTGGGAGGAAATTGACTGTGGTTGTTCAGATGGCCCAGATTTATGTGCTAGACACTAGTCATATGGACTTTGGTACTTAACCAGTCCCCTGTGCCCATTTCTTCATGCAGTCTGTTGCATGTAGTGATTGACTTTTGTAGTGTATTTGCTTAGCAAAAGGAACATTTGGTTAGCAACCTTCATCGCTGGCCACTAAAATTCTGGAAAGATTTTTATTTCATGCTTCTACTCCTGTTGCATTGATAATGATTCATTTTGAACAAAAAATGAATTGTAGTGAAATGTTTGTCTTTCCTGTTGCTACTTTACCATCCTTCAATATCAGTGAGTGACATAATTGGCTTTAGTAGCCTGCTTGGCCTTCTTTTGAATGTTAAGCATTCCAATTTTCATTCTCTGTTTGGTTGGATGTATGTTCCTATGTAATCAGTGGAAATCATAGAAGAGCATTTGGCAAGAGATTGACCAATTAGTGCATTTGTTGATAATTTGTGGACAGGATATTGTCATGTATGTGAACTCTCCGGGAGGATCAGTGACAGCTGGTAACAGAACTTAAAAATTTTCATTGTCATTTTTGTGTTGTTTCCTACTCGTAGTTTACATATAAAGAGTTATGAAATTCAAAATTTGGGTTTTATCTGCCTGACTCCCTATGTCATTTCCATTAGGTATGGCTATATTTGATACAATGCGGCATATCCGACCTGACGTTTCAACTGTATGTGTAGGGCTGGCTGCTAGGTATGACAATTTGTTTTAGGTTCTATGTTTTATTTTTTTTTATTTTACTATGTTCCTCAACGGTTCTCCATTGGCAAGCATGCCTTCATGCGTGTGCCTCTTAAATGAGAAGTTGGAACAACACCACATTGTCATCTTTGATGATCATGTCTACCAACTGCCTTTCACTTGCAACTAAATAAGTCAATGGGTTGGCCACCTTAATCAGCTTGTAAAATTTGACCATGGATGTGATTTAAAAGGGCTTAAAGCTGTTGTGCTTTTAAGATGATAATAATTCTACCCAAAGAAAAAAGAAGAAGATGATAATAATGAAATACAACCTATGCTTTATCCACCAGAGACGAATTGCGGGGCTGTGGGGCACCTTGTGATAGAAATAAAATATCGCTTTGTACTGAAGAATGATTGCTGAAACAAATTTTTATTAAAGAAGGCAAAGCTGATTGTTGATAGTTCTACAAGAACAAAAATTTAGAGAGGATTTTATCAGTGTTGAGCCTGAAATTATGGGAAGATGCCTGGTCTGGCAATGTTCCTAGACATTCTTTCTCAGAAACTCTTTAGAATTGAGATGGATGGAACTGATTGGTGGTGAATTACGTTGTGATGGTTTGTGGGTTATGTGGTACGTGTCCCTATGCTTAGAAGGCATCTAAATGATTGGATGGTTCTGGACTTGCTGACATTGCCATTATGAACAATTATGGATCATTATTGTTGGAGTTTGGATTCCTAAGGTTGTGTCTTGTAAAGTATTTCTTCAAAGACTTCATAGGTGTCCAATTGATGCCCCTTGGGAGAGGACTATTGAAACTCATATGAGAAAGGAAATTACTATTTCGGAGAACTAATTTGGTTTTATGCCTGAAAAATCCACAATGGAAGCTATTTTCTTGCTTAGGAGACTCATGAAAAGATATGGAGAGGGCAAGAAGGATCGCTCCATATGATCTTTATTGACCTAGAAAATGCCTACAAGAGAGTCCCTAGAGAGTTAATCTGGCATATACTTGTTAATAGAAGGGTGTCATGTAAATATGTGGATATAATTTAAGAAATGTATGATGGTGTGGTGACTAGCGTAAGAATTGTTAGCGGTTAAGGTAGTGAATTCTCAATTACAATTGGGTTACATCAAGGATCAACCTTAAGCCCTTATTTGTTTGTGTTTATCTTGGATGACTTAACCAGAGGCATGCAAGATGAGGTTCCTTAGTGTATTTTTTTGCTGATGATATCATTTTGGTGGATGAGACAAAAACTAGGATTAAAGCGAAGTTGGAGTTATGGAGATCAACCTTGGCATCAAAAGGCCTAAAGATAAGTACAACTAAGACGAAATATATGGTGTGTAACTTAAAAATACAGGGATGGCTGATGAGGTGGTGAATATCGATGAGAGGGAGATTCCATAAAGTGATTATTTTAGATATCTAGGCTCAATCCTAATTAAAGAAGGCATCATAGAGGTTAATGTTGCCCAGAGGATTAAAATAGGATGGATGAAGTGGAGAGGTACGCTTGGAGTGCTATGTGATCGGCGTTTTCTTGTAAAGTTTAAAAGGAAAATTATATAGGACTGTCATACGACCGGCTATGGTATATGGTGTAGAATGTTGGACAGTTAGGAAGCATCATATGGATAAACTAAGGGTAGAGGAGATGAGGATGTTGAGATAGATGTGTGGTAAAACTAGGAAGGATAAAAATAAGGAATGACCATATTAGAGCTGGGTTGGGAGTAGCTCCGATTCATGATAAGCTACGCAAGAGTCGTTTGAGGTGGCATGGCCATGTTCAACGGAAGCCTAGGGATTCCCCAATATGGAGGAGTGATCATGGTTTAAAGTATCGGTATATATCGTACCGTATCGTCTGATATGTATCTGTATCGGCTGATACCGATACGATACTATTGATATGATACATGGAATTTTTAAAACCCTTTTTTATCGATACGTATCCTACGATACATATTGATATGCACCGATATACCACCGATACGATACACACCGATACTCTGAAAAATTAAAAAGTGAGGCAAACTGTACATTTCGGTATGTATCGGTACGGATCGGTGTGTATCGGTATGTATCGATCGACACATACCGATACAGTATGTACGTATCAATATGGTGCGCTACGGTCATATAATGGCCAAGATGGGTGGGTCATTTTTCAGAAAAACACGATTTTTTAGGGGTTTTTGTTCCAAAGTTGTTGCTGGCCATTTTTCTTTCTAACTAAAGTGGAAATCAAAGTTGGGAATGAGGATTTTACATTTGTGGGCCAACTAAAACCTTGGATTCTTAGTGTGATACTCTCAATTTAGTGTTTATGTATAGTACATGTTATATATATAGCTTTTTTAACTATTTTTTAAAGTATATAAAAAGTGTTTCTTTCCATTTATTTGCCTATCTCTGATACGATACGATACCTTCCGATACATATCTTAATTTTGGACGACCGATACGGCAACCGATACCGATACTTTAATCCTTGGGAATGATTTGGTTCAGATTGAAGGAACTGAAGGGCTAGAGGCAAGCCTAAAATAACAATAGGCAAAGTGGTGAGGGAAGACATGCTTAGCTTAGGCCTCGTAACATGTATGACTTCGAATAGAGCTGATTGGAGAGCAAGGATCAATGTGGCCGACCCCATTTAGTTGAGATACGACTGTATTAAAATATCTAAGACAATGATTCACAAATCACATTATGCTCACATCTATTTAGGCTTACATATTATGAATTGTAGCAAAGTCCTCAAAGAGGCTAGTAGGGTGGGTTCGACAAAGCATCCACATTTATTCTTTCCTAAACTGGATTAATTTTCAATTCCTCCCTAGTCCTTATTCTTCTTATTTTTCAAGAGACAATTGGCTCTTAATTTGAGCATTGGAAGAGTCGCTTTTGTTTTGTTTTGTTTTGTTTTTTTTTTTTTTTTTTTTTTTCAGAGATATGAATGTTGCGTTAGGATTTCCTGGGCTTGACTTTTGGGTGCTGAAATTTTCAGTTGACCTGGTTGGGGCTGTTGGATTTTCTTTCTGTTGGAGATAGAGTTGAAGTTGCTGTAGTTAGTGGACTTTCTTATTAGGAGGTGTGGAATGAGTTCTTCACCGTTCTAAGGGAGAGAGATTAGGCCTTCAGTGATTTGCATAATTTGTTGATTATTTCTAGTTTTGCCACATATACAACAACTCATGTGAAACTGAGTATAGGTTGCAAGTTCAACTTACCTTGAAATTGTACTACTCAAGGTTCAAAGTATCGGGTTTCGACCCTTGAGGAGACCGAAATTTTGGTTGAATTGTGGGAAATTTCGAGGAAACCAGGGAATTTTTCATGATTTGATGGAAACTTTGGTTTCGACACCCAAAATGTGTTTTTTTTTCCCCTATTTTTTGTGTACATTATGTTTTAGACATTTCTAACACATTTACATAATTAGTTTCATGGAAAAAACACCTAAAGTCATACTTGTGGTGTGAACCAAAGTTTGCTAATGTACGTTGAGTCGTTGACTGAAACTATACTGCATAGTCTACATTATATGTATTCTACAATCTACATAAGTACATAATTGTGAAATACATGAATAAAAGTTTAAAACAAACAAAACATAATGCAAATGATCCAAAATAAATAATAATATTACATAATTGTGAGTTATCTCTCAAGTCTCAAGTCTCAACACTCAGCACTCAGCACTCAAAGGTCAATTCCAAGTAGAGTGTCTAGGCGGTTCTAGTCCACGAGCTGCGTACCATTGTAGATGTTGTAGCCGCTCCTCTGAATGCACCACATATGAGTCTCATGACATGTTTTGGGCTCAGTTGTTTTGGTAGTCCATCATTGTCCATCTATAAGATGCATCATCAACATTAGCTAGGTATCCCAGTCTGGGGAATGGCTCAATCACAATGATAGGATGTGGATGTGGCACACAAGGTTGGGATGGATATCCAAAGATGCTGTCAACAAAAGATGACCCACCTTAGGTAGATTTTGGAAGATCCAAGCTTAAATTGAAGTTTTTTGGGCACAAGGGGAAAATCTTTAGTGTTTTCCTAAGTTTCCCACTTCACAGAGAAGAAATATAGAGAGAGGGTGTTTTATATAAGGTTGGTTCAACCCAAAGGGTCGAACCCATTGGTCCACTTGAAATTCCCCACATTTCGGTCGAAATGTGGGAATTTCGGTTGATACCTGTCGAAACCAGTGACTTTTAAAAGTCATAGGCTATATGGTATCGGAGTCCTGGGATATAGTCGAAATGTGGAAAATTTCAATGGTATCGCTCGAGTTCTTGAACCATGGTACTACTTATCACCATATCCTTAGCCCAACTACTTGTGTTGGCTACAGTAACTCTATTTGACTTTTCTTGCATGGACCCATCTGGTTATTGATGAGATTTTTTTATTTTTTTATTTTTTTATTTTTATTTATTTATTTATTTATTTATTTATTTTTAACTTTTGATGACTTCTTTCCATCTTTACTGCTACAATGGATGTTTTGCTTTAAGATTGCTTCATTGTCTGCCATTTGAATCAATCGATTGCCATTACTAATATTTTCTTTTGATGAACAGTATGGGAGCTTTCATTCTTAGTGCTGGCACCAAGGGTAAGTTGTTTCTATGAATTTAATTGCCAGAAAACAAAGTTCCTCTTTTATGGTTGATAATTTCTCCCTTATCTTTTTGAACTTGTCCTTTTTTCACAACCTTAACAAGGAAAACGGTATAGCTTACCAAACTCGAGGATAATGATTCATCAACCCCTTGGTGGGGCTCAAGGTGGACAAACTGATATCGACATTCAGGTAAAGTTCTTCTTTCCATTGGGAATGTTATGGTAGTTGGGAACCCATTTCCCTTATTAATTTATTCTTCTTGGAAAATATTCGGTATGTTCCTTGGGGGCTATTGGGCATGCTTTTTGTTCCAAGTAAGTGTTGTTGCTCCATAAAATGCTTTTGCATGATTCCCCCCCTCTCCCTGATAGGGATTAGGTACGTTTTAGGGGGTGATTCTTGATATAGCTTAGGCATACATATGCATGCAGTATTTAATGAAAGTAGTCAACTAGACTAGAGTGGACTAACATTAATTCTGTTTGTAGAAATATATAGATATAAAAATAAATAAGGGAGTCCTAGTGATCTTAGCATAGTTTTTAAGGCGGTAAGGCGACGGAGGCATTTGAGGGTCTTTCGGAGCGCCTTAGCGATAAGGCGGGCATAAAGCGCCGCCTTATTGACTAAAGCGTTCATGTGTAATTTTTTTATAAAACGAATCTATTTGGCTCAAATCCTAGTTGAATCCTATTACTCATTTGTTAAATAAATATTAAAGGTTCATATTCATCCCAATGTAAGATATTCATCAAGGAAACAAATTATTAAAGTGAATAAACTAAGCTTATCTTCATCAATCATCAATCATCATAACATATTAACATATAATATAAATACATAATTATGAAACAAAATTATAAATATAAAGAAAAGAAGACATAAAAAATACAAATATTTATTATACTTACCTCTATGATGCCAAAATGAGTGCCTAAGCCCTAAGGTCATCCACTATATTTCTACTCCTGTCAAAGAAGAATGAAGCTCACTGCTGCCGGAGCAAAATGGTCGCCTGGATTAGTGGTTCTTCCTTGTTCCTTGATTCCTTCTCAAAGCCCTTTCTTAAAACCTTTGACAAAATCCAAACCCTATTTGTGAATCGTGTTTTTGTTTTGTTTGTTTTGGTTATTTTTGGTGGAGTAAAGCTGATCTTATACATCTCAAGTGTTTACAAAACCATACACCTACTAATAAAAAATCTATATTTGAAATCTTCATCAAGTAATTTTAAAATGTGTAAAAAAAAACCCATAAGGCGCCACTTCACACAAGGCGGAGCACTGCCTTACAATCTCGAGACCGCATCAGTGCCTTAAAAACTATGGGCCCTAGGAGTGCTTAAATTAAGTTAGGATTTAGGGAAAATGATGGTGAATGAATTTAAATTTAGACTCGCTGTTTTTAGGGTTTTTATGAAGTTGGGTCACGGTGCTAGTGTGGGTTCTGTCAATGAAGGACAAAAATAGCCCGTGTAGATAAATCCATCTCCAAGGCTAGGGTTTGATCGTATACGGTGGACCTGTTTAATGGTTGAATGGAGAGGTTATGGGGATGATGTAATGGTTGATTTAATGAAGAAAATAATGCTGAAAGGGAATGGTTTCGTGGTAGGAATACGCTGCTGTAGCATTAAACCGAAAATAGGAAGTAGGAGGGAGGAAGAAGGGAAAGAAGAGAGAAAATACCTATGGATCCAACTTTAAATAGGATGTGAATCCACAAGCAATGGCACAAAGATTTTTTTTTTTTTTGGGGGGGGGGGGGGCGGTGGGGAGAGGAGAGGGGGGAGGGAACACTTCTTGGATTTTAAAATTCATGGCGAGCTATTTCTACGTCTCTCAAAGCAGCTGACTTGCCAAGCAAGGCCTAATACTACCAAAACTAGAATTAAATTCCAAAGAATTGGCAATCACACAGTGCCTTTATAAGTACTTATTTACAAACTGCCTCTGTGAAACAAATTTAACTTTAATTGACTTTATCTTTGAATTTACTTGGTTTTATAACACTACAGTTTAACCCCATCGAGTACTGGCATAATACTGCTAACTGTGAAAGCATATGATAGATCCTTTTGTTTTTTCTTTCCCCTCTGGAAGCTTGCATCCCCTTTCCAAGGATTCAGTAGTTATCAAAATCTTATAAAAAATTTACATATCTAAAAAAAACACTCTCTTACAGAGGTACTTCATTATTTGTATATGGTGCTTCCATGGTCTTTTGATTTTCAGATGGTATCTTGGCTATTTTTAGGGAAAAGTCCCTCTGACCAAGTGGTGTAGACTACGCTAGCTCTCTCTGCCTCTATCTCTTTACTCTCTGCCCCCATGTTGATGAATTATGTTCCACATTCTTCATCGGTTTGCTCCCCCACTCCTTCTCCCATAAAGTTTTATGCACTTCTTACCAAATTGATTAGTTTGGAGTCCATATGGGGTGATTCAACATTTTCTTTTTGTGTTTCCTTTTTTTTGCCCTCCCTTGGGAATGAGGGCAATAATGTCAAGTTCTTAATGTTGCAACAATTCCTTTTTGTCATTGAATTTGTGAAACACCTTGAGGTCTCCTCTTTGACCATCTCCCAATTTTTGAAAGGAAATTAATTCTGAAGCCCTAGGGCCCAGGTCCTTATTTTATTTCAAGATGTCAACGCAGTTACCTATTCTTTTAATCCCATCTCAAACCACATTACCTTTTTGCCAAATCTAATTATTTCAGATGGTATTAATTGTTTTAGGTACTCAACCTAGTGTTTCTTTTGGGCCCGCAACAACAAAAAATTTCATTAATAAAGCAAGTGTGTAAATAATATACAAGTTACACTCTTGTTTGTATCTTTTGCTGTGCATCATATACAAGAAAGATATGAAAACAGCATGAACGTTTTATCTGTGAATCAAAATGTCACATCTCCAGAAAATTATTCCAATCAGAGGCAAGAGCCTGTGGTCCTCTCTCCCCCCTTTCTTTTCTCTGATATATTCACTACCACATAAAAGACTCCTCCCAGGAGCTAGCCACCTTCTGAAATTTGAACATATTCAAGTTATAGTCAACGTAGTTTTAAGAAATGCATAATCTATTGCCTTCAACTCCTTGTGCTAACCCCATCAAACTTGGCTCTGTGATGACTTTCCATGTTCTTAGATGGCTATCAGTTAGAGAACTTTAAGTTTCCAGAATTGACTAGAGCTGATTCTTAAACCTTCTCCTTCTATAGCAATGTAACAACTTTCTATTTTCTTATATAAAATTGTCCAATTCTGATTTTTTTGTCTGCTTCTGTAATTGATTTATTACTCTACAAGAACTCATCCATTTTCCCTTGATCCCTCTTCATCACCATCTTTGTATCTGTTTTGGAAGATGCATAAGCAAGCCTAGCAGCAACACATTTTCAAATCTTTAATGGATAAGTACTATGTTTTGGGGACATCAATTAAAGAGCAACAAGAAAATGTTCTGAATTCTGAATTCTGAAGTGATTCTTTGTGGACTTGAGTTATGCTAAATTCCTAGTAAGTTCCTCTCCTTTTATTTGATATCAAAAGCCTTTCTTTTCCACAACCACAACGCACTGGGTTTGCATCCTTTTGGTGCTAACTCAATCAAATTTTGGCTTTGTGATTCTTTTCTACCTTCACAAAGTGGTTCTCACTGTTTTACCAGAATTAGCTTGAATTTCACTCTCCAATCTCTTCCTTTCCTCTCATTAATGAACCCAAGTTTGTATTTTCTTTATCTACAATACTCTCTGTTTTTTCATTATTGTTTCTTACCCCAAGTGAAATACCTCTTTTTCCAAATTTCTTCTGTCGAGCCCATGTAAATTCTGCATTCCATAAGCCTTTCTTGTCACTCGATCCCACCTCTTCAGCCTTGGATCTCTTTAGATGAAACATGAGCTGCAGCACATATTCAAGTATTTAATTGATGAGGGCTAATGTTTGGATCTCTTATAGATGAAACATGCCCATGCTATGTTCTAACCATCCAGCAGGGTTTGGATGGGTCCTCCCCTAATGCTATGAAAATAATTCCTAGCATTGGAGATCTCTTCGGCGGAGCCTGGGATTCCCCTACATGAACACCATTTCGTTACTTCTAACATCATTATTATAGTAATGGATGAACAACTGCCTGACATTTGCTTGGGATGTTTTTGTTTTGGTGTAGTCTGGGTTTGCTCTATATCTTATGTGTGCACCATGTTCCTTGGTTTTACCATTGTTATACAGGAGTAATAGCTGACACTTGCTACCACGTCAGTTTATTAATTAATTTACCTTGAAGCAAGTTTTTTTTTTTTTTTTTTTTAAAGAATGCAGTAGTAACCAGTGACCATGTTATTTCCCAGGCAAATGAGATGCTGCATCACAAGGCTAATTTAAATGGGTACCTCTCCTACCACACTGGCCAAAGCCTTGAGAAGATCAATCAGGACACTGACCGTGATTTCTTCATGAGTGCAAAAGAAGCTAAAGAGTATGGGCTCATAGATGGTGTCATCTTGAACCCTCTGAAAGCCTTTCAGCCACTGACACCTAGTGCCGAACAATGAAGACCAGTATCACATCTCACCTTCATACATCAATTATCACACTTCTATCTTGAATCAATATCAGAGAATGAACCAGGGAAGAATATAATGTTGCTTGTCCTTGCTAAGATTTAATGGTATGGTGGATGTGTCTTCCACAGAGAAGTATTTAAACAGTTTTTGAGCTATAACAGTGAAATACAAAGCTTGAGATCATTGTTAAAGTCAGATTTGTAGTTTTTGGGCCTGCATAGTTTATTGAACAGTCTCAGGAAACCTGCTTGAGTTTACACTGGATCTTATTTGTCAATCATCATTAATTCATTAGTATTGAAGGACAAAATTGTGTCTGAAAACCCCAATTTGTAGAATCAGCTTTCAAAGTACGCATGATCCAATTGTGCAGAGCGAAGTTTAAGATGTGGGTAACAGGAGTATAACAGGAGTGAAGCCATTGGTCTGTGCTATTTCCAATTCTGTGATATGATGCCCTTGAGTGTCAGAGGAGCCTGTAGATGGATGTTAGAATCAAGATATGGTTTGAGGAGTATTAAAACTGTGATTGCTTTTGAGATGTTTTTGTGAAAATATTTATATCTTCTTTTAGATTCCAATTTATGGGGTTTCATCGATTCAGATTTGAATTCTTTTAGAATGTTCGAATGGGATAGAGGCCGAATCCCATGTTTTGAGAACAAATTAATTCATGACCTATAAGTGATGCATAGCAGGCAGGTTGCTTTGATAATGGTATCAGGGTGGTAATCAGGAAGAAAAGGGGGGGGGGGGGGGGGG
>NC_056566.1:29879543-29890184 GCF_013358625.1 Macadamia integrifolia | reverse complement strand
AGGGGGGGGGGGGTGGTTATCTAGGCACTGAAGATGGGTGGTGAAGCAGGTAGACTATGGTAACCGTTTCAATGTTAGTGTGAAACAAACCACAAAAATTCAATCTAAGAAATGGAATCTTCTATGAACTGAATGTAATCTTATTTCTTCTCTGTAAAATAAACATTTTCATTACCTTCTTCCTGCCAACTCTCTCACCCACAAGTCCTGCATCTCCCTATGCATGGAGATCTTGAAGGAGATGCAGGTTCTCCCGATGATAGGTTTCCAGACGTTGATTTTGATTACAGCTGTCCCTGCATCTGAACTTTCTCTCAATATATAACAGTGGTCTGCAAGTGTGGAGCACGCCTATTATTATAGTAATCAGTGATTGCATGTTTTTCATGGAGATGCGTAAAGGCTGTTCGACAATGGTCGCTGCCACCATCCACAAGAAGGCACCGAAGAGCTTAGAAATGATTAGTTTCCTGTAGAATAGTCCTTGCCCCATTGACTATCGCACGTTTGAGTAGCATTTCTGGATAAATATAGTTTCTTGCCAGTGACTGGCTTGCTTATACGCGTTTAGCCTGTGATGGAAAACCGGCCGGTGCATGACTGAAGATGACCGAGGACGCAGGCACATAAAAAAAACACCAATATGAATACTTTTCCACTGCCTCTCAAAGACTAGAAGGCAATAACAAGGGAGCTTCACCTAAGAAGCCAACTGGTGGAGGTGGTTCCCATGCACATAAAAAGTTTGTTAGTTTGGTGACAAAGTTCGATAGAATTAACAGCAGGAACCAAAGTTGGAAGGGAAATGTTATTAATTAAGTTTCTAGGTTACATGTTTATTCTCCCAACCTATTTTTTTAAGTAGGTAGTTGCCTCCGAAGAACACAGAAATTGTAAGAACTAAGGACAGCCTGGAGGAGACCAGGACTGAGGAGAATCCAATTCTTCACCCCTGACTTGGGAGTTGGAGAGACCTGCAGGCCATGGCAAAAAAATAATAAAAGAACTACTTAAGACTTGGTCTTTTATGCAAATAATATGTATCAGCTAATTGACATCCTAACCTTCTACCAAAAAAATTTTTTTTTAAAAATTGACATCCTAACCCATCAGGATCAAAATCCTCTGTTTTAAAAACAGAGGATTATTTTCCAACCCATCATGGATGGCCTATGTCAACTGTCAATGGTCGATCGTGGCTACCACACCCTATGTTCGTAACCTGCACGAAATGCAATCATAGATTACAGGTTTTGCATCATATATGTGTACTTTGGTTTTTACTTTGCCAAACAAGGGAATTCAGATTTGAGAGTTCTAGTTTTTAGGGTCTCTTGTTCAAGATTTCAATCAGCAATAGCTGAGGCTAAATGGGTTGCGAGACATGGAACGAAAGAAGGCAGCAGCTATTGCAGTACTTGCAGACACCATTTCTAAGAGAATCCTTCTACATCATCACCATCTCCCTTCTCAGCCTCATCCTCCCACTTGCCTTCCTCCTTTTAGCTAGGCTAGCTAATGGCTATTACATCCTCTCCTTCACATCTCTACCACTTTCCTCCTTCCTCCCAGTTTCCTTCCTTTACACCAACACAAACCTGCTTCATCTCCTTGTTTCTGCCATCAGTGTCACCTCTCTTCTCCGGACTTTGATGGGTCACTTTGATTTCACCTTACACAGCAACAGCAAGAGCAAGACCACATCCAAAGCTTACATCTGCGCTGCTTGGATTTTCCTCTGCACCTTCCATATCTGTGTTGTATTGGGCATTGAAGGGACTATGGCTTCTGGGCTTTGGACCGTTGACTTGAATGTGATTGGTAAAGGTGATAGCAAGAACCTGGTGAGTCGGGTTGTGTTATTTATTGGGTTGCACGAGACGACGCTTCACTGGACGAGAACCATTGTGAGACCGGTGGTGGATGATACAGTGTTTGGGGTTGTGAGGGAGGAAAGGTGGGTGGAGAGGGCGGCTATGGCTGCTAGCTTTGGTGGGTTGTGGTGGTTGGGTTTGAGGAACGAGGTGGAGGCATTGGTGGTCATCCTTGAGGTCAAACGAGAGCTGTGGATGCGTGTGGAGATGGCTGATCTTGTTAATTGCTGGCTCTATTACCTCATAGCAACGATTGCCTTGGTGAGGCTGATCAGGAGCCTCCTTTGGATAGTCAACCTCTTTTTCTGCAGAGGCCTTCGAAGAAGTTCCGGTAGCTCCGACGGTGATGATGATAGCAAGGTCTAAACCTATGGTTGATCTGATCCCAATTCTGGCCGAAATGTCTTGGTCAATCCCTGTATGGAAGCTAAGGTTTCTGGTCGATTTCTCTCGGATCCTGACCAATTCGGATCCGTAAACTGGGTTTTTAAACCCTGTCTAAACTAGCAGACCTTAACTAGTTCTTGATTTTCAATATTTCGTTCTTTCTTTCTTTCTTTTTTGGGGTATTCTTTGGTCAGCAAAAACTGTAATATTCTCTTGTATTATTTCCCAGATCACAAAGCTTTTCTCAGAAGTAATCAAACATTATTGTTTGTTTCACAAGAAATCTATGATTTTTTTGTAACCTGACTATGAACGTGAGGAATTGACCTGATAACCAATCCACTCTTAGAAAATATTTTTATTTTCTTCCACCCTATTTTATTCCTGTGTGAGCGGCCTATGATTCAAATGGCCATCAACCCCTCGTCTTTCTAGGTAGCACGTTTTGGATCAAGCAGAATTGTCACATGTCAAGATTAGACTTAAAAAAAAGGGTTGAAAACCACCTCTTCTATCCAACGAAAGAATTGGGAATTGCTTAATCAATTGTCCATGGTGATCTAGGAAGCCTCTTCAAAACTAGAGCGGGTAATAGTAATTTTTCCTTTAATATCGATCTTATTTTTTTGCTGAAACTTTGACGCATAAAAATCTTTTGCAGGGAAGAAGTGAACAACAGTGAAGATCCAACAACTAAGGTGCATACATGAAGCCTCCCAGCCGTTGGATCCTTACTGCCACTCATTGCAAAGGATTTGAATCCAACTTAGACCTAAGTGAGCAATAAAATCCAATGGGACTTAAAAAGGTATCATTTCATACATTTTCATTCTTGCAACCCTTTAGGTTTCTTGGAAATTATGAGGCTTACAGACTAAAGAATGTATAGAAATTGGGAGTTATAGAGGTGTAGTCTCATATCAGTTTAAATACAACCTTGGTGCCTTTCGTATATATGAAGAGCTCTTTCCACCTAATGCCTTAATGTTTTGGGTTAAACCTTTCAACATAGTATCAAAGCCCTGGGAGCATTAAACATGTATGTTGTAAAAAATCATATGAATAGATAAATCATAAGTAACAACCATATAGCATTATACCATACATATTTACCTTTTAAAGTAATTACTACTTCTCTTTCAATCTCTAAGGGTTGGGCAACCTCTCATTCAAACATCCTCACATCTCTCTATTTAAACCCATCCACGTAACCAGCGGCATATCCACTAGACCTTAGGAATTTCTTGAGTAAAAGAACAACGATTGCTATGGTAAGCCCAACAGCAGCCCATGTAAACAAACGATCATCGGAAGCTTTCTGCACCCTCACTTCTGCCCTCTCCTGTGCTTGCTCGATGGGATCTGCAGCTGGGACCTGTCTCGACACCCTCAATCCCGCACTAAAACTGACTCTCAAGGGCCCAGTATTAGCATTCACGTGGACTTCTCGCACGTCTTCTACCATCCTCTGATTGCCATCTCCTTCTGGATTAGGATCTTCACCCACTGCAACTACACCAGCATTTTGTGGAGTGCCTTCAGGTTCCCCTACTTCATTGGTAGAGGGTTCATTGGAGATCTGTAGGGGGCTGAGTTGGGGAACAGGGGGTGCTTTTCTTAGCATATACTCGTGAATCTGTGTAATAAGAAGTGTTTTTTTGAGTGAGATTTTACTTGGAATGGAAGTCAGGTATTTAGATATGGAACTCAATTGGAAGCATACCTCATCAATCACTTTTTGGCGTTCTGGAGTCCCGACTCTTGGAGCTGCCTCACGAGATTTGATGGCCAATGTACGTCTTTCTTCCCTCTTGTAATCCAGTGAGCCTAATGCACCATCTGGGTTGGTTGGCATGAATGCAATCAATGCTACCAAAGCAGTCCGGACTGCCAGAAACAATTGTAAAGGTGAAAGAAGCGTTATTAGGGCAATCATCTGGGATGCAAATTAACAGGAAAAAATCCAACATGTTTAAGGACAGCCTCTGATTAAAAATCATAAGACAACAATGAAAACAACAACTTGACATGGCTAGGGGGACCTGTGAATGCATTCCAGTAAGGCTTGGTCCTGGTCCTTACTATGATCTTAGGTCAATACAGGTACCGGTCATCTTGAATCAAATTTTCCCTACTTCAGCATGCAAATTACAGGGACGCCTAACCTGGACCTAAATACTAAATAATGAACTTTCATGGCTGGCTCATTTGAGCTTGACAACCAGGCAATGCAGATGCATATAAATCACAAATATTTCCCAGTATCATTTGACCAAGATCAATTATTAGTTGCAATCTTCATAGGCCAGTTCGCTGATAAATACATATAGGAAAAAAAAAAAAAAAAAAAAACAAAAACCCCCAAAAAAAAAAAAAAAAAACAAAACAAAACAAAAAAACAAAAACAAAAACCACAATATTTCATCAACCAAGCTCACATGGTTTGTAAACCAAGCAGATTTACTAAAAGTTTGATTCTCCTGATCAACTCAAAATTAGTTTTATAAAAAATGGCCTTTCAAACAGAAACCAAGCAGAGTAACTTACAAGTTAGGTTCTCCTAATTAACTCAAAAGTAGTTTTATACGAAATAGTATTTCAAACAGAATCTTCCACAGCTATGAGCATGGCATCATGACTCCCCACATGTAAATGTTATATTCACCATATATGCATGAAGATTTCTTTTTATATTTGCAATTATCAACCTAGTTTTAAAAAGGCCGGGGTATTGTAGAAGCAATTTATACCATTAAGTCCAAAAAGAACAAACTTACCACTCCATGACGGCTGCCAATGCTCAGGATGATGATTTGATATGCTTAAGCAAATTTTTGTTTGTGTTTCAAAACGGCCATTTGGCTGGAAAAAAAAATATTAAATCAATGAATAAACCAAGTGACGATGCAATTAATTTAAAGATGTCATTAACCTAATCCAAAATTCAAATTCCAGATGAAAATGCTAGCCAGTTGGACCTAGACAAATTGCTCAGAGAACTAAATACTTACAGTGAGCATCATAAATGCAGGAGGCTGGAATGGATAATCGGCTGGCAGTTGGATCCGTCCATGATAAATTCCTCCTTCAAATTCAGTGTCACAAGGGCCCCTAATGGCAAATTGCCATTCAAATATATTTTCCTGAACACATCAAATTCAAAACAGCTGATTTTCGATAAAGAAAATAAATAAGTTCATTAATGAAATGGACTACCACAGTGCCACCGCTGAAACTGAATGTAAACCAAGATATTAATAGAAAGTGTTATGTTAATTTCTTCACTTGTATCAAAGAAAAAATTACGTGCAACTACCGATACATCTCAAGCATGCATACAGAATCCATGATGGAAGCTACGTGACCTAGTTGATGGTGACAACTGAAAATAAAATAAAAATAAATAAGGACCTACTGCTGTTCCACATCATAGTGAGAGGAAACCAGTCATTCAAAACAAAAGCAAGATTAAATAATATTAATTAAATTGTTTGAAAAAGGGCATTCTACACATCACACGTGGGCATCATAGTTAGATTGTTGCTAATCAGGCTCTGGCCATGTTACCAAGGAAAACCTCAGTAAATCCCAGAAGCTGCCACACCCCCTTGGCCGGGTTTGGGTGCAAACCATAGACCCTGTAATGTTAAAAAAGGGGATAAATTATTACTGAAGTTGATTCAAACAGCAAGAGTGGTAAAAAGACCAAGACGAAGCTAGGTTTTATGGAAGCTATTCAGAAGCTTCTCACTTGTGGGGCCAAGCCCAACCCAATGGCTCTTACTTTTATGGTACATCTAGTATCTAGATTGGGAAAACAGCCAGTCAGTTAATATCTAGTATTCCTTATTGAATTGCAGGGGCATTCCATGAATAATCAGAAACAGGAATGTTATAATTGTTCTTAGCCATAGGAATTTATTTGGAAATATCTCATAATTAACTGTAATCCAGAGGACCAATAAGGTTATATTTGTAATCAGAATAAATAGTTTTAAATCAAATATATTGCAGGAGTTTTGATCATAGTCACAGACTCAGGATAGAAATTGTTAGCTTTGCATGTAATGGGTGTAGAAATGTATGAAAATAATGAAGCATTATTTTTTACTACCCAATTGCTTCCTATCTTACATTAATAATGCTTAAGGTGGACCTTAGGTTACTCTCCTCTCTTTCCACTCTTACCTATGCCACTGTCATGCTAATGCCAGTCCACAGAACCAGCACACCCACACTTTCCAATTCCGCAAATCCCACTCAAATGCCAAATCTTCAAGCATCCACCACTGAAGTTGAAGCTTCAGCACATCATAGGAATTGACCATGTTCCAAATATTTTGACCAGACATCATAATGTTGTGACAGATTAAACATGTTGAACTGAAAACCTTGACCATTTTGCCAAACACAATTGCTTTATGATATTTTGGAAAGTTTTCCATGTTTCAAAGCATAAATATTAATGTTTCAACCTAGTTAACTCTGAATCAATGTGACTATCTGAATTGTAATCTGATGCATGCGCTAGCAAATCCTAAGATGTAGACAATACATTGTATATGGTCATCTAACATTTCTAATGACATTATCAGACCCCAGACTCACCTTAGGAAACAAAATTCACTAAAACTATAGATTTCCAGGTTTCAGATAAATATTATAAAAACCATGATGCGAAGCCAACCAGAATGATCCATGGCATAATTCAGCGAAAGCGTGGAAAGAATTCCACATCAAGGTACGAGACACAACAAAATTAAACCACACCGCCATTATGATATCAAAGGAAAAAACTAAACTACATCACGCATAAAACCCCAAACGGAAAATGCAAATGATCGATTGAGGAAAAAAAAAAAGAGTATAAAATTTCAGAGCGTAATAATTTACCTCGAGTGGAAGGCTCATGAAATCATCGGAAGGGTTTGCTTGCATCTCCTTCACCTCCTGAAGAATCCTCTTCACAGCTGGATTCTTTAGGTTATACCTCTCCTCTGCCATGCCGACAAGAAAAAAATGCAGAAGCGTATGATCTGAATTCTTTGACAAGCACAAAGACAGGAATTAAACCACGATAATTAAAAAAACTATGAAAATCGATCTAAAATTTCCAAGGGAAGCTGACTGCCGAGAGATTTCTGCAACTCCCCTCTCTTCCCCGAATCCCCGTTTCAGATTCGAGAGATAAAAAGAGAGAGGGGGGAAAGGAATGCCTGTATCCGTTGACGCGACGTCAACAGATTAAGATCGACGGTCCTGATTTAACAATTTCACGTGTCACTCGACTATTGGATATGAGTTTTTACTCCTTACGCCGACGTGAAGGAAGGAAAAAAGAGAGAGAACGCTGTCCGATAGCGTGGACCCTCCACTATAAAGAGGGGACCAATGGGAACGTGTATCCAGGCATCCAACAAAGGGGTGGGTTGGTAATTACGTAGTATTTAATGTGGCCCCAAACGTGCTAATCCCGATGCCACGTGTATTATATATATTAGGATATTTCTCTCACAGAGTTCACACACACCCACGCGGATCCATCTCAT
This sequence comes from Macadamia integrifolia, assembly GCF_013358625.1. Lineage (NCBI taxonomy): Eukaryota > Viridiplantae > Streptophyta > Magnoliopsida > Proteales > Proteaceae > Macadamia > Macadamia integrifolia. The sequence continues at coordinate 29,882,374 of NC_056566.1, read as the reverse complement.
TCGCGCGGGTTATTACAACCCTCAGTGTTCTCTCTGCAGATCGTCAGTTGGGACCATACGAAGCAGAGCAGTCATGGTGTCCAAGGAAACCGAATGTTCATACACAATCAAAGTTCGTCTCTCTTAACTGTTTAATGCTTCCAATCTCTTATTCCTCCATGCCGAGTTCCTCTATTCCTTGCATTTCATTTGTTGGATTATTTCAAATTACAAAAAGTGGTACTACAGTCCATGAAATTTGCCACCGTAACATCTCTAATCATTCCTTATTTGAAACTTAATCCAGTTTCTGATCACTTACGACGGATTATTGTTGTTCTGATGTCTTAATTTATTTATAATCAGTAGCTTAGAGGATAAGTTCTTTAATCTAGACTAACGAAATTCAGTAGCTGCAGATTTTTTTTTTTTTTTAATGGGTAGCCAGTAACATCATAATTCATTGGCAATTAGGGATGTTTGGAATTGGAACTCAGCATATTGATTTGAAGATTGAATTTTATATGCTATAGAAGCCTGTAAAAATGTTTGTGTGCGTAATAAGTTTTGGTGATTAAAGTCTGTAGAGAGATAAATTCTGTCTTAATTCTTGAATTGACAGAAGATAGATTTTCTGTACAATATGGAACAACCTCGTTAAGTTTTTAGTAAAATCAATAAGTTAAATTGTATCAGTGCTGTTAACTTAAATTGAAGCTTGTTCTGACTCTGATTACAGTGAGCAGAAATAGGGGTTATACGCCCCAATCTATTTGACAGTTAATACTCAAGTAGAGCATGAGATTTTAATCTGTGAATTTTTCTCACCCCTCAGCATTTCTTTTCAATTAGTAATCTAGTTCATCACCTCTCTTGCTTTGACTTGTTAGCTCATTTCTCTTATGTATTTCCAGGAACCTGAAGGAGAACAAGCAAATGAGGCTTTTGGAAACATATCGGCTTGGATATCTCAACTAAAAAAGCAGATCCAGGCTTCCAGAGTAGCTTCCATAAAAGTAAGTTATTTTTTAATCGAGTAATTCCTTATCCTTCACTGCCAACATCCGTCTTATGTGCTTGTGGTTTCATGCCTTTTTAATAGTTTTTGTGCTTTTCTTTGTATTTGGATATCTTGGTCAAATTAGAAACCAGCCAGCAATGTCAAATATATTCAACAAAGCTGGATATGCCCAAACCTGAAGGCTATTTCTTTCCGCTGCCCATTCCATCAATGAATTACTAATTTCATACCAATAATGAAACACTGTTGCCTCAACCTTAAAAAATTGAGCACCATTTTAGGTCAATCATGTTAGGCATTAGCACCAAGAATTTCAAATTTTGGTTTTCTGGACCCAAACAATTGAAAGCAGTTTGTTTATTCTTAGATGCAGAATGCAAGTTGTACAAAGAAAATTTTAAAAGAGAATTTCCTTTTTGTTGATAAGCTGTTTCAGTGAAAAATTTTCTGTTAGCTAATTTTTGTTATTTAATTTCTATGTAGGAAAAACTTGAAAGGAATGGAAAGGATTTACAGCACCATACTTCTCAGCTTCAGCAGTCAGCGATGTCTAAACAGGAACAGAATGGGTCAAAAAACATGCTTACCTTTAGAATTGGCAGCCCTCTCTATAAGTTCAACGGGTCTGTTCATGGATCTGGGGAAAAAGATTACATAAACAGTCACGAAGTATTATCCCCGACAGTTATAAAGGTTCCTTACATTGAGAAGATTCCACCTTATACAACTTGGATCTTTTTGGACAAGTATGTCATGGTCCCCTTTTTTTGTTTTCCTCTTCCCCCCACCAAAAAACCTCTTTTGTTGCATTTAGTTGATCTGAATGGTTATCTGTGATTTCTTTTCCTGTATATAGCATGTGTCTTTGTTTACAGGATATTGAAGAGCCTTTTCTCTCGGTGGGTGGATAGAATCAAATATTGCAATCTCAGTTAAAAATGAAATTAAATGTCGAAAGGAAAATCAAGAGAAAAATGGAGATGCAATTATTTGGTTGCAGGATTGGAAGAAAACCTGAGGAAACTATAGCTACTTTTGGGAAAAATTATCCGTGTTTATGTCTGACCTGTTATGTAGGGAAACACAAGAAGAAAATTGAGAGAAAACTGGTTAGACCTGGCTTCTCGTCTCCCTCTCACAATGGGGAATAACTGACTTCATTTGTTGGAGAACCAAGCAACAATATGGATTTTGTCATAAGTTTTCTCTTGATTTTCTCGGCACAACCAAACAATTAGTTCAGCCCCTGTGAATTACTAAAGGTTATTAACTTTCACAACCAGGTTATCAACTTTCACAAAACAGAAAAGAACGCTCCCTGTTTATCAACGATGTATTAAAAATCCAGGCATAAAAAAAATTAGTATGAGTCACTCATTTACATTCCTACACTGTTAGATATCCATTTCTTTTGCTGTTGACCTCTTTTAGTTCTGAATTATTATATGTAGAAGTGTTAATCTCTGCATCACTTTAATTAGGTGATCCACTTTAAGGTTGTTTTCTCTTTTATTACTTAATGTGAAGATTTTATTTTTGCTCGTGTTTTCTCAAATTTGCCTCATGCAGCACAGGAATCAGAGAATGGCTGAAGATCAATCAGTTGTTGGGCGAAGACAGATTTACTATGATCAATATGGCAGTGAAGCACTAATTTGTAGTGATAGTGAGGAGGAGATTGCCGAACCAGAGGAAGAGAAACATGAGTTTTCTGAGGGTGAAGATCAGATTTTGTGGTGAGTAAAATAGGTTCCATAAATTCATTTCTAAAACCTTTTATGTTGCTTCTTCATCTAAACTATAGTCTATAGCAGACTACAGCATATGGGGG
>NC_056566.1:29821497-29879523 GCF_013358625.1 Macadamia integrifolia | reverse complement strand
GGGGGGGGGGGAATTCACAGTTCTTAGTTTTTTATTTTTTCTTCTACTTAACATTCATGCGTTTTGTTTGTATTTCTAGCCTTTTGAAAAAAAAAAAAAAGTTGCTTTCTGTTGGAAAGAGAGAATATTTCCTTCATTAGAAACAACGCTGATGATATTTACAATGTTTTACCTTGGAGATCCATGATCTTGCATTCTTGCTTCTCTTTTTCCCCTCCCCACCGAAAAGAATGAAATCAATCTTCCAGGACAATGGTAAATTGCTACCCACCATTATGCAAAGTAAAGCATGAGGAAAGGCATCAAGGCCGTTTTTCTGATACATGATCCAGGAGGTGTTATGCTTTGAAAGTTAATTGAATGATAGATAAGGAGCTAAACTGAGAAAATTGGTAAAGAAATTCAAAGATAGAGAAGGGCTACCAAATAAATTATCAACGAAAAAAATTCAAATCTCTGATATGTGGCATTAACCAACTTACCCAAAACTAACTAAACTCAGATAAGCATTATCCTAATTATTTTGAGTTGGCTTCATGACTCCTATTCTGCAATTCCACTCAATTTAATGTCATATCTGCTGTCAACTCACAAGCACTCATGTCTTTTCTCACCACTTCAACCCAGGTGATCTTTGGGCTCCCCTTTGCTTTTTTACCCAAGTACGATTTGCACCGTATTGCTCCTGACAGTAGCGTTCTTATTTTTTGTTGTAGAAGACTGGATTCATCTTGAACCCACCCAACCCTGTTCCTAGAAAGGAAACAAAATATTAGGCCCAGGTTACAAAGCATTTTCATTAGCATTGCTTTGGGGTGAGAGCCTTAACGTGGCCCACACTTTTAAAACCAGTGGAAATTTCATTGTGTCTAGAAATTTATTTCGGAGCCCAACCTAATTACTTTAAACTAATATTTTTCTCTTACTTATTTGAAATTAATGCACCTCTATTACAGCTGAAAATCATCATTATTGCAAGAGTTCTTCCTCTGCTTCCATGCTCTGTCAGAAGGAACATAATCATTTGAGGATGAAAACAACAGAAGAGCAGAACCCTTTGATGCAGTAAATTACTAGAAAAGCTTAGTTTTACTTTCTCTTAAAATCATGTTCTGGAGTCTTCCCAAAGAGTGCCTAAGGAGCAAGGTGGAATCGAGTGCACATAAGGTGCCTTATGTCTCACATGGGCATAAACCTTGAATCATCTGCCACCTTTTGTGCTTAAAAAATTCCCCTGGAGCTAGGCAAAGGGGACCCAATCATGCACCTTACTGAAATTTGTTGGTGTATTTTGTGAGTGCATGCACATGAACTTGGATAAACATGTATTCCTTTGAAGTACCATAATGTTTTTTTATTTGGATTTTTACCTTTTCCTTTTGGGTCTTCCATCTATTGTCTGTGCACTCGAGGAAAATGTAGAATGTAGTATTTTTATTTTATTTTATTTTATATGTTTAAGAAGAAATGAGTAATGATATGTGTGCATTTCACCTTCTCTCTTGACATTCTAATATTTTAATTATTATGGAAAAAAATCTCTTTAACTGGAAACCCTATTACTTCTCACAATGATTCTCATGGCATCTAGGCGATCCTAGGTGTTGGAGGAGGGAAAAAACAAGGTGACACCAACAAGGTGTCAAGGCATCAAGGCATCAAGGTGTTGCCTATGCGTCTCCTAGGAAACCTTCCAGCAAAGGGCACCTGGACGCCTAAGAGATGCCTTGACAACTATGCTGCTCACCTTATCCCTCAGGCAATAGAGGCCTTTGGACTTTTTTGTGCCTATCACTTTAACCATGTTGGTATGTATTAGAAAGAAGGGGTAAGTGAAATCTGTTGTTGAGTTGCCAAGTGTTTGGAAGGAAAAATGAGAAAGTTTTGCTTGAAGTGAAGTGACCTCCCAACTGAAAGAACATGCAGAAGAATCTAATGCAAACAGCCTGAGCTCTCTTGGATTCACTCCTTCGGAGATTCCCCACACCGATTGTGATATTTGGATTTGGGGTTCTCTTTTATCCCAGAAGACACAACATGGCCATACAAGTCTTTAATGGCTCATAAATTGGTTCTCGTAACTATGCATGGCTGGGTTTTATTATAAGTTTGGATCTTTTGTAGGTAGTTTAATGATTTTGTGTTTCATTGTTCTTGCTTCTGCAGGAAGGTCATCCAGGAATATGGACTAAATCGGGAAGTGCTTAATATTGTGAGCGAGTTCATTGGAGCCACTGCATCAGAAATCCAGGTATATCTTTCAAATCCAGACAAGCAATGGGTTTGAAATTTCAATCTCATAAATCTGGATATTTGTTTCATTCAATGAACCATCAGTAGTGTTTTCATTTGTTATTTATTTAAGTTTAGCTGTTACATTTTACTAGCATCTTTGTTTGGTGCTTCTCCTTAACATCTGCAGGAGAGATACAACACACTCATAGAGCAACATCCAGAAAAGCAGCCCGAAAAATTGGAAGCTTCTGCAGAAAGAGTATCTGAGAGGAACATATTTCTGGGGAAAAGCCTTACTGCAGCTTTAGATTCTTTTGACAATCTTTTCTGTCGACGTTGCTTGGTACTTGATCTGAGAAAATTCTAGTCTTATGTCATTTGTGAAAGATAACAATATATCCTGCAGATTCTTACTACAAGAATAAACTGTCAATATTGACTGATGTATGCTGATGTCAAACCCCAGGTATTTGATTGCCGCTTACATGGCTGTTCTCAAAGTCTAGTCGTCCCTGTAAGAAGTTGTGATTTTTCTACTATCCTACTTGGAATCTCAAGATATCTTTCGTTTGTTGTTCTGATGTATGGTTTGCTTGACAGAGTGAAAAGCAACCAAATTGGTGTGAAACTGAAGAGAATGGCAGACCTTGCAGCAATCAGTGCTTTCTGCAGGTACAGCTCTGATTTTGGAAGTTAGACTACTGACTGGTGTTTATGGTACTGTTGTTTATCGTATATAAATTTTGTAACCAAGTAGTTTTCTGGTTTACTTTCCCCACCATGCTATGTTGACGTTCATGTCTCAAACAAGATCTAACTCAAAGACAAAAACTATATGCATTGGGCCAGAACCCTGCCAAGTCTTTGTTGCACAACAGTTCTTTAGGTCTCTATTTAGAGAGTTTTTTCCTTGGGAGGTCAGTGACTGTTTCCTGGTCATGTTCAAGCTCATTAATGTGGAAGTATTCAATTCAAGGCACTAACCTTCTGTATTTTCTTGTTCCATTCTTCCTCTTCTGATTGAAAGTCTCCTTTTGTCCTTCCTAGTTCTATTATGTTCCATGACAACAGGGACTGATACAAGGCTTATGCTATGCATGTCCTCACCACTTCTCTTAAGGTCATTTTAGGTTGCCCCCGGCTCTTTTAGCTCCTTCTATATGAATCAAATCGCTCATCTGTATTGGAGCATCCAAAGGCCTCCGTTGAACAGGGCTATGCTACCTCAAACAACTTTCTCGTAGCTTATCATTTACCGGAGCTACTCCCAAATCAACTCTAATATGATCATTTTTCACTTTATCCTCTCTAGTTTTCCCACTAATCCATCTCAACATCCTCATCTTCGCTACATTGAGTTTATCTATATGATGCTTCTTAACTGCCCAAAACTCTACACCATAAATCATACCTTTGACTGTCTTATAAAAAAATTTTCATTAAGTTCTAAAGGAATATGTCGATCACACAACACTCCATACGGACTCTCCACTTTATCCATCCTATTTTAATTCTCTGTGAAACATCATCCTCTCCATAGCCTTCTTTTTTTATGATTGAACCAAATTAATCTAAATCTCATGGTCAAAAACTGTGAAATATCGGGGAAACTAGGTACTTTGGGCTATGTGTAAACCTTGGTTTCGACCTGCAGAAAATATTTTTTTGGTTTGATATTTTTGTGTACAACCTATTTTTTACCTTTTAAAGCTAATCCATGAAGTATTTTCCCCACAAGAATAACCAAAATGGTACTTGTAGTATTAACTCTAGTGTACACTAGCCTTATTAATTTGTTATACACAATAAGTCTACGTATAACTTAGATACTAGAAATGTAAATAAGCTATTAAAACAATCAAAACAAATAACTTAGATAGTGAATTAGTCATACAACACTCACCACTCAATACTAGGAGGAGTCTCTAGGAAGCTCTAATCCACGAGGTGTGTACCATTGTAGATGTCATAGCTACTCCTCTTGATTCAACACATATGAATCCCATGACATGTTTTGAAAGCCCATTACTGCCCACCTATAAGCCCCATCATTAACATCTTGCAGACTTGCAGGTATCCCAAACTAGGAATGGCTCACTAAGACTGTGCGGATGTGGAGGTGGCACACATGGCACACATGGTTGCATTGAAAGAATTCTACTATGTTGACTACTATTTTGAACAAAAAAAAATGAAGTTTGGGGAAAAAGTGGGTTTACTTTGAAGCTCCAAGAAATCCTCTCTAGGTTGATAATGCAAGGTAGTAGAAGAAGATTGTAAAAACTTGAGTAAAAATTGATGTTTTGTGCCCCTTTCCTGGTTGAAACCCATGAAACTTGAGATTTTCGGTCGAAATATGGGAAAGGATGTATGTTTCCATCAAAACATGTCACTTGTATAAGGATTGGTTGGAATTGTTTGGTAAAGCCATGCGAAACTTTGGAAGTTTTGTCTCGGGCGATACCTAAATTGGGAAATGTCAGAATTTTGACTGAAATTGTGTGCACACTTGTTACCTATCAGGAAGCAATATGTCCTTTGGAATAAGTGAAGACTTCTTCTACTTATAGAGAATTTTTTCCCCTTGTTTCTTTTATCCTTTCAACAGAGAAGATAATTTCTTTTTTCTTTTTACTAGCCATTATTTTGAACCTTTATAAGTCCTTTAGGTTTGTGTTCTTTCTGGTCAAGAAAAATTCCAATTCTATCTCACATATCGGCTGGCTTGCAGGTAATGGAAGGTGGCAGAGATGTACTACAAAAGTCTGATACTAGTACAATTCCTGGTAATAATAGCAGAGGCGTCATAGCTGATGGAAGATGCAGTTATAGGAAAAGGGCTGCTGATGATAGTCCAGAAGTTTCTATCGAAGCATTGAACATCAATACATCTGTTGTAGATATATCCTCATATGAGGACATGGGTAAGTACAAGGTCTTAAAGCATGGAAGTATGACACTGGGAAACTTGAGACCAGATTCTGATGGATTTCAGGGTTCTGCTTTCCCAGGTTCTGATGAATTTCAGGGTTCTGCTATCAAGAAGCAGAAAAAAATATTAGACTCCGATGGAGTTTCTGTAGGTTCGGAAGATCTGCCAGTTGATCTTGCATCCAGTGCCAATATTATGTGTTCAGTTTCTGAAGTATTCCTCAGCAATGAACACCAAAAGACCAATGAATCTTCTCAGCATACTTGTATAGTTACATCTGATGAGAATAATGAGGGCATAGAACATCCAACAAATAGTACCATAGAAATGCCTATTAAGCAGTCATCCAATTCCAGAAAAGGACAAAGTGATGGAGCTTTAAGTGGATGTGAGTGGAAACCTATTGAGAAAGAACTGTACCTAAAAGGAATTGAGATATTTGGGAAAAACAGGTACTGGATTCTGAAATCGCTAAAATTCTATCATTTTCTTTACCTAGATACATGCACGGAAAAGCCTTCTATTTGTGGTAAATTAGATTTCTTTGCTGGCTGACCTTCAATTTGGGCCACATGAATAATGCAGCTTATTCCAACCATCCATTGAATAGGGAACTCCAACTGTAGAGTGCACCATGTATCTGCAGTTTCTGTTGTAATTTCAGCCATCAATATTTTGACCCTCATTAAACTCATTTACACATGGTGTGCTGCTTTTTGGCTGAAATTAACTATGAGTAGAGGGTAGCACAGTCAACTTGCAGAGCCCTTTGGGCTTTAACTGAGATTCCAATAAGGATTCTGGTCATCTTTGCATGTTTTTGCCAGTGTCTCCATATTGGGCTTAAGATATTATATGTAATTTGCTTCTATGTTTTCTTTTAAAAGGAGGCCACTGGCTTTCTTTTAATCTTGTTTATATGCAGACAGAAATTAAAGATCCTGGGTCATGTTTGGTGGCACTTGAGTTGGCCGTCCATGCTAGCATGCAAAGTTAGTACGATAATTTTGTCGAGGATTTTGTGACCTTATTGAGATATTTTCTTCTTATTTCTGTTTTATTTTTCATTTTCTTACGTGGTTAGAGAAATGCTGTTTGAGAATGTAAAGTATTAAGAGAAACAGCTTCATGTTGATCACATAAATATTATACCAATGAGTAATTTGATGGCTTTTTGTTGGAGGGTAAACCAAAACCTCAAGGCAAGAGGTGGGGAGAGTTCCTCAAGCATATGGAGGCACCAAGGACTTGAACAAGCCAAGGTGGAACCATGGCTCCCAACATCGCCCACATGTGGGTGGAATCAGATGTCGCGGTACATGTGGAAAGGCACACGAGGTAAAGAACCTTGAACCATGGGCTTTGCTGCCATGTTGAAGGGTCTAACCCAAAGCTTTAGGGATTAGGTGGAGAGAGCTCCTCAAGTATATGAAGGAAACAAACCGATGTGGGACTATGGCTCTATAACTCCCAATTCCCAGCACTTTTATGCAAAGGACCAAAATAAGAGAAAAGGAGGGGGGGTTAAAAAGAGAAGGGAAAGACAAAGGAAACAAATTTGTAGAGCTGTCACCTTTTGGTCCATGCCTTAAGCAGAGAGGGGCCTAATTTGTGGCATACATGGATGCATAGATACTGGTTTTACAAACTCTACTATGCAACTGCCATGTGAATAATAGGATTGGTGTAAAATTACATTGCTGATTGCTCAGTCAGGTGGTTGATATTTCTGCTGAGGTCCCATGCGAGGATCCATAAAAGTTTCCATTTATGGATGTTTGATAAGAAATTACAAGAAATTCTAAATCTGGTCCCTCGATTTCCTATATTTCTGTTGTAGAGGGAGTAGGCGGAGATATAGTAAAGTAGTAATTCTAATAGATGGAAATATCAGCTATTATTGGGGATGAGAGAAGGGGAAAATGCTTTAAGACTGAATAAAATTACGAAGAAAATATAGGATATTTTTACAGTCATCTCTTTTCATGATTTTTTCCTTTATGCCTTTCTGAATTAAAGGAGTGTAGCTAGTCTAATGTAAGCCAAGATTTCACTTGTAATCCAAGTGGAAGGTATGATAATTCCAAGGACATCTTCTTGGACAGAAGTTCACAAACTTACATAAAAATTTCTCATTCAAGCAAATTGGAGGATTACCTTCCAAAATTCCAGCTTCCTTTTTGTTTGTTTGATTGTTTTTTTTTTTTTTTTTTTTTTTTTAAGCGTTGTAGCCTGATGTAGGTAGGTATATTTCTCACATAGAAATTTTGCTACCTTGAATATACTAACTGCAGAAAATGATCTAAAAAAGTGAATGTTTGCACCCACAAAGTCCATCAGAAAAATGGTTTATCTAAGCCATAAATTTATGCAATGCTATAATTAAATTTTGCAGAATATGTTTAAATTTAATAAAATATTAATTCTGTAATTTCAGATGCAAACCATATTTTTGAATTCCTGAATGTAGTTCATTGTGATTAGTAGTTCAACTGTGAAGACACATTTCTGGTGATGAAATGTATTTGCTTTGTGGAGTATATTTGAACTGTGTCGCTCTTCTACTACTTGCCTTCTAAACTATCTGTGTTTATATGTGTATTTATGCTTAATGTATATATTTTGCCTTGCAGTTGCCTTATAGCTAGAAACCTACTGCCTGGCTTAAAGACCTGTATGGAGGTATTCACTTACATGGCTCATGATGGAGCTGCAATATCACTTGGATCTGATGTTCAGCCAAATGCATGCCTGGAAGACAATGGAAAAGCTGATACGGAATATATGGTTTGCATCAGAATTTATTTATTATTTTATTTGTTTTATATATATTTTTTAATTTCTTTGTCTTTTTGCCTTTTTCATTTGGGGGAAAAATTTCTGCCTGTATCTAATGTTGGGACTTGGGATCACAAGGAAATAATTGATGTCCAAACAAACATTGGGCGGAGTTATGCAACTCGTTTTCTAGTTTTGATAGCTCACTATAAACACTATCGTATATCGACTGTGATTACATAGTGTGAGCTGTATATGGGGTACATGCCATTCTTGTTTGCTTCAATGAGCTTTATCTGCTCACAACCCAAAAAGTTTAACAGCTCCTGAAACAAGACTCTCAAGAAGCTAAAATCAATATGAAGGAAAAATATGGAAATCACATGGGATGCATGTAACCACGACCAACCACCTTATAGGACACTGATAATACCAATAAGGGAAAAGCATGCCCACTTGCCAAGGGTATCTCATGATTTTCCTTTTTTATGTTTTATGAGGTAAGCTAAATTACTGTACTTGACCACCTCTTTTTCTCTTTGCAATGGAAATTAAGCTTGTCCTTTTATTCTTCCATACATTTAGGCATTTGTACATAGCCTAGGGATAATAGTCCCTTTTCTGTTTTTTTAGAAAAAAATTGTTCATCCAATCCTTTCTAATGGATAGCGCATGATTCATGAGGTCCACTATTGTGAAGGCTGACTCGAAAACTTTAGATTGATGTGCATTTGCCAACATAAGCTGGGTGTTCCAAATTCCAATCTGACACTGCAATGCAAGTATGCAACCCTCAAATTCGGAGTACATCATTTAATAATGTTCCTTCCCCCTCTCCCCACCCCCAATTACTTTTTTAATAAATCAACATAGGATTTCTGATATGTTGCTGATAGGTTTTCCCAATAGATTTGTGTGTTGCTAAACAATTCCTATCTGTGGAGATTCATAGGCCGTTTGTGTGTTGCTTGTCCTTTGTCTTCCTATCTGTGTGTGTGTGTGTGTGTGTGTTTCTAAATCACATTGTTATCAGGAGCAAGAGGTGCCAACAAGATCGCGATTATTCCGTCGAAGGGGAAGGGCAAGGAAGCTAAAATATACTTGGAAATCTGTTGGTCATCCATCAATTCGCAAAAGAATTGCAGATGGGAAAAATCAGTCCTGTAAGCAGTATACACCATGTGCATGCCAGCCTTTGTGTGGAAAGCAGTGCCCATGTCTGCATAATGGAACTTGCTGTGAGAAGTACTGTGGGTATGTTAGGCTTTTTGTATATCTCACCAAGAAATATTAACTCACCTAAGATAGGATGTTTCATGTTAATATGGTTGAAGGTAGAGGGTATTTATGCAATGTTGTCCTCACTGAAGTATTATATCTAGAGAATGAGACTAACAGAGCTTGGGATATTTCACGTTAATTTTTATCAAAGTCGATGTGGAAGAGAATAGAACTTACATATTCACTGCTTTATAATCTCCTTTTTAAAGTTGATCGGCAATGTAGTAATGACATCCAATCTCACTTCATCTTGCCTGTTCTGAATCTACAAGAAACAACTTCAATTAATTCTTTATGGATGATGAAACCGAACTAGGAAATGTTCTGTCTAGTATAACATCTGGTCCATCAATTGAATTTCCTTCCTGTTACTCCTATTTTCTTAATATGTCTCCACATGCCCCTGCCCTAATCCTGCTTATGTTGTTAAGCATTTTAAAACCTTTGATTCTAAAGAATCTATCTGTACATCACATCAAGAATATGTCATTACCAAGTGGAAAACATATTTCCGAGGCCTCATCTTGCATATGCCTAGTTAATTCATCCATAAACAATGGAAAGAGATAAGCACTGAAGACAGACCTCTAGTGTGTACCTAGTTAGGTCAAAATATTTGATTAATTAATGTAGGACTAGGTTTGACAAGCCAAACTAGACCCAAACAACAGGATCTTGTGAACCAAAGAACAACCTAGTACCCAATATACCAGCAATAACAAATCAGCAAAACAATAATAAATCAGCAGTCCATCGATCTCAGACCATCAGTCTGGGTTAGGACAGGACAGTAGTAATTAAATAAACATAACCAGGAACTTCAGATGACTTTAGAGGTTCAAATCAGCAGTAATAATGATCCACAGTCTTAAGACAACAGTATAACATCAGTCACAGCAATCGACTTCAATTCTGGACACAGCAGGTCATTAAAAGACAAGAACACGGTGATTTTAAAAAACTCACAACTGGATGAACAGAATCAGCCAAAAATTGGGTTGAACCCTACTTGGACAGGGGGGAACATTCGACCGAAAAATGGGAACCATCCGACAACTGGAACCGTTTCTTCCAGTAGGGCCAAGTGCTCTGTTTTGCAGAAAATTCTGGGCAGAAGCAGAATTAAGTGTACCTGATTTGTAGTGTCGTTTAAACCTTGAAAATAGTGAGAACTTAAAGAGAATAATAGAGCCTGAAGAAGACCTCCTGGACTTCACGCTGCAAGGAGTCACTTGGATCAGACACCAAACCCTTCTTCCTTGATCAAACACAAAGAGCAGCCTCAACAGAGACCAGCGGCAACAGCAGCATATTTTTTCATTTAATAAAAATCGTTCGAGGCTTAATGGGAGCCCTCTTCTTTATTTATAACACTGATGGGGGAGGGAATTACAAAATAGAATGTTCCTCAAAAAGGAAACCAAATATTCTCCAAATACAATAGTTACTAAAACTGAAATTAAAACTAAACTGAAATTAGAAACTAGTTGAAGAAGGAAACTAACCACTAATGACTCGACTCAATTAATAACTTGACTCCTAAAGAAACAAATATAACTCAAATCAAACCCAACTAAAAAGGAAACAAACTAGTCATCCCGTACTCAATCTTAGAGCCCCCCTTTTAGACCCATAAAAGTGGTCCAATACAGTCCAAACCGCATGGATTGAAGGCCCAACACATAGACAACCCAACCCTAGGCTTATTCCTAATAAAATAAGTCTATTTTGATTATTAATCTGCATCATTAATCCTTGGAGTTATCTTCTAAATTTTCAGGTGTTCAAAGAGCTGCAAAAATCGGTTCCGGGGATGCCACTGTGCCAAAAGTCAATGCAGAAGTCGGCAGTGTCCATGCTTTGCAGCTGGCCGTGAATGTGACCCAGATGTATGTAGGAATTGCTGGGTTAGGTAATGACTTTCGTATTTTATATTTTATGTTTAAGTCAGCAACTTAATTCTATGGATCTGGTATACCCCCTTCCCAGAAAAAAGCTGTTGATTGGTTGATTTTTCTTTTTTCAAGTACTTAACAAAGAATTTCCACAAATAGTAAATACACTTTTGTCAGTATTTTATAGATGCCTGGAAAATCATTGGCATTATCAAACTCTCAGAATTTGCAGTATAGTTCAGTTTTCCACTGGAAACCCTCTTTGGCGTAGTTTTCTCTGTTGGAAATTTGCCCAACCCTAAGATTTGAATACTTATTAAATCCAGGCAAGGAATTTACCGTTTCAACCCCTTAACATAAATGGCCATATGAGATGGCATGATTGTCTCTTTTATGGAGTTTTACATCTGGGGCTTTCATTTACTGTGTTGTACACTTTGTGCAGCTGTGGGGACGGTTCCTTGGGTGAGCCACCAGGACGAGGAGATGGTTACCAATGTGGAAACATGAAGCTTCTCCTGAAGCAACAACAAAGAGTGAGCAGTATTTACCCCTTTCATATATGAAAATCTATGTGATGGCAATGAGTTGCATTTTTAACTGCTATCTCAAATTTTCAGATCCTTCTGGGGAGATCTGACGTTGCTGGATGGGGAGCCTTTATAAAGGTGTGAGGATAAGAGTCGTCTTCTGTTTCTTTATATCTTCTTGTTAATTCTTCTCAAAATATATTCTGTGATTTCAGAACTCTGTTAACAAAAATGATTATCTTGGAGAATACACTGGTGAACTGATCTCCCACCGTGAAGCAGATAAGCGTGGGAAGATTTATGACCGTGCAAATTCATCATTCCTTTTTGACTTGAATGATCAGGCAAGCGATACTGGGTTAAATTCCCACCCCCACCCCCCCCCCCCTTTCTTTTTTTTTTACTTCTACTCTTTTACTTCTTTCTCTGGGGGAACTATAAGTGTGTAAATTATATTTATATTATATGTTGACCTCTTTTTCTACTGCAACTTTTGGCTTTGAAGTCTGCACGGCCTGTTTTCTGCCACATGGAAGACTGATGTGGCAGATCCAGAATGTTCAAAAATCAGCCACATGCAGGTTCCCTTGCCAATGATAGCTCCATGCCACTTTCTTTGTACATTTAGTGTACATATAACACCCCATGAATAGTCTCATTTTGATGCAGAATGCTTGGAATTAAAGTGAAATAGGGAAATATATTCCATTCCTGTTACGATCTTTCAGTCTCTGGGCATAAATATCAACCCCTCTGTAGAACTTCACATCAACTTTTTTCTACCTCTGAAAAAACGAACTCTATAAAAAATAAATTTACATTCCTTTTTTTTTTTAACCACAAACAGAGCCTAAAGAAATGGGGCATGAATAAGTAACTGCTTTGTCACGTGGCATAAGGCTATGGGGCTGAAACTTTCCCCATGGAAAGGGGATAACCAGATGGAGACATGAAAACAAAATTTGGCTGTCAGCTATACATTTCCGAATTGTATCAAAACTGCAACCCTCAAGAATAGAAAACTAGACCTGTGTTCTATTCTATGCTTGACTTTAAAATATCAACCTTTCTTTCTAGGATATGTCTAATTGCAGTTGCCATTCCATGTCTTTGCACTGGAACAACCAATTCAACTAGAAAAACTTAGTACCAAAAAAGGAACTGTAGAAGAACTTGTAACAGACTTTTTGTAGTTAATTCATTACTCTTTTTAAGTATCAAACCGAACTGGCAATAACTGGTTCTGAATCCTTGTTTTCTTTTTTGATTTTCAAACTATTCTTCATTCTTTGATTGGCTGTGGTCATTGTACTCCTTTCCTTTTTCTTCAGTTCCATTAGTAAAATGAAGTAGAACACATTTCACGATTTTCATCTGAGTTTCAAATTCTATCATTAATCTGTATATGAGATCTATAAGTGGTTGTTTGCAGTCTGTTCTTGATGCTTATCGTAAAGGCGACAAGCTGAAATTTGCAAACCACTCGTCAAACCCTAATTGTTATGCAAAGGTATGTCTAGTCCACCGAAGATGTGCGAAATTTTGTTAGTCTTCTTTGATTCACTGTTGGCTTGTACAGGTAATGCTGGTAGCTGGGGATCATCGTGTCGGCATTTTTGCCAAGGAGCATATTGAAGCCAGTGAAGAGCTTTTCTATGATTACCGTTATGGACCTGATCATGCACCAGCATGGGCACGGAAGCCAGAGGGTTCCAAAAGAGATGATTCATTAGTATCACATGGCCGAGCACAGAAACACCAATCTCATTGATATCTGCTAAGGTTGTCAATGGGTCCAATTTTTTCGGATCACACTCAATCAGATCAATGATCGCATCTGATCATACCCTTGATGGTAAGCCCTTACCAGATCGGATAGTTTGTCAGCCCTAATGGCTGCAACTTCTACAAAATCATATGTTCTATTTACTAATCAAAGAAGGAACAAAAAAAGAAAGAAAAATGAAAGATCTCTCACAGGTTTATATTTAGATTAATGTCCGTTGCATCTAGTATTACTTATGTTACCCAATAAGGGAATAGTTTGTTCATGCTTACGCAGGTACATAGCTCTTGTATATGTGTTCATGTATACATTGTGAAATCACGGAAGGTTGTTAAAAGTAATAAGCTTAGATTTTTTTCCCTTTTTTGAGGGGTAAGAGCGTAGATTCTTTATGTGGATCTCCAAATGAAGTTCATAGAACCCAATGGTACCTTTTTTTCACAAAGTGTAGGGTTTTCTTGTACATGGGAATTAATTACCAGTTTTACCACCAGCCACATGGACAGTAGTTTCACCTCTCAACCTTCAGCTATTTACAAGCAACCAAATGATGATATGTAGTTCAAGAAAGCAGCTCAATCAATGAATTAAATCTTTGATATCTTCCAACAAATGGACCTGAATGCCAACCTATGGAAATAGGCGTTACGAAGCGTGATATTATGCAGCGGATAATCATTCAAGGGTATTAGGTTAGCTCTATCTATACTTCCCTGGAGGTTTTAATCCTCTAATTGAGAGGGTTCTATTCCCAGCACAAAGAGGGTGACTTTGGATTCTGGGGTTGTTCAATGTTCTTGTTAAGAGTTTTCTCAAAATCATCTAGTAGTCAGGTATACTTGCTTCTGTTTAATATTTGATAGGTAGGCTATTTTATAAGTTCCCTCCCCACCCCCCACCCCCCCAAACCTTCTCTCTCCTTTTAAGGTTGATCTTTCCACTTTCTAGAAGTGAACAGGCAGTCAGGCACGGATGGTTTAGATCACAACCAACCTTTTAAACTCCAGCACGCTGTTGAATGAAAGGGACTGGGTCACATATAGGGCACCTCACTTCAGATATCATGGAAGGGGCTGGTATGTACTTCTACCAAAGAAATTCATTTACTGTGGGCACTAATGTAATGGGATGGAATGGTTGTCGTGTCATTTCCAAAGGCATGGTTTACTTCCTGGGAGTATAACAAATGATCTATTCCACTGTCCATGTGGTATCGGACCACGAATACATTAATTGCGTTGGCTAGTGAACCGAATAAGCCTTAGGCGTGAGACCTCATGTGCAACTTCCACATGGGGGAGCTGATCCAAACTCTATCAATTGTGCCTCCCATGTTTTTTTGCTATTGAGAATTAAAAATGTGCGAGAAACAGTGTTATCCCATGTTTTTTGCTCTCCCGTAAAAAATGTGCCAAAAACATACTGCCATCCCATGGTTTTTTTCTTTCTCTGGCGGGTTACTAAGCTAAGCTTTATGCTGATTCAGGAAAAAAAAAAAACCTAAGAATAGTCCGTGGCAAGGGGTAGAAGGGGCTTGAAGACATTGATCAAAAGTCAAAATTAGTCAACAGTGCTTTCTTATGTTAGCTTATTCATCAAAGACTTGTTCTCTCATGTAAAATCTGCAAACACTTAAGTGCTCTAGAATCCTGACAATGGGTTAGTAAAGGAAGTAGGGACCTTAAATATTCACCTACACAAGAAGTGGAAATCCAAAAACAAAAACAAAAGGAGAGAATGAAAAATGATTGACACGAGAAACATAGGGAGCAAGTATTCTTTCTCCCGTGTAGAAGTGTTCACCCAAAATCTACTCAAGGGAGCTGCCTTTTTGTCTAGACTGCAAGTAGAAATACAACAATTCATTCCAGATATCAGGAACACCAGGAAGGCACCAATGACTACAATCTTGAGCTCTAGAAGGGTTGCTCTTTGCTTGTTTTCTTCCATATACTGATGGATGACCATCAATCCTATATTCTGATAAACCAGTTACATTCAAGAAAGTTACAGGAGTCTTCATTTGCTGTATGACCTCCTCCACAATTACATTCCTTGCAGGGTAGTTTACATGTAAGGTATCATTAAGTGGTCGAATGGCCTCCCCACAGTGTCCCCCAGAGTTCCACTGGCCGCCCCTATTCATAAACAAAATATCACTGAGCAAACAAGTGGAGAAGAGAGACTGAATTCCTTTTCCTTCTTTCTATCTATATCAGAAGCAGCTGGAGGAACTAACCTGAAATGGGAAGGGACTGAACTTTGAAAGAAAACTTGGGTTTTTCTTGGATTGATATGTTTATCAACCCATGATGCCCATGTCATCAGAGCTCTTCTGAAAGCCGTCAAAGCCTCAAGATAGGGATGAACTTGGTCCCCTTCCTGATAGTAATTCACCCTGGTATGGTGTACAAGTGGAAGATAAGTAGTCTTTTCTTGCTATAAAGAGAGGTTACCTTCTCTGTACTTGGTACTTACCCAGCTTTTGTTTTGTAATGGTTCCACCAATGTGCAGTGTAGAAAACTAGAATATCAGCTCCTCTCCATCTTGAAGAGCCCCTATCAATGGTGTCAATTCGCAGAGTTTGGACCCTCTTACGCCCCACTCTAGCCTTGCTCTCATGAACCAAGAAGTGGGTAACATAGTATTCAACTGTACATTGATAGTCCTACAGATCGTCCAACCCAATAATCAAAAACCTGAAACTTTGTTAACTTCAAAGAATCAAATAGAGGGAGCTCTGCAAAAGAATAAAAACTACTTCTTGCCATTTTAATTACCACAAATTTGAAGCTGTAATATCCCCTCTCCTTTGTGATCCGCCGTCCATGGGTCTCATAAACCCTCTTTGGATCAGTGATGGCTCCTCTTAATAAACATAGCATGGATTCCCACTGGTTCCTGTTAATTGAATCACCGACAAAAACCAATCTCTTCCCTCTAATCAGTTCCAGCATTTTCACTGCATCGAACCTTGAGTACAACAAACGACACCCAAAAGCCATTCTCAATCCAAACATATAAGACATTATAGATTCTAGACTTCATCAAACCCATTAGCTTCAAGGGCACAAAATTTTCCAGAATTAAAAGACACAGGAATAGTTGGTACCTTGGGATGTTGCATTCATGTGGTTGCCATCTCCACTTCATATAATCACGATCCCATCTTCCATTAGCTTGACAATTAAAACCTTCATCTATGAAGGGACAAGAAATATTCGTATACAGGGGGTAGTTCTCATCAAAAACCCATTTCCCATTTGTAACATCACATTCACTTTTCTTCGCTTCAATCCTCTGACCATCTAAAACTTCAATTTTCTCGGAAGAATTTTCAGGTTTGCTGTGTTGCTCACTTTCCAAGGAACCCTTTCCAGCTTCAGTACTGTTCCTATCGTTTGTGACTGTAAACCCATTCTCTTCATCCTCAACCTTCTCATCAACTGAAACCACAGCATTCTCAGTAGACTCATCTGATTCATCGAAATGGGCATCAAAATGAAATGATTTGTTCACCTCACCCACACTAAAGTTTCCACTGAACCCCGTCGACCCACCAACTTTGATGGGTGCTAGACCAGGAATAAGGGTGGGTGTATTGAGCTGGATATGGGTTTCTTGAGTTATTGAAGGGCCGTCTCTGAGAAGCCAGATGGAGAAGACGACGAGGAGAAGAAGGGAGAAAGAGACGATAAAGGAGAGGACTAGAAGTCTTGTGGGCTTGACGGAGAAACTCCTCTGCCTCTGCATTTCTTAGATCTTTGATGAGAAAAGCACACTAACAAAACAAAAGAAATAGAATTATAAGAGGAAAAGAACAGCTATGCCCAGGTGGGTGTCTCTGTCAAAATGGGAAAGGCACTTACAGACAAGGTCACAGGGGCAGTGGACAGTGAAGAGCTGCAGTTAATGTTGAGTGGGCTGAGGCAGTTTAGTTTATGGGAGAGTGGTGTACATCGAGGGTCTTTAGTTACCAAAATACCCCAAGACTATTTTGAAAATCCATAAACATAAAGTTCTAACTAAATGACAGATACCCTTATCTTACCCCATACTTCCATATAAAACGTTTTTGATAAAAGCCACACACACTCACATGTGAAAACAATATCTACAGTGAATGCAGTGGTACGGTGAGTATTCGATAGATGAAACAATCTCAGGATGTGTATTTGAATGCTCTCAGTCATTTGATGCTTATCATACCATTATACCACCGCATTCATTGCAGACAATGGTAATTAATATGGTTCATTCAACTATTGAAGCCTACTCCATGGTCAAAAACCCCAATTTTGTTTATTTTCCTAAGGTGAGATTTTTATGCTTAAATAGAGGATTACAAGAGTAAGCAAATCTAACAAATTTGTTGTGATTATGCTTATTGTATATCACTAATTAATCTCCTATTATAGAGAGAATATTTTCTTTCATAACAAGAAGGGAGCAACTTAGCATCCTTATGTGCTCATCACACCAGTCTGTCGTCCTTATCTGTACAATAGTTTTATTATATTATGCTATGTTTAATAGCCAAGAGGAGAGAAGAAAAAGAAAAAAAATATATATATATATATATATTTCAAAATTTTTGAATTTAACGAGATAGATAAACACATTCAAAAATCATTTGATAATTATAATTTTTTTTTTTTTAACTACCAAACATAGCCTTAAATGACTGTCAAACCTTTATTCCATTCTTTCACGGGGACTCATTCTTCTTATATTCCTTTGTGCCCCTTTCCACTCTAAACATATTTGTTTCCCATATCAGAGAAAGGTTATATATAAAGTTATAAACTATGATGTTTTGTAAATATAAAGAGAAAACATGGTTCCCGACTTCTTATGCACCCTTAAATAGGTGATTCCCACCATAACCTTTACCAATTCATTACATCCACTAATGATTTTGGTAAGTGGACAATTGAATGGAAGGGGAGTATGATCTTCATTGACCTAATGAGGACTTTTTTTTCTTTTTTCTTTTGAACTATGATGACAAATTGATAACATAGATTGGAATATGATTCTAACCATAACTAGATGATGAATGGACAACTTATTTTTCATATAGTTTTAATTTTTTTTATATATTTTTATAATGAAATTTTACTGATAATAGTCATGCGTACAAGCTAAAGCTTTCAACCAAACAAAGCCAAGGCATGGAAAAATGATGGTAAAAATAGTAACTTATTTTTCATATTTGAAGACTAACTGAATAACCATGTGGCAATTATAAGAAAATAGTACAATTTTTGTACTTTTTTTTTCTTGTCTTGGCTACGAAGTATAGCATGTTGGTAGCCATTAGAAGAAAAGAAAAGAATAGAAATGAAATGATATATAAAAAGAAAAAAAAATTGTGCTCGTTTAGCTACCAAAAGAAAAAAATAAAATAAAAAATTTCTATTTTCTTGTGTTTTATTAAGACTATTTTTTTTTTTGCAACAACAGAAAACTTCACTATTCCCAAGGTGAATTTGGAAAAAGAAAAATTCTTTTTTTGGTTCAGGACTCAGGACATTCCAAACATATTGAGAATTTCTTAAACAAAAAAAATAGTACAATTTTTTATACTTTTTTCTTTTCTTTTATTTTCTTCTCTTAACTACCAAACATAGCCTAAATGATTTCCAAAGAATTGTATGCCATAAAGTTCTATAATGTTAAAAAAAAAAAGAATAAATAAAAAATAAATAAAAATAAAAATAAAAATAAAAATTGAGTGGGGGAATAAAAGATGTGCTTTAGAATAAGAGGAAAAACATAACCAATATTTGTGGTCTTTTTTTTTTTTTTTTTTTTTCTGGTGGGTACTAACTAATATTATGTTATGATATATTAAACTACTTTAGTTACTGAAGTAATAGTGAGAGGTGATGTTTTGGAAGATCACAAAGGCAAATATGAGGCGTGCGTCCCTTTTTAATATTTTGTATTTAAATAATTCATCTTATTTGGAGTTGGAAGAGTGCATAGTAATGTTTAGAGTGTTGATATACACGTATGGATATACACGAGCTATGTGTCAATACAAAATGGAGTGTTTAATTGAATTAGACTATAAAATTTGACATATAACTAATCTTGACGATGTCATTTTCTTAAGGTTTCTCCCGTCACAAGACTTCCAGTACACATTGTACATGATTCAGGTGTTCATTCTCATCCACACTAATAATTAGAATGTAGTCGAAATAAACGACTACAAATTTGCCAATGAATGACCAAAGCACCTGATTGATCATCCTCATGAAAGTATTAGAAGCATTTGATAGGTCAAATGGCATCACCAACCACTAATACTCAACAATGGTCATAATGAACATATCTCATCAGTCCACGTGGTAGTATAAATGTATTATGACATTTAAAAAATAACAAACCGTTGTGATAATAGAAATTCAATTAATTAATTATTAATTAGTAAATTTTAGAAGACAATTTTTTTTTTTTCCACCACTGAATATGGGTAGGAGTTTAATAATGGTGGATAAAAGGATTCTCTCCCCATTTGTTGGGTGATTAAAAACTTTCTCCTTGCCTAATTGTCTTCTAAATCTCACCCTTAAAACATCCATTTGTTATCATTCAAGTTAATCATCAATATTGAAGTGTTCCGCCCTAACTTCAATTTTATGCGGTACCCATTTTACATTTACATTTTTTATATAAAAAAATTAAACTAAAGGGGTTTTCATAATTATCAATGAAGGAAGCAGGTTTTTTCGCTTTCCTTCCTTCCTTTATTTATTTTCTGAAATTCAATAATACAATTATAATTGTACAACTCTATCAGGGTTGGGCTGGGCTGGACTACAAAAGATATAATAATAGATAAAAAAGGTGGATAAGACTCCCGCTGACCCGCGAGTCATTGTGTTCTAATATTGACATTACGATTATACTTTTGAACCATAAATGTGGAATGGGATTGAGAAGGTCAAGATAGGGATCGATCAAGGTCGATATTATTTCGATCCAGTTGATACAGACTATTCCATTACATTTTTTAGAACCATGATTGGGATTAGTAGATTGGATTCAAAGAAAATTGCTGGAAAGAAGAATGAAGTGAAGGAAATTAATTTCCATTTCTCTCTTGTACTTCTTCAAGTTAATGCAAAATTGAATATAGAGAGACTGTTAATTCAATTCAGACTTTAAATAAGGTGTGAGAGTTTTATTATACAAACCGGATTGGATTGGTTCATTCTAACCGATTCAGATCAGACGTGGGATATGACAAACCCTGCCCGATCCGGCTTGGGCTGATCCTATATAAGGAAAAACCCTAGATGCCTGAGATATGTCAATTCTAAGGCCAAGTCGGATCCAGATTCCGGATTTTTAAACCCTGGATCTAGAAATGGATTATAACCCTTTTAACTCCCAACAAAAACGTTGATTCACCCAGCTGATCCAGCAGCCCATGGGCCATTCCTCATTTCCTCCGAGGCTCCGATGATAATCTTGCTCTCCTTGGCGTTGTCACGTAAGCATTGCCATCGCCGAATTGACTACCACATCATAACATGATCGAATGAGTTAATTTTTATCTTATTATAAATGGTTTTTGTTTTTTTCGACTTTCAAAATAAACATAAAAAATGCGAAAATTTACAACGTCACTCTTAGAGAATGCCATTAGTAGAGAGTTTCTAACCTTGGAAGATTAAAAATCAATTGATTGGATCCTCTTCCCAAGTGGGTAACCATCTCACTTCATCTCACACCATTTATGAGCATGGATCGTATTTCAAATGTGAGTCCAACACTCCATAAACGATATAAGATGAGATGAAATGATTACCACATAAGGGACAAGAGTGGATCAGTTCTCATACAAGAAACACTCTTGTACGAGACAGATTCATACAAACGAAATCTATACAAGGAAAAATCCAGTGATAGATTATGTGTGTGAATTAGATCGTACAAGAATGATTCTCATACGAAAACTTGATCCACACTTAAAATCAACACTTCATCTTACTCCAATTGTGTATAAACTATAGACTATGAACGGTGCACAACCACTGACCAAGAAAGCCTTTAAATATGGAACATCATTGGATGAAAGGAAAAGAATAGGGGTGTTGTGTTTTCTTTCCCTTTTTGATGAGAAAAGGGTGGTTCATGCGTATGTAGAATTGTGTGGATTCTATTCTTCTTATCCATTTATTACATAGGGTGTAGATTGAATCTGGTGTTTATCTTTTCATAAACACACATTGCTCACCAATAGCAACGTTCAATCTGGGCACGACGTGGGTGCGAGAGATTATTTTTTAATTTTTTTTAACGGACAAAAGTATCAGATTGGGTGAGGAGTCATTATGGCATTTCATGAAGGTGGAGTGGTCATTTTTCCCTCATGTAGTTAAGCGTAACTCCCACATTTCCCCCCCCCCCCAAAAAAAGTCATTTTCTCTTTGAAAAAAAATAAAAAGTATCCTTATTTCTCAGAACTAAACTGTATATTCACTTTTTCATGTGTAGATATACGAAAACAAAATATCTTGACACATAATTGATTGTTCACATGATAAAAATAGCTTTGTTGCGGTATTTAATTTATGTGAAAGGTTTTGTGCAAGGTCATGCATGATGCGTAGCCATGCACACAACTATTGAATGGAGGGATGAAGGTCTTCGACGGCTATGTGCATGGTCCTACATTTGTTTGATCGTGCACAAAATCTTTCCCCTTTAATTTACAAACCTGTCCTATCTTAGAGGACATTCGAAGTGGACAAATCGATGACGAGGCACTACTATCATGCAAGAATCAAAGAACCATGAACTTTGAAGAAACCAACAATTCTGTTTTCATTGGGATTATATTTCTGGTCAGCAAACTCATTACATTAATTCCCACCAATTTTTTATCATCACTCCACATTATAGGTGTATGAATAATTTGCTCTGATACATTTGATAACGTGACCTTTAGGATAGGGAGGTTCTTCTCAGAGTTTGTAAAGTCTAGTTCTTGCATACTACTCAAGTGATGTGAGACTAAACTCCCTCCCTTCATTCCTAATCATGGAGCTCAATCCCTGTATCAATGTGAGACTTTCAATCCACAAACACAAGTCTACAAATTGTTTCTGTTTAAAAACACTTCGGCTTCCATGAAAGAGCACATGAATCAGTCTAATTACCCTCATCAAGCTCAAAGCTTCAGATTAGAAACTCCGTTTCGGACAATGGCCAGGTCTGCTTTTTGAATTGAGTGTAATTATTATTTTAAGTAAAAAAAGTTCAAAATCCTACTTGGTTTATGCTCAAAAAGAAGAACATATATTTGTAAGTGTGTCCCATCGACTTTGATTTAAAAAAAAGGTAGAAAGAATGTTGTTCAGTTATTAGCATTTCTTGTGTCTATCTCTCGCTTTCTTTCTATTAAATGTATATATACATCCCCATTGATGGAGAAAGATGTAAAAATACAAATATAAATTTGTAATTTTCAAATTCATAAGATCTAACATGTAAGAAAGGGCATACTTGATACACGAGGTTTTCACATGTACGACGAGGACCCAGAGGCAAGAATTTCAATCTTACCCATAGTTAACAAATTCGGATTCGGAAATTATTCGGGCGGAGAATTATTCGGAATAATTCGATTGATTAATTTAAGGATTCGGTCAAAAAAACGGACAAAATAAAAATCGGACTCGGATTCGGATTCGAGAATTATTCGATTAAAAAAATAAAAGTCGGGCAAATAATTCGGATATTATTTTTATAGTTTATTGTATATTTTTTATTTATCAAGTTATTAACTTGATTTGTATACTTAGAAATAGCAAATTACTTTATACAATAAAGTAAAAAACTATGAAAAAATTATCATTGATCGATGGAAGCAATGGTTATTGTAATCCAATTTCTACTCATGAAATAGATTAGGCCCCAAAAGAGTGAAAGCAGGATTACAACTATAATAAAACAAATAAATAAATTGACCACAAAAAATTTTCACTATCATTTTGCTTGGGTTCACAAGACCCATATTACATTAAGACACACTAATTTTTCAAAATTAAAGCAACAATATAAAAGAAATTGATTGATACAGCGATATGAATCTGTCTTGGTCCCCCGGAACCTCAAATTATCCATCAAGGCTTGATATCTCCCCTATCTTAGGATGAACTGATGAAGTTATGAGAAGAAATGAAACAAAGAGTAGATTCGTACGATTGTTACAGAAGAATTAGGTGGAGAAAAAATATGGGAAGAAGGAGGCGAAAATTTGTGGGAGAAAAAGATGAGAAAAAAAAAAACTATTTTGGTGGTGGGTACCGTGGGTTTCATATATGACATTTTGTTTATTTATTTATTTATTTTTTTTTTTTATAAATACTGTTTAAGTGTACCAAATAATTCGGTTTAATTCGGTTCGGCCCGAATTATTCACGTTTTAAATTCAAATTAGTAAAAAACACGTTTTTTATCGAATTTTACTTTTAATTCGGATTCAGTCAGAATTTTTGATTTAATTTGAAAAAATTTGGTTCTGCCAAATTGATAACTAGGATCTTACCCTGAAAATATCAAAAAATTATTTCAACCGCTTGATCATTACAACATTCGTACCTTACTATTAGACCAAATGCATCCCTTCGTAAGAACCAATATTTCTAGTATCGAAACCAAAGAAGTGTGTTTGTAAAAAAAAAAAAAAAACTATATTACGTTTTCATCACAAACACCGAAAGTGAGAGGAGAGTGGGACGGTGTGTGTGTGTGTGTGTGAGAGAGAGAGAGAGAGAACATGTGAGTACTTTTTTATTGTCTGGATCGGCTCACACTGTGGGCCTCCGTTGAGATAGATGTCGGCTTGCGTGGAAATTTCTAGGCGAGCCTGGACCCCTTTCAATCCCATCTACGATATTGTACAAACCATTGAGATAGATGTGGACTTGCGTGGAAGTTTCTAGGCGAGCCTGGATCTTCGTCTTCTTTCTTCTTTTGTGTTTTTTGTCAAAGGGGCCTTTATTCACACAAGAGGGGAGATGGGGGGAAGGGATGATAGGAAAAGATTTTTTTTTTCCTGGACCACAAATGTGGTGCTATGTTCTGGATTCATAGCCTTGTGCATATCTTTATTAGGATAGTGATAGATAGGGATGCCAATTGATCGGTTCGATTCGATTTTGGTTGGGTTGAATCAATTTCAGTCTAGGAATAAGGGAGATCAAAATCAATCCATTAAGGAATTTCGGTTTTCGATTGATTTCGATTTCGATTTGGTTTGATTTCGATTTATTTCAGTTTTTTAGTATCAAGTTAATACAGTTTTAGATAGATTTATTATTGGGCTTGAACTATAATGAAATATTACATTCATAACTTATAGTGACAAGATTTGACGAAAAAACACTTCAAATTTATGATTAAATCATGATTTATTGTTATAAGGAAAAGATGACAAATATTAAAACTAAAGGATAACAAATTACTAATAAGATAACTAATATTGAAATCACAAAATGAACCCTATTATCCATCATTTGACTATCCAACAAGTTTTGTATAGTGAACAAGGAAATCAATAGAAGAATTATTACAATTTACAAATCAATTTCTGTATTCATAACCTAATATTCAATGATTTGTACCAATTCCCCTTACAATAAAAAAATTTCTCATTAATATTGTAAAAAGTGGATGGTCAATTCACTAATTCATAATCTCATAATCATTTTCTTTTTATCAGTTTCATTTGGTTTGGTTATTAGTTGATTTGATTGGACTGATTTTCAGTTGATCCCAATATACCTCAGTCCAAAACTAATCCAATAAGAGGGGGGAGTTGATCCCTAAACCACAAACCTGGTGCAATGCACTGGATTCATAGCCTGAATCCCTTTCTATCCCATTCATTGTTAGCAAAAACGGGGACGACAAAAAAACAGAGACATACGACACGGGTTTTAAACAGATATAAACAATGAACGGTACGCTAAGAAAAAAAATGATAAAAAAAGGGGAACAAACTTACGTACGAGTATTAAACGTGTAATTTTCAAAAAAACGAAAACAAAAAAAAGGCATATATCCTCATGTAATTTGAGAGATTATTACCGGTATATCTGCATCTAATGATCTAAACTACAACAACAATAATTTTGAGGCTTTTGCAAGTTGTACATTAATCTACACAACAATTGAATGAAAGTTCACCTCTTGAGGGGAAAATATCTGAATAAGCATGCACTTAATTTGGAGGAAAATTCATATAAACAAACATGAGGAATATGGGAAATTTGAATATAATTACTAGTAGAGATTGAACATTTCTTTTTCCCTCTTTATATTTGTCAAACATTTAAACACTATTTCATTGTTGAAAAAAACTTGAAACTTGCAGTAGAGAAGTAATTTCAAAGCAAAATTTCTACTATGATTTCTCAAAACACAAAAGATAGAATTTTGACACTTCCAAGTTCCAATTTTGTTGCTGTTTTGGAAACTTCAACAATTTTCTTGAAGAAACCACTGTTAAATCTCTCTCTCTCTCTCTCTCTCTCTCTCTCTCTCGCGCACGCGCTCTGTGTACATGTTACTGCCAAAACCCCCTGAGCTAATTCTGCACAAGCACAGAAGGCAGAGGCCTAGAGGTATTTTCGGGATTAGTCCTCTGATGCCTCATTTAGTGACCAACAGAACAGTGTATTCACAGGAGTAATGGTGGGTGTCGACGTACCTCCTGGTGTCCCTTTTCGGTTTCCTCTTATAGGGTTGTTGGGTCTAGGTTTCAAGAACCCCCTTTCGGGAATCTTCCCTCACATGGTTTGGAGCTTACCTCTTCTGGAACCTTCCCTTCACGTGGTTTGGAGTCTTACCCCTTATGGAACCTTCCCTTCATGTGGTTTGGAGTCTTACCTCTTCTGGAAGCTTCCCTTCACATGGTTTGGAGCCTTGCCCCTTCTGGAACCTTCCCTTCACGTGGTTTGGAGCCTTGCAGCCTTTATCGGATGGGCAACACGTGTCCCTACCTCGGTTGCCACGTGTCCTCGCTTTATTCAGTGATAAATTCTGCCATATCAGCAGCCCCTTACTTCCACTAGGAGGCTCTGTCAGTGGGAGTAACCATCTAATTTATCTTGAGTGCCCCTTCAGTATTCGGTTTCGACGTTCATCCCTAAAACATGGATTTCAGTTGGTTATGTTCGGTTCTGGCCCAAGACACCAACCGAGGTAGTGACCTTTAGTCAAGTCCACTCGGCCTTCGCCTGAGCCCCCTACCGAGGTAGTGACCTTCGATCAGGTCCACTCGGCCTTTGCCTGAGCCCCCTACCAAGGTAGTGACCTTCGGTCAGATCCACTCAGCCTTTGCCTGAGCCCCCTACCGAGGTAGTGACCTTCGATCAGGTCCACTCGACCTTGGCCTGAGCCCCCTACTGAGATTGTGACCTTCGGTCAGGTCAACTCGGCCTTGGCACGAGATCCCAATCGAGGTTATTGCCTTCGGTTAGGTCAGGGCGAGTCTAGGCGCGGTGATACGCTCGTACTGAAGTCGGAGGTGGCCAATTGTGACAGCGCATCTGCTCTGGCATTCTCCACCCGCAGCACCTGCCTTACCTCGAACTCCTTGAAGGCTGTTACTTTCTCTCACACCGTCTTTAAGTATTTGACCATCCTTTATTCCTTGGCTTTATAGTCCCCATTCACCTGTCGCACCATGAGCTATGAGTCACTGTGCACTACTAACTCCTGTACCATCAAGGCCCATGCCAAATTTATTCCGGCTATTAGGGCTTGAAACTTAGCTTCATTGTTGGAGGCATCGAAGTCAAACCATATTGCATACTCGATTTTGAATCCTTTGGGGCTAACAAGTATGATCCCAGCGCCGCTTCCCACACTGTTGGATGCACCATCCACATACAATGCCAAGTCTTTTTCGCCCGAGCCTCGATAGACTCCTGGGGTTCATCTGGGAGTGTTGTCTCCACTATGAAGTCCGCTAGAGCCTGTGCTTTTATTACGGTTCTTGGCTTGTACTGGATGTCAAATTCTCCCACTTCTACGGCCCAGTTTACTAAGCAGCCGGACACATCCGGCTTCTGTAGTATCTTCTTTAGTGGTTGGTCTGTGAGCACACACACCATGTACGACTGAAAATAGGGCCTTAGCTTTCTTGCCGCTATCACCAGGGCATATGTTACTTTTT
This sequence comes from Macadamia integrifolia, assembly GCF_013358625.1. Classification (NCBI taxonomy): domain Eukaryota; kingdom Viridiplantae; phylum Streptophyta; class Magnoliopsida; order Proteales; family Proteaceae; genus Macadamia; species Macadamia integrifolia. The sequence goes on along the minus strand of NC_056566.1, from coordinate 29,851,879 downwards.
TCACTTTTCTGTATCTCGTTTCTGCGTCCAAAGGCATTCGATTGACGTAATATATTGGTTGCTGTTGTCTTCCTTATTCCTTTATCAGTACCGCACTTACCGCCATTGCCGATACAACTAGGTATAACTGCAAGGTATCCCCCGTATTTGGCTTTGTCAGTAGTGGGGGTGCGGCCAAGTACTCCTTCAGTTGTTCGAAGGACTTTTCGCATTCCTCCGTCCACTCGAACTTTTGGGATCCCTTTAAGGCTTTGAAGAAAGGAAGACACTTATCAGTCGACCGAGACATGAATCATCCTGGGGCGGTGACTCTACCTGTTAGCTCCTAGACTTGCTTCACATTCTGCGGTGACCTCATATCTTGGATGGCTTGTATTTTCACCGGATTGGCTTCAATTCCTCTCTCTCAGATAATAAAATCGAGGAACTTTCCCAATGCTACTCCGAATGCACACTTTGTCGGGTTCAGCTTCATGTCGTACTACCTCAGCACCTGGAACGCATTAGGTCTTGAATATGGTGTTCTGCCTTTAGGCGTTCACAAGCATTTCATCTACGTACACCTCCATGGTTTTACCAATCATCCCCTTGAAGATATTATTCACCAACCTTTGATAGGTGGCTTCTGCGTTTTTTATTCTGAAGGGCATGACTTCATAGCAGTACAATCTCCCCTCGGTCACAAAGGATGTCTTTGGGACATCGGCCTCAGACATCTTTATATGATTGTACCCTGAGTACGCATCTATAAAGCTCAGCGCCTCGTGTCCTACTGTGGCATTGATGAGGAGGTCTATCTTCGGCAGGGGGTAGTCATCCTTTGGGTAGGCCTTGTTCAGATCGGTGAAGTCGATGCAGATCCTTCATTTCCCATTTTCCTTCGGGACCATCACCACATTGGATATCCACTTTGGGTATTGGACTTCACGGATGAACTAGGCCTTCAACAACTTCTCTATCTTTCCATCTATCTTCCACTGCCTTTCGGGGGTGAAGGTCCTCTTCTTCTGCTGTACTGACTTCTTAGTCGGGTTGACACTCAGATGATGCTCTATTACTTCTCGGTCTATTCCAGGCATATCCAAGACTGACTAGGCGAAGATGTCAGAATTGTCTCGGAGGAAGGAGATGAGTTTTTCTCGTTGTTGCCTTGGCATTTTAGCCTCCACTTGGAATTGGCGAGTGTTATCCCCCTCTTTGGCTTCAGCCTATATCAGCTCCTTAGTCGGCTCCTCCCTTTGATAATTGGTGTCATCACATAGATCTTCTATCGGGAGCTCCTCGCCCGCCTTTTCTTTTCCCCATAAGGTTGTGATGTAGCACCTCCGGGATGCCTCCTGATCGCCTCGAATTCACTGATACTGTTTTTAGTTGTGAACTTCATCTTGAGGTGTGGAGTGGAGACGACAGCCTTTAGTAGGTTTAAACCAACTCTCCCTAGTATGGCGTTATACGCCGAAGTAATGCCTATTACTAGGAAGTTAATCATTACTATCACTTGGTGGTCTCTGATGCCGACTCTTACTGGTAACTCAATCAATCCCTCCACTTTGATCAGGGCACCGGAGAATCCCTGCAATGGGTGTTCGACCTTCTTCAGCTTTCCCTCGTCTAGGCCCATCTTTTGGAAAGCTTCAAGGAACAAGATATCAGTTGAACTGCCTTTATCCACCAAGATCCTTTTTACTCTGCAATTGGATATGGTCATGGTGATTACTAGGGCATCGTCGTGTGGCGTGTGCACTCCTTCTAGGTCGTCATCCAAAAAGGAAATAACCATCCCCGTCTTCGCCTTCTTGTTCGACCATTCAACCACATGCACGCTTCTCGCATAGGCGTTTGCTTTCCTGGCCGAGATAGAAATTTCTTCAGCGGCTAAACCTCCACAGATTGTCGCTATAACCCTAGTTGGGCTTTTATTTTCATCCCGGAGGCGATGGTCAGGTTCCTTGGGTGTTCAGTCCCTTTGCCGTTCCTGATTGCCTCTGCGGGCTGGTCCCGTTCTTTTATGGCGGCCTCTGCCGTCTCTATGGCGGTTATCCCTGCGGTCATTACCGTCTTGGGCATCCTCCTTTTTGCGGTCTACGAAGCGGCCTAGATATGCTCTTCGGATCATTCCTTCTATTTTCCCTTTCAGGTGCCAACAATCTTCGGTGTCGTGGTTGTGGTCCCTGTGGAAGTGGTAATATTTGTCCATATTGCGTCTCTCAGGGTATCGTCCCATCTTCCTTGGCCACTACATGGCTATGGCGTCCGAGGATTCCTTTATCTACATTGGCACATCCGTTCGTTTTCGGTTCAGGGGCGCGTATTTCTTAAACTTTTTTGGTGGACTGGGTGCCAGATCACGTTCGGACTTTCATCTTTTGCCTTCTTTGAAAGGTTTGTCATCAGCTCCAGAGATCCTTTTCCTTCGCATCTTCTCTTCAGCTTCTTCATCGGCTTGGAGGGTTTCTTCCATCTTGATGTACTTATCACACCAAGCCCTCAACTCGGTTAGGTTCATCGGTGTATGCTTTGCCAAAGACCTTTTCAGCTCCTTATGCTTGACACCTCCCAGCAGGGCCGTGAACTCTTCTTTCAGGTTCAGACCTCTGATCGTGATCTTCTCTCGTTGGAAGTGCTTTATGTAGTTTCACAGTGACTCCCCTTCATGTTGCTTGATGTTAGTCAGGTTCAATGTGGTCTTCTGAAGGGGTTGGCTACTGGAGAATCCCTTCACGAAGAAGTAACTTAAATCGCTGAAGCTGTGGTTCGATTTCGTAAGCAAGCAATTGTACCACAGCCTTGCCGCTCCTCTAAACGTCAAAGGCAAGGCGCGACATATGATGTTTTCCGAGACCCGATGGAACTGCATAGCAACCTTGAAGCCTTCTAAATGGTCAACGGGGTCCCCAGACCCATCATAGGTGTCATATTTGGGTAGGTGAAAATCGATCGGGAGCTGGTCCCTCATGACCTCATCGGCTAGAGCCATGTCATTAGTGAGGTCTGGCTTGCGAGTTCCTGTTTGGTTTTTCACTACCTTCCTGATCTCGCTTTTCAGGTCTAAGATCATCTGCTTCAACCCCGTGTCCTCGTGTCTCTGTCCGTCTCCTTGGTGTGGTTCCCCATGCCTAGTCCCGGTGGCGCGTCACGTCCTTTCTTTGGGTGCGGGGCTCATTGCTCGATTTTGATGATTCCAACCAGACCTTATCAATCATGTACTACTCTGGTCCTCATCTTGAGCACACTCTTTCTAGATATGGGGGCCTTGCGGTGCTCCGTCGATCTTCTGAGAGACGGGTTTGGAGACCTCCTTCATTGTCTCGGCCATTCGGTCATACTTCTCTTGAAGGGCTTCAAACTGCTCCCTTGTCACATATTCCTGCGCCCTAGGAGGGGGTGGAGGATTACCTTCTCCGTGCATCGAATATCTGGCAGAATGCTGGTTCCTCGTGGAACCTTTCCGATCATCGTTTCCCCATTCTTCGTCGATTTCCATCTAGGAAGGGAGCCCTCCTGAAGGTTCCTCCTTATCCATGTTTATGCTTGGCACTGCTCTTATTTTCTTACGATTGTAGGTTTTTTCCACCATTACTATCGTTCCCACAGACGGCGCCTATCTGTTACTGCCGAAATCCCCTGAGCTAATCCTGCACAAGCACAGGAGGCAGAGGCCCAAAGGTATTTTCGGGATTAGTCCTCTGATGCCTTAGTTAGTGACCGACAGAACAGTGTATTCACAGGAGTAATGGTGGGTGTTGACGTACCTCCTGGTATCCCTTTTTGGTTTCCTCTTATAGGGTTGTTGGGCCTAGGGTTTTGGAAACCCCCTTTCGAGAATCTTCCCCTCACGTGGTTTGGAGCCTTGCCTCTTCTGGAACCTTCCCTTCTCGTGGTTTGGAGCCTTGTCCCTTCTGGAACCCTCCCTTCACGTGGTTTGGAGCCTTGCCTCTTTTGGAACCTTCCCTTCACATGGTTTGGAACCTTACCCCTTCTGGAACCTTCCCTTCATGTGGTTTGGAGTCTTGCGGCCTTTATCGGATGGGCGACATGCGTCCCTACCTCGGTTGCCACGTGTCCTCGCTTTATTCGGTGACAAATTCTGTTGTATTAGTACAGTACAAAAAAAAGGAGCGGTGGATAAACCCTTCTCAAGCGTCTCCTATACAAAGAAGAAAGAAGCAGAGATAGAGCCTGCTCTTAAATTCCTCGCCCATTTCTTTATCTGATTTCGTGTTTCTCTCTCACTAACAAATTGTCTCGATTGAGGTTCCAATTCTAGAAATCAAAGCAAAGCACAGAGACAAATATAGAGTAGGAGACAAGCAGCAAGAACCTTGGAGCCTTGGACTTACCGATTACGATTCTTGGAAGAGAGAAGGCGAGCAACGAGCTTCAGTGGCTAAGTTGTGTTCACTTGAGAGAGGAGTAGAGGACAAGAGGTTGGGAACTTGGGCTGGGCGGCTGAAGAAAAAAAGTGAAAAAAGACAAAACCCTAGTTACCCTTACCCACTTACCTTACGAATAGTTGTTTTTGTTTTGTTTTGTTTCGTTTTGTTTCGTTTTGTTTTTGTTTTTGTTTTTTTGTTTTTTTGTTTTTTTGTTTTTTTTTTTTTTTTTTTTTTTTTTTTTTTTTTTTTTTTTTTTTGTTTTTTTTTTAATGAATATGAAAATTTTTAATTTTACCTTTAAAATTCGGTTACACGTTTAAACGTCGATTTTCTAGCCATTTTCATTTTTTCCCGTATTGTATAGTAGCATACGGGAAAACGTGTTTTAAATGTACAAAAACGGCAAATGCGTTTTAAATGCATTTTTGCTAACAATGATCCTATCTACATATTGTATAATCCATGTGTATATCTCTATTAGGATAGTGATAGATAGGGGTGTCAATCGGTCGGTCGGTTCGGTTCGATTTCAGTCGAGTTGAATTGGTTTCGATCTAAGAATGAGGGAGACCAAAACCAATCCGTTAAGGAGCTTCGATTTTTGGCCAATTTCAATTAGGTTTATTTCGGTTTTTTAACATCAAGTTAATACCGGTTTAGATCAATTTATTATTGGGTTTGAACCATAATGAAATCTTACATTCATAACTTATAGTGACAAGATTTGACAAAAAAACACTTTAAATTTATGATTAATTCATGGTTTATCGTTGTAAGGGAAGTATGACTTATATTGAAACTAATGGATAATAAATTACTAAGAAGATAACTAATATTGAAATCACAAAATGAACCCTATTATCCATCATTTAACTATCCTGACTAGTTTCGTATAGTGAATAAGGAAATCAATGGAAGAATTATTACAATTTACAAATCAATTTCTCTATTCATAATCTAATATTCAATGATTTATAACAATCCCCCTTACAATAAAAAAAATTCTCACTAATATTGTAAAGAGTGGATGGTCAATTCACCAATTTATAATCTCATAATCATTTATTTTTTTATCGGTTTCAATTGGTTTGGTTATTGGTCGATTCGGTTGGACTGATTTTTAGTTGGTCCCAACATACCTCAGTCCAAAACCAATCCGATAAGGATCGTTTGATTCGGTTTGGGTTTTATCGATCAATTTTATCAATTCGGGCAAGGTTTTGACAGCCCTAGTGAGAGGTGGACTTTGACTGATACTTTTCAAAATGACGGATGTACGAAAAAGAGTTACGACACTATGGGTGACAGAAAATTATATCCATATAGGGTCCTAAATATTCTATCCTAAATATACGAACTTGATATGCCATTGCCCCCAATTAGGGTTGCCAACATATAAGCTGAATCGGCAAAACTGATCCGAACCACCTAGATTAGTCTGATCCAAATAGAATCGAGCTCTTATTGGGTTGGTTTCGATGTGTGTTTTTCAAATTATTTGATTTTGGCTCGGTTCATTCTAAATTGATAGCTCACCTATTAATTTAGTAACTAAACCCGAAACATAGAATAGAGCCAAACCGAACCAGCGAACTAAACCCTAAGGAGACCTACTCCTAAACCTAAGTATACAAATCATAAAATTCCTAATTCCCAAATCCCAAGTTCCAAATCCTTATTCTTCTCTATTCATAACCCCAACGACATCAGCCTCTCTCTCTCTCTCTCTCTCTCTCTCTCTCTCTCTCTCTCTGGCTCTCTTTTCCCTTAGATTGGACTGGAGTGAGGGTGGATGGCACTCATTCTTCTTGCAGATAGTAGCAAGTAGCAACAGTGCATAGGTGTGCCTAGTGGGAGTCGAACTTAGGACATCCAAGTTTACGGCTTGTACCAAATTCGTCGTTCACCAACTGCACTATCCCCTTGGGTTCTCTCATAGAGAGGTTCTCAGCTTCAAAGCTTTGCTTGGCTTAGTGGTAGTTTTTAGATCCCTTACAGCTTACGATCCTCTTAGTGGTTAATGATTTATTAAAAGGGTTGATGCAAGACATAAAACTATTAAACCAAAAAATTCATAGCTTTCTTTGGTACTTAAAGGAACACATGCCGTTCTTCTTTATTATTAAAAAAAAAAAAAAAGTGGGCAATTTGGGTTGATACCGGTTTCATATCATGTTAAAAAATCGAACCAAAATGTATCTAACCAAATAATTCAAATCAGTATCAAATCGAATCCAAATTGCACCGAAGTCAGAACCAAACTAAAATTGAAATATTGGATCGGTTTTGATTAGTGTAAAATACACACCAAAATCAAGTCAAACCGGCCCATTGACACCAAAATCAAGTCAAAACTATTTTGAAAAAGAAATACCTTATGGACAACATTTGAGCCCTATCCGTGAATGAAAAATTGCCTCCTACCTACAATGGACGGGGTATAAGAAATGTTTCTTTATAAGGGACATTTTCCCTTTGCCCATGGTGAAAGATAGAATTCCTTCGTCATGGAGTGTCGATGGTGATGGAATGGATATGGGGAACAATGAAAGGAAATTTCTTTTTCAAAATAGTTTCACAACGATTCATTAGTAAAGGTTTTTTGAAAGGGGTAGGGGGGATGGGGGGAGGGGGTTAGTGGAGAAAATGACAACTAGATGTGTGATAATGTATGATGGAGGAACTTTCTCCTTGTTTAAATTATAGCAGAAGTCTTGTACATGGCAATAAATGGTGCATGGTTTGCACATAAGATCTTGAATGGCGATAAAGTTCCATCAAAATGACAATGCAACCTCTCTATCTGACGAATCTTCTTCTGTGCATCAATTCTCAATCATTTCTCAAATTATAAAAATGAAAGTGTTTTCTGTCTAAGAGAGTACACTAAGGGCCTGTTTGATAATGTTTCCAGAAACGTGTTTCTGTGTTTTTCTATTTCTAGAAGCGAAGAAACGACATTAAAACCGTTTGATAAAAGTGTTCTGTTCCACTTGTTTCTTGAAACATAAATTAAAATTTATAACAATTTATATTTCAAGAAACATGAATAACGAAACAAGTTTCACCTATTTCGCCCATTTCTCAAAACAAAAATGGGGCAAATATTACAACTCATCCCTGATAAAACAGACCCCCTTCCCTCTCTTCCCTGTTAAAGCTTCACCGCTTCACTATAGTACCTGAAGGAGCTCTGCTAGACTCTCCTGCGAAGAAGGAACCCTTCAGCGGAATAGGGCCTCGTCACCCTCGTGAACAGTATGGAACCTTCCCCTTCTTTATCCTTGTGAACCCTAGGGTTTACTCTCTACTTTTCATCCAGAAGGAGCTTTGCTAGATTCGCCTGCAAAGAAGGAAACCTATGACAGAATAGGGCCTCCTCAGCCTCGTGAACAATACGAATCCTTCCCCATCTTCACCCTCGTGAACCCTAGGGTTTACTCTCTACTTTTCATCCTCGTGAACCTATATGATAGATTCGCTTCATTGTTGTAGAGATTCATCCAGATTTATCGATGAGTCACCTCCAGAGATAAAGGCTGGGTTTTCCCCTCTAATATGAAGAGTATACAAACTTGTATTCTCTCTTTGAAGGTCCGACTGCTCCTCCCAAACTGATCTCTCACATCTGCTCTGTAAGAACTGAGGTCCCCCGAATTTTTCTTTAAACCCTATAACAATTCGTCCCTCATCAGCGGGCAAGAACTTGGCTCCAACATTTTTGAAGCTTCAATTCCATAGGAACTACACATTCTGCCGTTCGGTTGAAAGGAAGGAATCAAACGTTGCCTTCCAGGTAACATTTGGGATTTTTCTCATGATAGTAGAGGATTTCGGATGGACATTCATGAAATTTTTTCCTAATTTTCACATCCACCATGCTACGGGTTTGTTCTGTAGATGAATTCCATAGAAAGGGGGTTCTATTTTTCAGTTCTTTTGAATGCTGAAATTTCCATATCCATTTCAAAAATATCATTTCTATTCCTTGTTGTTTGTATAGTAGATTAAGAAATATATTCATTTGTTGTTGATGTTGTTCATGTGAATGGATTGTTTTTCTACCTACAATATGGCTCATTTTACTGCAAGTACCTATATTTCCTTAATTGTTTTATCATCTCCCCAGCTTTACATGTAATAAAGTTGAAGTGGATAAATTGGGTGATAGTAGAAGGGATCTAACTTTTTTTTTTAGAAAAGTAATGAGAAGAGAAGAAAGTCCAGGGAGGGACAAAGGGGAGCTTTGGTGCCCTTTTGTTCTTCTTCTTCTTCAACCTCTGTGGGTTTGGAAGGGGAGGGCAAGGATAGGGAATTATTGGTCAGTAAGGAGCAGTTTGGCTATTTGGTTTGTGAGTTTGGGTGGAAGGCTACTTCATTGCAATGTTCCAGTTAGAGGATATCATTGGTTTATTATTTGAATTCTTCAAGGTCACACTTATCTTTGTGCCTTCACACTCTCCCCTTGCAAAAGACAAGCTAATATCTTTTTCCTTTGTTATTATTCGAGTCTAACTTTATTTTGTAATTTTTTTTTTTACTAAGTGTTATGTGTATCTTATTTGGGTCGATTTCTCTCCATAATACAGCCTGATATATGTATGTATATTTCTCACATGGAATTTTCCCAACCTTGAATATACTAGATGCATAAAAAGTATCTAAAAAAGTGAATGTGTGCAGTATATGTTTACATTATATTTATGCTGAAATTTCATATGCAAGCAATATTTTTGATTTCCTGAATGTAACTTCTTCATATTGGTCAGTGTTTGTCCTTAAATTTTAGAATTTCCTGATCATGGTCATAGCAGAAGTTTTCATTCGCATCCCTCTCTGTGACATTCGCATCCCATCCCTTGTAGCTAATATCTGTGCACTTCATAAAAAATAGTAAGTGCAAATTAAACAACCTACTGAGTGTCATTGTTTAGAAATATGTTTTTTAGTTTCAAATTTTGAACTATCTATTGATTACTGGATTCCCCATCTTTCTCATGTCCCCTTTATTAGATAAGCACCATTTCTGAATTTAGAAGAAGAAAGGGCCTTTTTTTTTCTCTCTTTGGCTCAATATTTTTATTCCTATTTCTTTGAATTTTTTTTTCCATGTTCTTGTCTGTGTTTGAATATGTTACCTAAATCAATTATGCATGTTCAGAGATATGAGATCTCCAAGAACCCCAACCCCCAAAAGTACTACTATAATCGAGAATGAAGCAGAACTAAGATCATTCATCAATCACATGGTTGAGAATGTCTGAAAAGGTTTGAAGACAAACTCAACATTCACAAAGGTTGGTTGGGACAACATTACAAAATGGCTTAAAGCCGAATTCAAAAGGCCCTTTGCGAAGCAGCAACTGCGTAACAAGATGAATAAGTTACGCAATGAGTACAACTTCAGGGCTTTGTTAGAAACAACTGGTTTTGGATGGGATGCAAATGCTCGGACTGCCACAGTTGATGATTCAGTGTGGGAATCTGCTATTTAGGTATGACATAATCTTTGGTTTATAGAATGGATTTTTATTCACTTTTTGAACAAAATGTGATGATTAATTGAAAAAATTTTGAATTTCAGAGAAACAAATATTGGGTAAAGTATAGAAGAAATGGACTCCCTTGGTGGCCAGAGTTCTTAGAGATCTTCTCCGACTCTAGTGCCCATGGGGATAGAGGTCTATCATAGGCAACTACTGTTACTCCTATGTCCACTAACCCTGAAATTGATAATGATTTACATGACACTGATAATGATGACAGTGATGTTTGTACTGGGACACCCAAGGGGTCAACTCCTCTGAAGCAGTGACTTGATAGGACTCCTACAGATCGTAGGAGGAAAAGCCAGACATGGACCCTCACGAACTTTGTTGAGGACTTTAGAACCTTTGTCTGATGGAAGATGGAAAAAGGATCCACTTCTCCCACCTCAGCAGTTATCCGACCTCCTAACCCTTTTGTTGATGGACCATATAGCATGATGAGCTGTTAGAAGCTACTGGACAGTTTAGAGGATATCCCGACGGATTTTGTATGTGTTAGCACAGTGTAAGATACACAGTGACCCTGGATGGTGCATGTCTTTTGTTGAAGTGAGACCTGACAGGAGGTTATGAATGCTACATGGTCTGAAGGGGTGAAATTAACAGTTTTTGAAATGAATGGTTTTAAGGGAGAATAAATGACTTGTTAGTTTGTTTGGATTTTATATGCCTCGTACTGACTGACACACTTATTATGTTTTTGCCTACTATGAATGATGTTGATGTTTGACTTATGTTGCTTTGTTATAATTTGATTGCATGTGCTTCAGACTTATAGTAGTGTACATGACTGTTTAGTATTGTTAAATATTATGCTTTTTAGCTTAGTATGTGTTTCTTTGTAGCTTTGGGATATAGGATCGTATTAATTTCACTATATTAATAGGAAAGTAAGTCAATTATTATTATTTTTGGATGGATTGTTGCTTGTTAGTCGGTTTGAAAAAAAATTAAGATATGGATATTACATATGGACAATTAAGCTAATGTTTATAGAGCCTTGTAGGCAGGTTTAGGGAAGTATTATTTTTTCTTCATTTAAACAATCAATGCTATTGGATAGTACATTTATGGACTCTATTCCTTTACATATTGAATGTGTCTATTAATACAGGGATGTCAAATCAATTTGCAACCGACATCATAGGGTCATCGTCAGACGATGATGACATGGTTATAGTACACCAATTCCAAAACATGCTCAGTATGTATAGGATGAGAGAACCTCTGAATGATAGTAGTTACATAGGACCTGTTAGGGTAGCTGAGGTTCTTGCAGGTCATGCTGACGTGTGTTACCAAGAGTTTAGACTTGAGAGACATGTATTTCTCAACCTGCGAGACTGATTGGTACATAGAGGCTGGTTAGAGGACAACCATTTCATTCGAGTAGATGAGCAGCTAGTGATGTTCCTTATGATAGTAGGTCAAGGTTTGAGTAATAGACAAATGCAACGGTGATTCAATCGTTTAGGATAGACGATTAGTGCTGTATTCCACACGGTGTTGCAAGCAATGCTAAATTTGTCTCTTGAGATAATCAGGCCACCAAATTTTGATGTGGTACCTCCAGAGATAGCCAACAATCCAAAGTACTATCCATATTTCAAGGTAACTGCGACTTCTGATGATGATTAATTTATTTGATGTTTCTAATGAAATATCAATGCAATTTACACAATTATATGGACTAACCTATGTTGAATGAAAAATATGATTGCATTGGTGTTATTGATGGCACCCACATAAGTGCCATCGTACCTAGGTCGAAAGAGACACGTTATTATAATCGAAAGGGTATGATCACACAGAATGTTATGTGTGCATGTTCATTTGATATGCGATTCATATTTTTGCATGCGGGTTGGGAGGATAGTGCACACGATGCAAGGGTCTTGGAGGCAGCAAAAACCAATGATACCTTAGGGTTTCCACATCCCCCATCAGGTATAAATGTATTATGAACTTATATGTTGTCCTTCCGCATATAGTAGACAGGGAATATAGATTTAATCTCATAAATGTTTTCATAGTAATTGAAGGCAAATATTATGTTATTGACTCGGGCTACGCTAGTCAACTGGGGTACTTGGTGCCATTCCGGGGATAAAGGTATCACTTATAAGATTATGGTGAAGGTAGACTTGGGCCAAGAACAACTAAGGAATTATTCAATCACAGATACTCGTCACTGTGGAATGTTATTGAGAGAACATTTGGTGTCTTGAAAAATAGATTCCACATATTAAAAAGTATGAAGGCATACGATATTGAAGATCAGTCAAGAATCGTGGTCGCTTGTTGTGGGATCCACAATTACATTAAGGAACAAGCAATTCAAGATCAGTTGTTCAATGAGCTTGGAAGCGAACAACAAATTGACGACCCTATGAATTCTGATACTCATGCGTTCCATGTTTTAGCATCTGATGTCTCCCAGAGACGATCTGCGAGACAAATGTCTATAGTGCGCCTTAATATAGCCAACCAATTGGCAATTTCAAGGAGAATGGCTACAATTTTGTTAGATCGATCTTGAATGTTTGCTAATCACATTCATTATGTATTAACAGATTGACACAAAAATTAGGCCACCTATTTTCTTTGAATGTATGTATAGGATGTTAGTAAAAATGCTTTTGTTAGCTTCACACAGTTTACATTGGTATGACTTGTAATCATTGTCCTGTACAGATGTCTTCCATTGACATCGCAATGGCAAGGTATGACTACTGTAATCATTTGTGCTATAAGTTCACAATGAAAAATGGGCCTAATAGAGGAAGATCGTACTTCAAATGTCCAAGGCATAATGAATATTTTTTGTGGGTAGATGAATTTCACTTATGTGATTGTGGCGAGGGACAGTGTAAGGTACGCATCGCGAAGACAGCAACGAACATTAATCATCGTTTCTAGTGTTGTCCTAAATCCAATGGGGTATAGTTATTGTTTTTTATTTTTTGAATGTACTATTTGACCTATATTATCTGAATACATTTTGCAATTAAGTTGATGAGTAATTGCAGCCCCATGATCGAGGTTGCAATTTTTTCTGATGGATTTATAGAAACAACAATTTGACAAATGCACAGTCTTTCCGATTGTGGAACAAGCAATTCAATGGTTAGAGCTCAGTCTTCTCCATCAGCACCTTCCTCTGATTTTGTGAAAGGTTACTTAAAAAGAGCAATCAAAGGTAAAGAGGAGAAGTCTAGAGTATTGAAAAACGAAATGGATGTGTCTAAGGAAAAGCGAATGATATATACCGATATCTTGGAGGCCATTAATAATATGGACATGAATAAAGGTGGTAGTTAAAGGGTAATGACCAACTATTGGGAACTTGTAAGACATTTGGCATGCCCAGAATATTTGCATTTTAATCTACTATTATTGGTTGACATTTCTCGTTTCGTAAAATTATGATGTAAATTTGAAATAAGGAAATTGGTGGTTGGGTGGTTTGTCTGGGTCAAATAAAGGGTAATGAGTTTCTATGGAAAGTAACAAAAGTGGAATTATTTTCATTAAAATAAACATCATATTCTGTCAAAAACGTTCCCAGAAACAAAATTTGTCAAACACCTTCTTACCCGTTTCTGTTTTCAGAAACAAGAATTATTAAACACCTTTCTTACCTGTTTCTGTTTCTAAAAACCGTAATTTCTGTTTCTGCTGTTTCTTGAAACAGAAACGGCGGAAACGTTATCAAACGGGCCCTAAGTAAGAAACACTCAATTAAGGCATACCTTCGGTATAATTAAAAGGAGTTGGAAGTCATTACACGGGGAAGGAGAGAGATAAACACATCTGCTTGGAGGTGTAGGGTACACCTCTAATAAATATGGTCTCATAATCCCATTATGAAAATAGGGTATGATACCTTTAAACTATGGAAAGAGGAACGCTATCAATCTAACACCCCCATAGCCCACACGAGTCCCTGTTTTTAAGGGGACATTGGCATCTTTTCACAACCCCCTAAAATCCTTTCTCCCTTAAACTATAAATACTGAATAAGGACCAGTATGCCCTTGTGCGGACCTAAAGTACCATGTTCTCCAATAATTACCACTGGGGATGAATTTAGGTTGGGTGAAAATTTTCCCTCTACCTAGATTCTCAAGTTCCTCTCCTCACTCCTTAAATTTCAATTTAATCCAAATAAATGGCAAAAAGTTAATAAAAATTACACTATAAAGGGACTTCAATGGGATGCATCGATTTCCATGGACATAAAAGGGTGTTAATCGGTTCGGTTTTGGTTTAAATGGTTCGGTTTGATTTGGTTTACATATATTTTGGCTGAAACTATAACCGCACCATTTACTAAACAGTTGTACTTTCTAAAACGACAATCATTTAGTAAACAGTTTCGGTTTCCATGATTTTTAAACAGTTTTGGTTTATTCCATACGGTTTCTAAACGGTTAGCAATCGGTTTGCTAGTTTATTCACATGTTTACTAAAATTTGTTTTTAGTGATAAACGATTCAATCTTGAGAATGTGAAATGCAACCATTATGTTTTGTTAAAACAACCAAATAACTAAGCAAAAGAAAATATTTTGATAGAAAATAGTCTCAAGCGCATCTAATAAGTCAGTAAGTAATACTTACAACAGAGATTTTCTTCTTCTTCCCCCTCCCTCTCAAATAATGTGTTATAATGTTGAAAAATATATATTTAATATGCCATGATATAAGCAAAAATTGTATTTTTATTAGTATATATTCTACTTAGTGCATTGGAATAATTTAATTGGTATTCTGAACATTGAGCAAGTTACCTCTAAAATTACTTGCAGGCTTGCAGCACTCAATCTTTGAATCAAATGAGATACTAATGATATTTTACAACCACTTTATTTAATCTTTAAACGGGTTAATCGGATCGATTTTGACTGTTTAAACGGTTCGATTTTCATGGTTTCAATTCGATTTAAAATCACGAGTTAAACGGCTTGATTCGGTTTCAATCCATTTAGCTAGTCGGCCTGAAACTTGAAATCATAACAACCATTCACTAAATGGTTTTGCGGTTTTGGTGGAAATGGCTCGATTCGGTTTCAATAAATGGTTTCGGTTTCAAATTCACATCCTTAGATACATAGTTACTAACCTTCTTAAGGGTGGATACAATTAATTTGATTTGAAATTCGATAGTTGGCGACTTGGCATGGTCATCTAATTCCAAATGAATGTGTGCTAGAATATTTGCCTCTAAGTAACCAGCTTACTTGATCATATATCAACCCAATCGTCAAGAGTTTTGGCATTTGAAGAGTTTTTTTTCCCCTTTTTGGGTAAAGATAAAATATTGGAGATGAAATCTTAAAAAATGCATATTCTAGCATTAATTATATGTAAAATATATATAAAATAGAAAGAGGTTTCTTCACACCATCAATATGGAAGGAATATCTTTTTACCAAAAAAAAAAAAAAAAGTCAAAAAAAACATCTCACACCAATCACGAAGTGAAATAGTTTCGTCAATAGACAGACCATATGGCCAAAGAAAAAAATAAGTCGGTGCAAGATCCCACATGATCAGGATGTGAAAAAACTTGATAAAGAATTCTCAATGCCGGTGCGAGTATCTTTTCTCCCACTACTAATTTGCATTATGAGATGAGATGGTAGATGACCATACGCACTATCAATTTATTCCAATACTAATTCAATTTAATGGCCTTCAAAGGTAACCTTAGTATGGACTTGGTGTCATGGAACCTTTGGCCAAGCTAATGAAATCAAGGCTACAACCATCCTCTCTTATATTTATAACTATATAAGTAAATATTAAACAACAAAAAAGAAATTTCCACGAGGATAGTGTATTATTGTCTTGTAGATTTCGTATGGATGATACCGTTTTCTAAACAATTATTGGTTTTGCATGAGATATTCCTTTTACACTGACATTATGGAAAACCCTGTTTTATTAAACAAATAGTTTTTTTAAAGAAAGAACCCACTCACTCATTGAGATATATTTTTTTAACAAGGGCCGGGGATCTGAAATTAGGAAAACAAAAAAACCCTTACTCCACGACCGTAAACTCCAATCTGGGGTGCAAAAGCCATGCTAATATTATAAGCGGCATATCTGGTAAATCAGAATGTGCTTTTTATGGAACCTTTGACCGTATCAGATGTAAACAATGCTTAGTTATCTGACAAAGGGAGACCTATTTTTTGTTGAGGTCAAAGATTTGGCTTTGATAATCCACTCTCCCTATACCGTATGACACGCCACTAACACTAATTTTTAATTCCTGTCTGTTTTTTTCTTTTCACTGTTAGTATTTGATGTATGTAGGATCAAATCATGGTCATATGGGTGTCAAAACCTAGTCCAATTCGAACTAGAAACAACCCATATTGAATGAACTAAAATCTTATTGGATTGATTTCGATTTGAGATATTATGATCATAAAATCAACTCAAATCAAATCGCATCAAAATTCAAAAAAAATTTAAAATTTAAAATAAAAAATCAAAACACTTCACGCCCACAAATTCTTCCAATTATGAAGAGAGTGATTTAGTGTGATCCGGATACAACTTAATATGCTTTCATGACCTTATTCTCTCATGTCTCCATTTTGTAGCATAGTTTCAAGGGAAACAAACGGATGCAAAGTGAATTCAAATAGATACTAAAGTGATAATTAACTTCAAAACATTTTAATTTTATACAATTAATTTTTTTTTGAAAAATAAAATAAAGAAAAAATAGGGTTGATTGCTCGTGTAGCCCCTGTGTCTAGATAGATGAGTATGTGAAATTATCATTCTTTTACTTTTGAAAAAAAAAACACATTCACGTATATACCCATAATATGCTCTCTCATTGGCATATAATACGTGACCAGGCAACAATCTCCTACCCATAAAATAAACATAGAAAAAGATTCTAATAATATAAGGGTGTTTTCCCATGCTGTCTAACATCTTGATCATGTGGGTCCCACATCGACATATCTCTCTTCCGTGATTATGTAGGTTCATTGTTAACTAAATGGTTTTCCATGACATGAATAGGAGTTTTAGGTAGACTATACATTCATAATTACAATTTTTTTTTTCTTTTTTGTAATAAAATGAAGGACTTTATATGAGAAGCACTTATCTGATGGTGTTATGATATTAACAGTTTATCAATGTAATTTGGTATTTGGCATTCCAAGATGTTGATTTTTTTTTGGGGGTAGAATTCTAAGATGTTGATGAAGGTTGATATGTGCCTCTTAACACTCTCTTAAAGTCAGTATTTTCCTCCTTTGATGCAACCAGGTTGAATGCAAAACAGGCTCCACAAGATAGAAAACCTCTGGCTTCCAACTGCAAACATACACTCGTCTGATGCACCCCTTCAAGTATGTCGGAGTTGTGATTAGGCCATGCTAGATGCGATGCAATTTAGTAAAATACAATATTGGTATGTTGCAAAAACTGGGCAGGGTAACAATATGTAGAGTGTGAATGAGAGAGAGAACACATTCTCTTCCTTTATTTATAGAGGAGTATACACTACTTCAAATCACCCCATGGAATAGGCGTGTCTATTGATTCCTACGAATTGAATTAAAAGATTTCAATTCAAGGGCTAAAATCTAAGGATGTGTTTGGCATGCATTCTCATTTTTAGAATGCGTATTCCCATTTTGAGTACGCAGAATGCATTCTATGTTGTAAATCAGAACATTGTTTGGATACCTATTTGACTAAAATTCATTCTTAATTACAGAATGCTAACACTTGTTTAGGCATTTCAACAAACAACTCATATGCAAAATCTCACGGAGAGAGGGAGAGAGAGAGAGAGAGAGAGAGAGAGAGAGAGAGAGAGAGAGAGAGAGGACTGGAGTCAAAATTGAAGGGGAGAGGGAGAGCCATGCACTTATAGAGAGAGTCACAATGTAATAATCTACACAATGCAATGCTCAATCAATGATATCAACTATGTTGTACTTCAACATCAATGGTGATTGGTGACAATCAACAAACTTGCAACTTTATATATGAGCTCTATACCAATGAGTGTCTTATAGTAAGGAAGCAATGCTGCCCTTAGCCAAAGGCGTCCCCTCGCAAGGAGGGATAGCAGAAGTGGAGACAACGAGTTGAGGGTTTGGGTGCTAGAGTACCAGATTCAGGAGAAGGGATAGTGGAAGGTCAGAGTTGTTGGCGATAGGCAAGAAGTGAGAGAGAGAGAGAGAGAGAGAGAGAGAGAGAGAGAGAGAGAGAGAGAGAGAGAATGAAATCTTCAATGAATTACATGTTCTCAAACCATACCCACCATATCTCTACCACCGATTTTTCTCATTTAGTATTGAAGGCCGACGATGTTGACGACCAATAAATCCGACCATGTAAGTCTCTGTGGAAGTGGAAGAAAAAACAAGAGACTGAGGAGAGTCTGGATTTCTACTTCAGATTCCACATCTCTGTTTCAGAGATCATCTCCAAACTCTCAACCAAAGCTCTCCGCCTCAGAGTGTCTTCATCTTTTATCTTAAAAACTGAAATCCAATTCAACATTTTGGAAGGAGATGAAGGGGAGGACGCCAACAAGAATTACCATCAACAGAAGTTTCGAGGCAACGGAAGAAGAAAATAGAGGAAGAACAAATGAATGAAGATGAACTGCACGTCTCGTTTACTCAGAGCTTTTTCTTGCTGAAGAAACCTTAACTCACAGGTCCTGACCATCGAGGTGGATGTTGAGTTTGTCAGGGCTATTAGAATGTGTTTTTTCCACTTTGCCTTAGAACGCATAATGGGTCACTTTGCCCGTTCTGAAAGGGCTGCATTCTCTATTGCATTCCAGAGTCCAAGAACGAGAATTGATACCGAATGCCATTTTTATTGCCTCAGAACGTGTTCCAGGCCTGGAATGCATTCTAAGAATGCAAACCAAACACATCCTAAGTGTCCCTTGAAGGTACCCATAGTGTAGGTTTGATTCTTGATTCCACAATGTGTATAAGAGAGAGAGAACACATTCTCTTCCTTTATTTATAGAGGAGTATACACTACTTCAAATCACCCCATGGAATAGGTGTGTCCATTGATTCTAGGGAAAATTACGTGATTATCCACTATTGAGTTTACTTTTACAGAAATATCCACGTTGTGTTTTGTTCAATAGATTTATCCAAAATAAGTTTACGTATTGCAAATAAACCCAGAATAGTGCTCACAGTACGCTTTCTGTATTCTCCTGCAATCGGCTATAACATTTCCAATTTCTCAGTCTCTCCTCCAATCGGATCTTAAAGGTCCGATTTCAACTCTGCAACAATGTCATCGTAGCCATCATAGTTCTCGCCGGTAATTCCTCGTCTCTCTCTCTCTCTCTCTTTTTTCCTTCTTCTTCCTCTCGTAACTCCATCTGGCACTTACTTTTTCTTCTTCATGCAGCCCGACCCACCTCCACCCCCTGCTGCAACCCAATCCACCATAGGAACTTCTCTTTCACAATCCGCAGACCCACCCCTCTTAGAATCAGCCAAAGGGGATGTCAATCTACCAACGTGCTCTCTTCCAATTTTCAAGTCGACATCGAGATTTAAACTCTCAAATAAAACCAAACAACAAGGAGGAGACAAAGGGTATTGTCTTCTGGATTGATCGCCTAGTTTGTTCATAAAAACAGTCTCAACAGAGTGGGGAGAAAAGTGTAGAAGAGATGGGTTCGACTTCGACGGAGAATCAAGAACAATTTGAACAAAAGGTTTCGAGGTTTTTGTGTCTTTACAACTTTAGTGTGATCGATGAGATATGAAGAAACAGGTTCACAAATGACACAAACTTTTATGGAGAAGATGAATCGATGTTCCTTAATACCCCTTTCCTTGCCGAAGGCAAATCTGACATCGAAGGCATCTTTAATCCTCTCTATTAAAGATTATCTCTCCCCTTCCCTTCCGTTCTTAATTATCGATGTCCACATCTAACTAGCATAGATTAAAACTGAGAAATTTAATTTTGTTTTTAGGTGTAGGATTTTAGGGTTCATGATTTTCTCCCAAGTTTTTTTTTTTTAAACAAAGAAATTATTGATTTGAATCAACGTTTTGCTTGTTATGGTGTTCATATGATTTTCAGTTGGCAATTCTTTCCACAACGTTGCGAATTTGCAGGTGAAAGTGTCTCCTTTGATTCTTCTATATTTTTTCTTTTAAATTTTTTCCTTCTCTCTTTTGTTGAAAAGTTAAACTAGGGTTTACTTTGAAGAAGAATCCGATGATGAAGTTTTTGGTTGCAGAGTAATTTAGCAACCACCTTTTCCCTCTTTTGGGAATCCATGGTCCGTGAAGATGGATATTTAGAACAGATTGGAAGAGAGAATTACAAGGAAATCATAAATATTATAATAAATTATGGGAGAATACAAAACCAAATCGTAGACATACAATGGAAGGAGTACGACGAGTACTGTTATGGGTATATTTGTAATACACAAACTCCTTTTGGATAAATCTGTTGAACAAAACACAACGTGGATATTTATGTAAAGGCAAACCCAATAATGAGTAATCACGTAATTTTCTCTTGATTTTTTTAGTGAATTAAAAGATTTAAATCCAAGGGCTAAAATCTAAGTGTCCCTTGAAGCTACCCATAGTCTAGGCTTGATTCTTGATTCTGCATATTAGATTAAAAGATTTCAATTCGTGCACTATTAATGCATGAACCTGTACAAATGTATAAGCCTCTGTAAAGAGAAATGTGCTAGTGTTATGATTGCATTTTTTTTTTTTTTTTTTAAGTTTATTTATGGTGCATACAGTGCCAAAGGGCAATACTTTTTTTTTTTTTTTTTTTTTTGCTAATGACGGGTATCCAGGCCTTCGGTCTAACTAGTCCCGCAAACTCATACTGACCTCACAATCGCATAGATCGGGTCATACTAGGGTTGAATGAGAACCATTCAACTTTTACTGAAAGTAATGAAGAGCACTAAACACCCCGTGTGAGTGGCCCAAGGTGTACCTAGTGGAAGACAAACTTAGGATGTCCGAGTTTGTGGGAAACAATGTAGCATAAAATAAAATTAGCAAAATAAAAAAGTTTATAATTATTACTAAAGAATTTATCAATATATATATATATATATATAATTAAAACTAACTCAATAATATTATGTAGCAACCAATGTTGGGGCTATATTTTGGACGAAAAAATAAAGGAAAATTTGGTTACCATAATTCATATGTTGTTGAATTATTACACAAAATTCATTAATGATTGTAAAATTTTTTTAATTTTCTTTTATCTTAATTTTATTTTATTTCACTTTATCTCTAATTAAATGGAGCTAAAATTTTTTGCATGTAAACAAACAAAATAATTTTATAGGACATGCATATATATATATATATATATATTTTGGCACCAAACTTCATCTATGGTTATTGTTTGTTTCGGCATACTATATTTGGTCAAGCTGCTAACCTTCCTTTTGTCTCCTAGATATACTCTCCATTTTTAAGAATCTAAATGGTAAAAGCTGGAGAAGTTCCCATAGAGATGCATGACAGTAATATCGAAATGCAAACATGGTTTTAAGAATTGAGATTAGATTTGTATTAGTATCAGCCGATATTGATCTTGATATTTGGCTGATCTTATATCAGTGGAATGGTACAAACAAGGGGTATAATAGTAATTTTCTTTTATATGAAAAAGCAAAGGCAAAACCATCCAATATAAGCCAATCCTACGTGCTCGAGGTAGGAAATCCTTTTTTAATGCCAAATGGTAAATTAATTGGATTCACAATTGGTGGATAATTAGTTTTCTAGGTCCCTTCTTCACATATCAACATTCAAATCGATCAAAATTTTCCATGTGATTAACAACAAATATCCAGTGCAATTGGTGAACTATGGTGTGCAAAAATCCCATGTTCTTAGGAGGTCTCGAACGTTGTTACCTACTTTCCTCCCTACCTATAAACAAAAAAAAAAGATCCAAGTTAATATATGAAAAGATATTTGATCGGGAGGCATTCTATGAGAACTAATAAGAACCTTAACTTTTTTGCCTCTATCATATTTCAAAAAATTATTGAATATAGATGTAAAAATGATTTTTATTTTGGAAAGATAAAAAACATTTTCAAAAATTGGAAATCATTTAATGAAACATTTAAACAATCTTTAATTTTATTTTTTTTGATAGGAAACAATCTTTATGTGACATGACAGTACTTTCAAAATGGATTTTTTTTTTTAAAATAAGATAATAAAGAGTTTAAAAAAAAGAAAAATTTATTTAATATAATAGTTATGTGAAATGACTGGACTTTGATCCATAATAATTTCCCAACTATGCTTTTTCTTCATGAGCATTGATGATTGAAACCTTTTCCCTTGAATTTGTAATTTTCTTCCAACCTAAACGAAAAAAATAAAATAAAAAACCTGTTCTAAGAGTGTAGTAGGCGATTACTCCCAGCCTAAAACCATTATTTAGGAGAGATTGCATAATGACAATCAAATTAAAAGGAAAGTCAAGTGGCCAGTCAGTGGTGGTTGAAGAATAAAAAACGACACGATATTTACTAATCAGTACCATCAATGGCTCCAACTGCACTCATTAAACAGTGAAGAAGAAGAAGACGACGAGGACGAGGACGACGACGACGACGACCAGATACCCATTATGATTAGATCCACCGAGACTCTACTAGGGTTGTGTAGTTTTGAGGTTTTCGAAATTGGATAACACGCCCTTGACCTCTGGCCCCCCACTCTGATGAACCTTCTCGGTCATATCCATTTAAATTTCAAATTCAAGTCCTGTGATACTGTGAAAGCTAAAACCAACTATCCCCTACTATAAATCAATTCACCTCACCTCACATGCTCACCATGGCAGCCGCGGATTCTCCCGAGGGAGCGTTGTGCGTTAAGACTTCAAACTCAACGAACCGCGAATGAATGGCTGGGGCAGAAGAGGACAGGAAGGAGAGAGAAACATAGATGTTCATTAATGGAGTGTGCAAAAGGAACAGTACAATAGTGGAGGATCCTACTTTGGAAATTTCTCTCTATCTCTTGTTTTTTATGAGAAATAAAGCTTCATTGTTAGTAATTAACAAGGGGTTACATATCGACATGTTGGAGACTGCATGATTTTCCGTAAGTATTGGAGAGCTGGAGTAGTTAGTAAGTCATTATAAACATATTTCAGATACCAAACTGCGAATATAATCGCCAAAAACCTCAAACCAGATTAAAGGCCAACTGGAACCCAAGGGTTGAGGTATGAATTGAAGGAGATGTTTGTGTGAAAACCATACTTCACTAACACTCCAACCAGCGTATAGTAAACCCTGTAGAATGCCAAAAGCTTCTGCCTCCGCCACTTTTCCAGAAGAGACAACACCCATTCTGATAATAGCAAACTTCCCCTAATACATAACACCAAAACACTAATCTTTCCAAAAAGTTAGATATTCTAATACCTACTACTATGTATACTATGTAAGAAGACAAAAAGTTGAGGGGTAAATATCTGGCTAAGATGACTGTTGGATCATCTATATATATATAAAAAAAGAAAAAAAAGAAAAAAGAAAAAAAGGCACTAGAATCAAAAGAGTTAATCAATTTGAAAACATCTAAATTAGCAACCCAATAGTTGATAGATTTTAATAAGGCTTGTGGATTAAAATGCAAATTTTTCATAACTATGTCATGATGATGTTTTTAAATAATAATAATAATAAAAAGACTGAGATTAGCTGTCCGGAATAAAAAAATATGGGAGATTATTTTTGAATAAGGACCACAGAGACACAGGAGTCATTTATATTTAACCATTTTGGACACCAAATTTCCTACCGATAGGCCACGGTGAAGTATCCGTCATAGAAAAAATTTAAATTTGAAAAGAATGCATAACTTCCCAAAAAACATTTGACCAACTAAATGGAAAAGGAGAGGGGAAGTCACTCTTGTTGAGTTTGCTTATTTGAAGCATTGAGCTGTAAAAAAAAAAAAAAAAAGGAGTCTTTGAGGCTTCCCCTTTCCCCCGGCCCGTCGCCCATGTCAGTAGTGGGACCCACCACAAAAAGCAATACCAACGCATTCCAACGAACTGAAGCAACGCGGTGTAATGTCATATCAATGTTTCCTGAGACCTTGAGAGACAGAGAGGTTCCGTGGAAGGAGATGGAAATGACGAAAAAGCTATAAATAATGGCAGGTATCATCAGTGACTGATCGTCCCCAACTCACAGTTATCATAGGTTACACCTCGCCTTCATTTACTCTCTGCTGTTTCAGAACGTGCGGTGCCTTCCTTCCTTTGAAGCTCTTAAGTTCTCTTTCTCTTGGGTGTTGTAAAAGAAGCTCTAACTGCAGTTCAGTACTTCAGCTCTTGTCTTTTCCATCTTAAACGCACTGAAGAGCTAAGCTATAGGTTAGGGAATAGCTAGCTAGGTTTCCGAGTTGCAGAAGAAAAGCTGTTATTTCACTTCACTCTTTTTTATTTATTTTTTAATTTTTTTATTCCACTCCACTCAACAGTCAAACAGGTTCGGTTTCTGTTTGGTATAATCTTGAAACTTAGTTGTTCAAGCTCTGCACTATAATCTAGTTGCAGAGAATGAAGAGAAGAGTGTGTACTGCTAAAAATTGACTTTTTTTTTTTTGGAAACTAATGAACATTTCTTTGAATCTTCTGTAGAAGAAGCCGGAAGGATTAGTACGATTTTGAAGTTCGTTACTATTTATCCATTCGGAGCTACCAGAGATGGCGGATTGAATTCTGGCAATCGGTTTTTGTTCTGAAGGTTAGTTTTATGGAAGATTTTGACCGGTTTCATCCTGCGATTTCTTGGTCAGATGAAATCGCGGGAGTTATTGGAAGTGTTGCTACAGCTCCAACGACGGAATTTGACTGTCAAGTCGAGAATATCTTTCAATTCGAAGCCGATTACGAGCCGGAGATCCATGGATCTGAGATATTCAGTCTGATCAAAGCTCAGATCGCAAATCATCCTCGTTATCCTAGCCTACTAAAGGCTTATATAGAATGTCGGAAGGTCAGTCTCTTCTCTTCTCTTCTCGAACTGATTATTAACTTCCCCCCCTAAATCTTTCAAAACACCTTCCCAGTGTTCTCTCACAGGTCGGAGCTCCGGCGAAGATGGCCTCTCTTCTTGAAGATATCGCTCTAGAAAACAACACCAGTTGTGGCACAAGTGAGATAGGAGCGGATCCAGAACTCGACAAGTTCATGGTAATGCTGAGGGAAAACTGCTTTTCTTTTTTACTTCCATATTCCCACCCCCCTCCCCTTTTTTTTGTTTTTTTTTAGGTTTTTAGGCTAATTGATCGTGTATTGTTTTCCAGAATTCGTATTGTGAACTTCTTTACAGATACAAGGAAGAACTATCGAAGCCGTTCGATGAAGCAACAAGTTTTTTGAGCAATATTGAATCGCAGTTCAGCGATCTCTGCAGAGTAGCGTCGTCCTCGACCACAACGACGACCTCGTCCTCCTTTGGGAATTACCACTCAGGTATGTATTCTCTACGCCTCTCTCTCTCTCTCTCTCTCTCTCTCTCTCCTGTGTGTCTTTCAGAGCCACGTTATTATTAAACGTAGTATATATTTTATTGGTGTCATTTCGAAGGTGAGAGACAGTTCCCCCAACATGAAATGTTGGGCATCATGTGAGCAAGGATGCACAAATTTGTAAAACGCTTGTTTCGTCACTGTTCTTCAATCCTAGTTCCTGTCGGTGCAGGATGAAGATTGAGAAATCGCATGTATGGATGACTAGCTTTTAAAAAGTGGCTAGACTGAACTTGTTGGAAGAAGGGAAGCAAAAGAATAGATTTCCGGGACGAAGTGTACCCATACATGATCCATGAGGGAAGTTTACTCTTTAAGTGGAGAGAAATACTTTTGGGCAAGGTTGTTTGCCTAGTGTATTTAGATGGGCAAGAATTACCGTCCTTGTCGAATTTTGATTAACTAGAAAAAAACACTGTGTAAGTCAATCATGAAGACATCAAAATTATCCTCATTTTGAGCATGGAAACCCTAATTTGGATCACGAGGACTTGGAGCACATCAAAATTATCCCCATTTTGTACCATGTTCTTAGTGTCTCTTAATATTTCAAAATGTTTTGTATGGATATCAATTTTTTTTTTAACTTGGGAAAGGTTCGAAATTTTGGTTTCAACCTTTCTATTGGGGTTCTGACTGAATTTCAATTGAAACTCTGCATGTTTCGACTGATTAATTTCTTTGACTTTTTCGATGGTCAAGGGACTATATTTTGGCCCGGAACTTCTTGGAAACCCTAATTAAGCATCTCTAAACATATTAGAAATTATAGACTATTAAAAAGAAATCTCCAAAATGGAAGTTTTGGTTTTGTAACCTAGATTGGTATATCCTATTGTATGCTTTCACAAACATTGCTTATTCTACATATACTTTAGTATTAGAACACTCAAAATTCAATAAAACAAATAAAAATATGCATTAGGAATGAAGAAAAGCTATTTAATATTACACAATGCTTAAGTTTTACAAGTAGTCAACTAGTCAAGTACTGGTGAATAATCAAGGTTAAAAAACACCTCTACTAAACAGTTTCTCCAACTCCATGTCAGTTCTTACGTAGAGTTCCGGGAGGCTTATATCTTTGGGGAAAAGGGTATGCTTCTAAGTTTGACCCTTGCAACAAAATCTTGCTCAAATGCCACAATTCATCGTTTTAGATGTGCAATAGTAGTCTCCAACATTTTGTTCGATTAAGAAATGTATGTGATTTGGAAAAAATACCAAATCTTTAGAGTTTTCCATCGAATAGGTGAGAACACTTGAAACTCACGATGCACTATATCGGAACTGAAATTTGCTTGAAGTGAGTAATTTTAGTCGAAATTCTTCATAACTAGTGAGTTCACCTGCACCTTGTTTTGACTTTTTGTTGAAACTAAAATATTTCATGAAATCTCAGTTGTTTTAGGCGAAATTTCAAACGATGGTCTTCTGATTATTTGTGTGGACAACCATTATTTTGGAGGGGAGAGCTATTGGTGGCCAATGTTTGAGTGAGTTGGGGGTGTCAGGGCCCACAAAATAAATTGATTGCTTCATTATATTCCTTTCAACCTATAACATATCCTGACACCATTATCTACAAGCGCGCACGCACGCACCCACCCACCCACGCACGCACGTTGTTGAGTGGCGATTTTTGGGGACATTAGTATTAGAGAAATCCATTGAGGCATCAACAGGACGAGTTAGGGTCATGTTTCAATGGTTCTCCAACTTGTTCTTAGTTCCTGATTTGGTTTGGGAGTTGCACTTTTAGGCAACAGCTATTTATTGCATGGTGTTGTAAATTTATAGACAGCTGTAACTGGTTTTTATTCTTTAAAAAAATAAACATTTGTTGGTTCTTTATGTGATCAAGTTTTTGGCTTTGCAGTTATTTTTGGCAGTGTCTCAAGTTTGTATGAAGTGTGTTCTTTGTGCTTCATGCTGCACTCGTTGTTGTGTGAGAATGTCCCTTGTTTGCACAGGGAATTTTCTTGGGGAGGATAAAGAGAAGCTTTGTGTTAATTGTGGTTTTTGTTTCACAGTGTTGTGACTTCCTTGTTCAGTGGAATTTTTTTGGCTGCCTTTGCCTATGAATTTGGAATGAACTGGAAACGAGATTAAAGTCTTGTGTTTCTGTGCCTATTCTTTGTCGTGTGTTTTATGTACATTGCACCACCAAATCCTAAGGTTGTACTTGTCCCTTGGAGTAGTTGTCTTCCCCCCAACACCCCCCCCACCAAAAAAAAAAAAAAAAAAAGAACCTTTGGCATGGCGAACAGCAGGGGGAAATCGCCAAACAAAAATCAATCCCTAGAGATACTAAATCTTGGGATCATACACATTATCCTTTCCCTTCCCATTTTTTTGCTTAACTTTCTTGAAGCCATCGAGCTCTTCCCTTAATCTAGCTTCCTCATTGACAGTTGCAATCTTAGGGTACTTCAAAATAATAGCTCATTTTTGGAGGGTACTTGGCTTAACAGATTCTACCAAGTCCTTTCTATAAGTGGGAGAGTTGACAGTCAAGGTGGCTTTGGAGTGCTTGTCCTAGACTTGTGGTGTTTGAATTTATGTTGTGTCCTGTATGATCTTTGGCAGTGACAATATCTCTCCACGACAACCCCTCCTCAGAGGGTTCTGTATTTGTATTTGTGATTGTATTGTGTTCTTGTCCTCACTAAGCATCTTTGGCATTATATTCAATCTTTGACTGGTAATAGTCTCCCTTTCAAAAAAACTCAAATATTGAACTGAGTTGGTGCAATACTTAATACTTTGTATACATGTATGTTGACATCTAGACATCGGTGTTTCTCTAAGGACTTGTAGCTTTAGGTTTTGTGGTTATAATTGACAAAACTTTGTTTAGGTGAGCCACTTTTAGCAGGTGTGTTTTAGGCGCAATTAGGTAAAATCCATTTTAGAAATTTACTTTTGGATGAAAGATAATGAAATTGTTGTTAATATTTCACTATTGTTAGGCTGCGACTTTGACTGGGCTTAATGGAATTGGAAGTGGCTGTGGTCCGAACCTTATTTTTTGTTGGGTTTCATGCCAATGGGTTGGGTGAAGGTTTGAATTACAACTGGGGCCTCAAGTTCAGGCCAATCTGAACCCAACCTTGTTTCATCTATTATATATTGTATATGATGTACTAGTGTCTATATTTAATGTTTTGTTGCTACTGTGTACTCTTGTCTGGGATGTCAACTCAGTGTCAGTATTGACTTCATACGGATCCATCACGAGTACCATTCTCAGATTTAGACACTGTTTCTTTAGATATAGAGGATGGAGTTGGTTTCTGTTTGCTCAGCCATCTAAAGTCAGACACAAATACCCACTGATGACTAATAAAAGCTTTGTAGACTACCAGGAATCATTGTGAACAATATCTAGCATCTGAAGATTAGAAAGTTAAAAGTCCAAGCATGCACAATGAATGCTTCACAAATCTGGACTAGCTGTCTGTCTCCTCAGGTTCCTGAAGGTTCTTCTCTTCAGAGCTTTCTATTGCCTTCTGAGAACCCTCTTGTTTTGAATTCTTTAATCTCTTAACGTCTTATCTCTTAGTTTCGGGTATTGTGGGTTTTGTGTGATGGGGTCATGGTGAATGCTGGAGAAACTTTTTTCTTTTCTAAGGTTTCATGTATTTTTTTTTTCAAAGGGAATATTCCAAGAAAATCATGCTTAGTGGGGCTTCCAAGAATTCATTATATCATTCCTCCTCTCATAAAAGTAGGGTGATGGATTGTCTTAGTGGTGGGCATAATGCATGTAGGACGCTTTTTTGCTTGACCGATCTACATGGTACGTCAGGTAGAAAGCCAATATCTTATTATAGTCTTGGTGGTGGACGTAATGCATGTAGGATGCTTTTTGCTTGATCGGCTTTTTTCTTGACCGATCTATATGGTACGTCAGGTAGAAAGCCAGTATCTTATTATCGTCTTGGTGCTGGACGTAATGCATGTAGGATTTTGCTTGATCGATCTATATGGTACGTCGGGTAGAAAGCCAATATCTTATTATAGTCTGTCATAAGTATGTGGGTGATTTGTAGTGGTGCGTCAGGTTGATAGATCGCACTTATTATAATTAGCCATAGACCATCAATCTTTTGGCATGTATCCTTGTGCTCGTCCTTGCTTGGAATCTCCATGTAGTGGATCCCATTAAGTTGGGATAAGGTTTTGGATCTTCTTCTTGTTGGAATATTCCGAAAAAACCATATGTAGAGTGATGGTTTCTCAATTTGGAAGAAGGAAGTCATGTAAAAATCTTATTCCATTCGGGTGGACACCATTGCAGGAACCAAAATCCTCTTTAGTTTCTGAACTGTCGGGTGGCTCGTGGATATCAATGTGTTCCTGTTTGTCAACATCCAAATGATGTGGTAAAATCTGTCACATTAATCACGGCGAGAAAACTCCTAGCATGGTGGTGATGAAATTTTCAGAATGATGTGGTTGCCCTTTATTTAAAGTTACATTGTGTGGAGAAAAGAAAAAAAAAAAAAAAAACTCTGGAACTTTATGAACACCTTTAATCCGTGTTGGACACAATGATTATTCAATGCTAGATACACATGTTGAAAACTTGCTGTATTCAATTATGTAAATATACATTTTTTTTGTATACAGCTGTTAATCATCCTCAGGTTGTGTATATATGAATGAACAAGATTAGTATCATCCAAAATTGGCTTGGTGGTACAGGTGTTACTTCAATAGATAGGATGTTTGAGTTCAACTTTTCTAACTGCATGTATATTCGATATTCAATGATATGCCCTCTGGCAAACCCATTTAAACCTTTCGCAACTAAAGAGAAAAAGGGAGGGAGGGAGGGAGGGGGG
>NC_056566.1:29807051-29821436 GCF_013358625.1 Macadamia integrifolia | reverse complement strand
AGTTTAGGGTTTAAGGTTCCCTATTGTAGCATGGCCATTACCTAATATATCCCTTTCCAGATAGCTCTTGTAAATTTACTGGTCCTGCTGTAGGCTTGTTGGATAATGGGCTAGGTTAGTAAAGAAATTCAGCTTTAATCAAGAAAAGGACTTGTAAGTTTTGTTTTTGATTTTTTGAGAGAGAAAACATTTCTTTCCTTTTCTTTGGAAATTGGGGGTGGGGGGGGTTGGTGGGGGAGGGTAAGAAAATGCAATATGTACCTGCGAGTACAAATTCACAAATATGCATTAGGGATTCACTAATTTGGAACGATTATTGTCAAACAAGTTAGTTGTATGGAAACATGATTCTAACATCAATAGCAGGAAGAAATTTTATGTCGAAATAACACAGCTCAAACTCTATGTCCAAAGGAGCGGTGATCCAAAAATATACTGCAACACCTGGATTTATATAGATGAATTCAATTCCAGTATGTTACATTGGGGACTGGGAAGGGAATGAGGTAATTTCACATAACAAATGTCATGGGGGAGCCCACAAAATATATTCTATAGATTTGTTGCCATCTCAAGTTTCTTATGAGTTTAAGAGAACAGAATTTCCTTCTTTTATTGGCTCAAGGAACAACTCTTTTAGCCCTCTTTTATTGGGATTGGTTGGGGGAGGGAGGAAGGGGAGACATCTCATATGAGGAGCTGTCCAAAATATCTGGAATTTTATGTACCTTAGATCATTAGATGTAATTTTTTTAGAGCTCTAATTTCTGGAATCTATTGTGTGCTATTAATATTTGTGATACATGTATGGCATTTTTTTCCCAGATGAAGCAACTGGGACGTCAGAAGAGGAGCTAAGCTGTGCGGATATGCAGCTGTTGGATGGCCTGGAATCTTCTGGTCCCCATCATGGTGACAAGGAGCTGAAAGAAATGCTTTTGCGGAAGTACAGTGGCTATCTTAGCAGTCTGAGGAAAGAATTCATGAAGAAGAGGAATAAAGTGAAACTACCTAAAGATGCGAGGATGGCATTGTTGGACTGGTGGGATAACCACTATAGATGGCCATATCCCACGGTAATGACGGTTCAACTCTTGCATATGGGCTTCCTAGCTTTAAATTGTAGTGAGTTGTCAAGCACATGAGGATTTCTATGCTAATCTCAATTGATAGGATAGGCCTCGTGTGTGTTTGTATTTGGAGTGCCATTAACATGGTCTCTAAAGAACCATTTTGTGATTATTGTGATGTATATTCCCCCCAAACTCCATCAGCTGCCTAACAATGGTTTTAGCCTCTGACGAGTAGAAAGAAAGGTATTAAGTGCTTCGGTTATAACTATGTTTGGGGTTGCATTGATACTGATTTTGAAGTTTTTATTTGAAATATTAAAATGCTGTCCAAGCTGGATCTTGATTATTTAAACATTGGGTGCATGCGCAGGAAGAGGAGAAGGCGAAGCTCTCTGAAGCGAGTGGATTAGACCACAAGCAGATTAACAATTGGTTCATCAACCAGAGGAAGCGGCATTGGAAGCCATCGGCAGACATCCGTTCTGCATTGGTGGAGAGTATCACAAGCGATGGTTCAGGACCGCAATGTATTTGAGCTGGAGGAACTGGCAATGAAGATCTTTGAAGTTTGAATAGCACTAGGTCTTCACTTCACCTTCCTTACATTTTTATGTGGTCTTCCATGCTCCCGCTTCTATTTTCTGCTTATTTGTACAAAATTGTAACTTTGCAAATATCATTTTGGAATTTACTTGAACTTGACCCCACATCTTTCTGAAAAAATCACTCACCTCCCCTCCCAAGAAAAATATTCTATCCAACGACCACAACCGTTAGAAATTGCTGTTAGTTAGTTGATTTTTTTTCTTAATATCCAAAATAC
Organism: Macadamia integrifolia; assembly: GCF_013358625.1. Classification (NCBI taxonomy): domain Eukaryota; kingdom Viridiplantae; phylum Streptophyta; class Magnoliopsida; order Proteales; family Proteaceae; genus Macadamia; species Macadamia integrifolia. The sequence continues at coordinate 29,819,540 of NC_056566.1, read as the reverse complement.
CCTTTTAAACATAAAACACACAATTTACCCTTAGGGGTAGTCCAATTCTGATTCCCATTTGGATTCATTGTCATTGGAGGAGTCGACGTCGCAATCAATGAGGGAGAGGTCCTTCTGGATAGGGAAGAAGGTGAGCCAGCGGGAAGAGAAAGGACGGATAGAGGTGAGGGTGAGAGAAGAGGTGCTTGCAGGAAGAAGATAAAGAGAGAAGCATTAAAGGTTGGTAATCAAACAGGAACCCAGATACCTGTGTTGTTGGAAAATTTCCGTCAAGCACATGCGAAGCATTAATTTTCACATTGGAAGAAAGTTAACCGAGAAAAAGTGAGGACACCAGTAGTTTTGTGGCGAGGCCTCTGAACGACGTTTCGGAAAGTAAGGCGAGGATCATACTCTCCCGCCCATCTGAACTAGGGTTGAGAAAGATTGAATGATCAGGACCATATGGTGAAAGACTGAATGATCAGGACCATATAGTGAAAGAAGGAATGCAGATAAAAAATTATAAACGAGATAAGAATTAGGGTTTTCTGCTTCTATTTTTTCCAATTTACCCAATTCGGAAGTTGCTCTTTGACAAAGGTTTTTCATCTCTGTGGAGTTTGTGGTTTCTTCAGCCACACCGGTTGGGGCGGTGCGTCAAGGTTTTTCAGCTGAGATCTTCATATTCACAAATTCATTTTATCATTGTCGGATTGAATTGCATAAATGGGAGTTGCAAGTAAGGTGGGAGACTGGACATTTAAGCGCCTTCACGACGGGCCTCGGGTCGCCACCATGTATCTCACTGCCACCTCCTCCTCCGACGCCATACTCGTCGGAAAAAGGCAAATCGTTATTTGGAAAATGGGTTTTTTTTTTTTTTTTTAATTAAGGGTATATTGGGTGTTTTATATTTAAGAGGGTATTTTGGATATTAAGAGAAAAAATCAATTGACTTAACTACGATTTTTAACAGTTGAAATCGTTAGATAGAATATTTTTCTTGAAAAAAAGGTAAGTGATATTTTAAAAAAGGTGTGGGGTCAAATTCATCATTTCACCATATTTCAATGGAGGGGAGTGATATTTATCCTTAAACCATTTTGCCTGAACATTCTGGTCATTGGATCATGGAGGAGCCTTGTACACTGACTCCTCTGAGAAGGGTTCCTCACGCTGCCAGGTGGGAGGGATATGAATGCCACATCAACAGTTGTCTTATAAAATAATTTATGTCAGAGACATCGCATCCTGGGCCGGATCCGGGTGTGACCCGGTAGAGGCGAAAGAGGTTTGAATTAAAAAACAAAAAAGAAAAATTCTCCACGAGGCCCTGGGTAAAGTTGGCCTACGCCTTGGGAGGCCAGATCGGAACTTATTGATTGAAACCTGAAACCTGAAACCTGAAACCTGAGCAACCAGCTAGTAAGAGGTACGGTGCCAGTCCAAGACTAATTAAGTGATCATGCTTGATTATAGCCCCAGCCCCCACGGACACCTCATCGGCCCAATATTCGACTGATTATAGTCCAGTTAACCCATGTATAATCTCAGTGAACCACCCCCCGGTCCTCCCTCTCTCCCCAAACCCCCCAAAAAAAAAAAAAAAATACCTCTATTAGGGCTCATTAACCATAATAACGCAGGTCGGTAACTTTTACTAATCAGCTAACAAGACCAGATCAACGAGTTTGATCAGTTGAGTTCTTCGGATTGTTTTGCCTTTAATTTTGTTTTCCCAAATCTGGCGGATTTAGAGATTACAAATTAATCTGTAGTTTCATTTATAATTTTAGCTTCATTTATGGGTTACTCATTTTTTTTGCTGTTTTGTTCTTTCTTGTTTAAGGATATTTCTGAAACAATTTTATCAAATGTTGTTTCTATTCTACCAAAGTGTTCTCACAGCATAAAATCGAAAATGAACACTTCTGTAAATAACGCTCTCTTACCCAAAAAAATGCGAAGCATTGATTTTCACATTGGAAGAAAGTTAACCGAGAAAAAGTGAGGATACCAGTAGTTTTGTGGCGAGGCCTCTGAACGACGTTTCGGAAAGTAAGGCGAGGATCATACTCTCCCGCCCATGTGAACTAGGGTTGAGAAACATTGAATGATCAGGACCATATGGTGAAAGACTGAATGATCTGGACCATATAGTGAAAGAAGGAATGCAGATAAAAAATTATAAACGAGATAAGAATTAGGGTTTTCTGCTTCTATTTTTTCCAATTTACCCAATTCGGAAGTTGGAACAGCCATTGTAGATGACGATAGGGCAGCTAGTTGGGAATTTCTTGTAATCAGATTGCCGCGATGGTCTTGTGATGTAAGGCATTTTCAGATTCACTCAATGATTGTGGCGATTTGATTGGTTTCCTATGGAGCAAAAGCTCTGATGGAAGTGGGAATTGAAAGCCCATTATCCGACATCTTTTGCATCTGAAATTGAGTTTTATTTCTTCTCTTTTCTCCAAACTCCAAAGAACATGATAATAAAAAAAAAAAAAAAAAAAAAAAAAAAAAAACTCTTACCAAAATTGTAAAATAAAACTCAAACAGTCTAACTATATGGACCTTACATTGGTGGGGGCAAATTAGATCCAATCAGATCGGTCTTAAGTGAGCTAATATGCATCCAATGGCCAGAGGTGTGTGCCTTGTTGCCCATCATTCGTGTCGAGCACACTAGGGCACCAGAAAGAATCCGAGTTCTCTATGACAGTTGACACAATTGATACTATCAGAGAAGGGGGTTTCTCTCCACCAAAATTTTATTTTTCTGGTGGGGGTATTTAGGACATTTCCACTGGAGGAAATATCCTGAGAGTAGGGGTGTCAATCGGTTGGGCTGGGCTGGTCTTGGTCGGGCCTAACCGGGCCTGACGGTGTGAAATCCTTGCACCATGAAGGCCTGTTTACTTAAAAGGGCCTGGTTTGGGGGGCATGGTATGGTTTGTAATCGGGCTGGTCCGCGTCAAGCTTTAATCGGGCTATCTTAAACGGGCCTTAAATGGGCTATGGGCCTATTTAATTCTAAACGGACCTACCCTAAAATCATTTTTTAAGCTGATTAAACAATTGGCTTTAAAACTAATGGAGGATAACATTCACAATTCTAGAACCATATCCAAGGGAATCATGTTTTTAAAATGTAATCTAAGTTACAAGAATTACACTTTTCTTAACAATTGAATGATCTAAGAACATTACAAACTTGAAATTTGAATTTTGATTCACTGGTATACATAATACAATGAAAGAAAAAACCTACTTTGGGCATTGTCTTTCCCCTCAATTATTACACTATTTTGGGATTTGTTTGACTATGTTAGTTTTTTATAGATATTCTACACATTGATTGTGCTCATTCTTATTATTTCAATGAAAACCAAGCTGCCTGTCCGTGCCAAATGTTTATCTTTTCTCTATGTTGTGTTTTTTTACAATGAAATCACAAAGGTCTCATATTTTTCATTGAAATCTCATATGTCCATTGTGTTGTAATAAGCTATTAGTTTAGTCCTACCTATTCTTTTCTCATATTTTGTAGTATTAGTAGTAGAATAGGTATTTACAATTTAAGCATTTTTCTAAAGGGGGTCGGGTCGATCGGACTAATTGAATAGGTTCTAACGGACTATTTAAGTGAGTCAAGCCAGTTGGATGCCCTGACGGGCTACTACTCTGCACAATAAACACCCGTTTAATAAATGGGCTGGGCTTATTAAACGGGCCGATTTAGATCAGGGCTTAAGCGAGTCAGGCTGGCTGGGCCTATTGGTGCGGGCTCAAGATTGACACCCTACCTGACAGTCTGAGGGTGGCGGGCAGTTTTGATTCTGTGCGTGCATCGTGGGAATCTTTGCCCCTAATCCGAGTTTGGTTGCCAACTAGAACCAGCCTCATCACCAACATCTCTCTTCTTCGTATTGACAAAAATGAGCTTATCACTAACTCTGCATTCGATACCAAAACCAGTTCAAAATGTTGTAGTCACCTTCCAACAACAACAGTCTCCAGCACAAGAAAGAGAAAAACAACAATTACCACTGAGGAAAACTGATACCGCCATTTCGCTGCTGCGACTTTGTAGAAATGGCGAAGAGGTTGTCCAGGTACACTCCCTCCTCATCAAAACCTCCCTCATTCGAGAAAAACACGCATTTGGTCGCCTCCTTTCCTTTTTCGCGGCCTCCTCTGAACTGGGTTCTCTCGACTATGCCCAAAGGCTCTTTGAAAACGTTGATTTTCCGAGGAATTCCTTCATCTATAACACCATGATCAAAGCTTATCTTATTCGTGACGATCCGAAGACCAGTTTGTTTGTCTACTACCAAATGTTATGCGAAGGATCCATTTGTCCTGACGAGTTCACTTTCACTTTTGTTTTTGCTGCTTGTTCTAAGTTGCTCGCGGCTTCCGAGGGCAAGCAGGCCCATGCCCAGATGGTAAAATGCCCAATTCGGTTCAGAACCCAGTCCTGGAATTCGCTGTTGGATTTCTATGCGAAGATTGGAGAGATCGGATCGTTGCGGAAACGATTGTTTGATCAAATCGAGGAACCCGATATCATCTCTTGGAATTGTTTGCTTGATGGGTTCGTAAAAACAGGGGATCTGGATGCTGCACGGGAGATTTTTGATGTAATGCCTCAGAGGGATACTGTTTCTTGGACCATTATGCTTGTGGGTCATGCCAACGCTGGCTTGTTGAGCGAAGCTTTCCAATTGTTTGACAATATGCCAGAACGCAACATGGTTTCTTGGAGTGCGATGATTAGTGGGTGTGTGCAAATGGGTCGATACAGGGAGGGATTGGATCTTTTCAAAAAGATGCTAGTTGCAGGCATCAAGACAGATAAGATCACGATGACAACATTGCTGTCTGCCTGTGCGAGGTTGGGAGCGCTTGATCAGGGTCAATGGATTCATACCTATATAGAAAAAAATATGATAGAAATCGATGCCCATCTATCTACTGCTTTAGTTGATATGTATGCCAAATGTGGGAGGATTGATGTCGCTCTCAAAGTCTTCCGACGTTCAGGACATAATAAGGTGTTTTTATGGAATGCCATTCTGGGAGGCCTTGCTATGCATTCGCGTGGGAGGGAAGCTGTTGAACTGTTATCTGAAATGTTAGAGGAAGGGATAAAGCCCAACCAGATCACCTTCCTCTGCGTGTTAGCAGCATGTAGCCACTCTGGTCTAGTTGATGATGGGTTGCGAATATTTCACATTATGATAAATGATCACAATATCAAGCCTACCATGGAGCACTATGGATGCATAGTGGATCTTTTTGCCCGTGCGGGTTTGTTGAATGATGCAAAATGGGTTATAGAAACCATGCCAATAGAAGCTGATGGAAGTGTTTGGAGAGCGCTCCTTGGCGCTTGTAGACTTCATGGTAATGTTGATTTGGGTGAGCAGATAGGGAGGATCTTAATTGAACTGGAGCCCTCAAATGATGGAAATTACGTGCTTCTGTCAGATATTTATGCAATTGGTAAGAGGTGGGAGGATGTTGGTAAGTTGCGGAGGGGGATGAAGGTGAGTGGGGTTAGGAAGATGCCTGGTTGCAGCTCCATTGAAATAAATGGTGTCATCCATGAGTTTGTTGCAGGGGACAATTCTCACCCAGAGAGTCATAAGATATATAGAATGTTGGATGAGATGGCCCCTTTGCTAGTTGCTGGGCTTGCATAGTGATCTGGAAGTATAACACCACGTTTGATTTGGATATCGAGGCTTTCATAGTGACCTCTACTTGACTGATTATTCAGTTTACAGGTTGCCAAGCCATATTGCTTTGGTTCATTTTGTCGCTGGATGGGGCTTTACAAGTTGGGTTCCTGAATAGTGTCGGAATTGTGTGAAAGAAAAGAAGAGATAGAAAGCACTGAGTCTCATACTCCATTGATCTCATGGATCTTTACAAGGACGGGAAGAAGTTACCTGTATATATTGTACAGCCCTTTGATCTATATACTGTATATCATTTTTGAGAGCCCCTTTTCCAATAGTGCCTCTTGGGGTTTGAGTTGTTTCTGTCACAGGGAATGAAGATGCTGGTCTCTACTTAGAAGTAGAAAACTTCATCAAGAGTATCCTCTGCAGGAAAGAACATGTGAGTTGATTTTATGTAGTTGTGGAAATGGTAAATATGTACATATATGAATTGAATCTACTTATTATACGAAGATGCATCTGACCAGTAATTTGAGAAATCTGTTAGTGATATATCAGGTGTTCTAATTTGGTGACTCAACATGAGCTTAAGGTCCCTGTGTAGTGTGGTAAACTTTAGCTTAGACCAGGCCTTCCATACATCCATAAAGGTGAATGATGCAGAAAAAACATAGGTTTCCCACTTGTATATTTTGTTTCTAGGTTTATTAGGAAAGGCCCTAAATTGGTCAAAAAGTTAAGAAATCTATAGTAATCCCCCCTCATAACCAAAGATGCTTCCGATGAAGCAAGGGAAAGAAAAGATTAAAAGAAAGTCCTTCACTTGAAATAAAAAGCTCTCTCATTATTACAGTGTATGCTTTGCAAGTATGCAATACTTGACCTGAAATAGTTAGTGTGAGGCTTTGAGGGTTGAGTGGAGTTAATATGCATTTAAGTTGAGGAGGGCAAAGTTTCTTCTGGGGTGATGGGTTAATTGAGATAGATGAGAACCGTTTCAGAAGCTCAACCCAAGTGATGGTGGGAAGTTTTGAAGATGGGAGTCAGTCTGTGATTCAGAATTTCAGATTGGAGAATTAGAATTTTCATGACGGAAGCTAGGGACATTTTGAGCTTTTTTTTTGGGGGTTATTGCACTCTTAGGAAATTATTTGATTTGATAGATAACATTTTCTATAGCAATTTGGTTTAGTTTATATTAAACCAGCTCAATATCCTAACTACTTGCATCATGTACTGTTAAACATAAGCATCTGAGCAACAAACATTCATATATATGGTGAGATCACTGCTCTCGTTCCAATATTCCTGAACACTTAGAGATTCACATAATTTGACAACAACAACATGGACAAAATATGCTTCTGGATTATGGCTTTACCAGTACCAGAAGTGAAAAAAAAATTATGGCTTTTCTAGGGGGGCCAATCCCAATCTTTTAAAGTGAAGGCATCAATAAACTAGAAACTTAGGAACTGTTTGATTTTTACACGACAGGATAGCCATAGCTTTCATTGAAAGGGCAAAGGAATATGGTATGATTAGATGCCATGATCCACTAAAGGCAAAAGAAAATTTCATAAACTTTCTGCTCTTCTGCATATCCACATTAACATGCCAATCACTTTCTTAAATAAATAAATAAGTGCATTAAAGATAAGCAAAGAAGATGAAGCGGCAATCCCAACAAAACAGGCCACCCAAGGACTCCAGATCAGGTCCTCGTACGAGAACTATTCTAGTACGGTGCTTGATCTACGCATGGAATCCACTTGTTCTCTCTTTTTACAGTAAGCTTTCACAGTTAGTGAATTCCATATGTGCATCAAGCGTCGTACAAGCATGGTTCTAATATGTGGACTTGATCAAGCTCCCCAAGAAGCCTACCAAAAAAAGGGAAAAAGAGAGAGAGAGAGCTCAACAAAGCAACTGCGAAAAAAGAGCCAAATATAAGCTGATAGAAGCAAAACAAAAGAAAAGATATATCCCAAGAAGAGGCAATATGCCGTCCTCAGGGTATCACCACAGGGGTTACAGAGGAGAGGCCTTATGCCAAACAAAATTCCCCTTGAAATGGGGAAGAACCTAAGTCCACTCTTTATCAAAGGACCTAATAAACCTAGAGGAAGATCAACACTTGTCAATGAAAGATTCCCAAATTGCCTTAGAGAATTGGAAATAGAAGAATAGATACTTGACATTTTCCACAACATTTCAGCAAAGACAATGTGAATCCCAAGTTGATACTGAGAGGGGGTGAACAGTGTCTACAAATTCTTCCAAACTGACTCTAACAAATGTAAAGATCAACAGACAAAACATGCCAATCATATGGTTAGCCTATAAATGAAGAACTAGAAAATAGGGTAGGACCAACATTTTCATGGCAGCTGCTTATACATTTGCCAATGCAGAATGAGCTCCTCTTCAAAATTCTACAACTAAGCACATAACAGTTTCAAATTTTCTTACAACTATCTAGCTTAGCAGTGTTCTCTCTCTCTCTCTCTCACACACACACACACACACACAAAAAGAGGAATAAAAGAAGCTCCCCATGAGTGAAATACAAATGAAAGATAGGAGCAGCTAGTTACCAGAAGAACAACTACCTGTGTTTTTGAAAACAAAGAAAGTGATGTATTAACACATCTTGTTGAGGATAAAAATCGCGATTAACAAGCATTAGCAATGTGTAGACGGCCTTTCCAGGGAAGAAATTTCTTAGGGTATAAGTAGTCATATTAGGGCATATATTATGCCACTGTTCTTGTTGCACTTCTTGTACCCTAGGAGGCCTGCATAAAATTCTTGAATCCCACCAAATAACATCCGTGGCGACTGCAAAATGAGTTGACATTGTTGCACTTCTTGTACCCTAGGAGGCCTGCATAAAATTCTTGAATCCCACCAAATAACATCCGTGGCGACTGCAAAATGAATTTGTCAACAATCAGTAATTAAAGAAAATTATGTAACAAATCATATTGAGGGTCAAGATTGCGATAAACAAGTGCTACAAAGTGTAAACAGCGGGGGAGAAATGGCTTAGGATACAAGTGCAGTCATATCTAATGGCACTTCTTGGACCCTAGGAGGCCTACATAAAATTCTTGAATCCCACAAAATAAACATCCATGGCGAGTGAAAAATAAATATGTTAATTACTTACAAAGACAACAACAAAGATTAATCATGAAGCCGTGGGAGACCAAATCCTAATTTGTATGTATCATAAATAGATTTTTGGTCTAGAATGCATCTAAAAGTGAGAAAATAGAGAAGAATTGGATTTCAGATCGCGTTCTTGCTATGCCAAGAATACATACCAAACACAGCCTAATTAATATCTGGTCTCAATTAGAATTTTGTTTAAAGTGAATTTTGAAAAGGGAACTTGGAATGTAAGGAAGCTACCAAAAGTGGAGTAAGATCATGACATGAGCAATTACACAGATTACAACTTTGTCAACTATAGACGGTTTGAAATATCTGTAGTCTGATGCGCTTAACAACAATTTGGATTCATTTTCAGAGTTTGCTATCTCATCTTCAACTAATAATGGAAAAAAGGGAAAGAATAAATAGAGATAAATGATGAAGTAACAAAGATTATTCTTATTTATTGAAAAAAAAAGAGAACATTAAGTAGAGAACATGATCCAATTACATAATGAGTCAGGAATTCATAAAATTATAACAGTCAAAGAAGGATTCATATGAATCAAGATCATGGATCTTAATCAAGTTCATGCAGTCAAAACATCAATTAAGAAGTTGCTCCTCAATGACCAACTCTTCAATCATGTTGCCATGGCTGAGAGGATTGAAAGCTTGAATCTCAGAACACTTGCCAGGAAGAATTATAGGTCCAAGGCCTTGATCCAATGAAAGGACCGGCACCGGGTATTTTCGCGCGATCAGCACCGAGTTTATCACTTCATCGGTTGGGTGATACACCGATAACACCTCGAAGCCTCGAAGATCACAGGGTTCCACGATGGGATAGAGGAAAGCCCGGGCACCATAAGCACTCCTAATCATGAGGAGAGCACCAGGAGCCATATGCTTGGCTAGGTGATCAATAACTTGGGTCTTCTCTTCCTTGTCCATGCCCACAAGGGCTGCTAAGAAAACAACTTCATAGTCTCTCAGGGCAGTGGACACCTCCATTATATCACTAGTATGGAAGAACATACGTTGGGAGAGGTCAGGATCAGAGGAGATCAAATTAAGGGCAAGAGAATTGGCAGAACCATCGATATCATAGTTGTGGAAGGTGGTGGTTCTAAGATGGTTAGAGGCCAATACGATGGAGGTGAGGGGGAGAGGACCCGAGCCGATGAAAGCAACACGAGTAGGGTCATTGATGCAGTGATTGATGAGGAGAGTGAATTCAAGGTGGCTGAGCTTGAGGTAATTGGAGTAGTAAGGGAAGAGGTTGATGTGGTCAAGTGGGTTATTGAAGGAACCAAGGAGGGAGGAGAAGTGAGACTCCAAGAGACCCTCAGCTTCCCCACTGAGTCTAATGAGTTTGGACCTGATGTCTTGGACATGGTTGGAAAGCTTTGTGACATCGATGGAGATGGGTGGGATGCATGTGTGCACAAGCTGTGTGAAGAGCATGTCGACATCTTTTGATGGTTTCAGAGACTCCAGCTTTGAGATACTTTGGTAGATCTCACAGATCTTCTCTACCACCACCATCATGTCTTCATTTTGGCAACCCATGTCGACACTATGAACACACTATGAGTTTAGAAGCCTCCCCTCTCTCTATTCCTGTCAAAGGTATAAACTCAAACGGTACACACTTCAAGGTCTCCCACGGTGGTCTTTATTTAAGGGGTTTGTGAAGAAACTTCGGGGAAAGAGAGATGATTGGTTGCTTAATTATATAATAATGCCCGGAACCTTTGTGCGTTATGTACCATTTTGATCATCCATATTAAGAATGATGACATCCTTTTTAGTTTTTTTATTTATTGGTAAAAAAAAATGAGTACGTCCTTCATTAAAAGAAAGAGGGAGAGCATGGATTTAGTTTTTGACATCCGTGATGGTATTGAATATTGATTTTGTATCAAAACAGCATTTTTCATCAAAAAGAATATCACATTAGCGTATCAGTCAAATATCAATATCAATTATGGTTCATACCAATAGAAATTTACTACCACGACTGATTTGAGACTGATTCCTCAGAGAGAGAGAGAGAGAGAGAGTGAAAACACTACTCTAGGAAAAGAATTGTTTGAGTTGAACATTGAAAGATGAACAAGCATAAGCTAAGGCCAAAGTGGGGACCCAGCCAAGTACATAATGTTGTTGACCAGTTGGGGGCCATGAGACCTAATTGTGAGAGGGGGCCAGTGGTCATCACCGGTATAGGACAGGCACTTTGAGACTTCGGGTCACAACCGCTAGGGTTTACATCAGTGAGGATTTGAGGTCCATGTCCGCCCACTTGTAAGAAGGAACCAAATCTGTGAAAAGTGTTTAGACCTCCCCACCTCGCTATTTGATTACTGGCTTAAATCTTAAGCTCTCTCAAAAGCTTATGTGGAGTCCTATACGTTGTCAAATCGCCTCTTTTCACCCGCTAGCGAATTCCTTCCACTCTGATATGAACGGTTTTAGTAATGGGATCGGATTGGGTGCATTGCCGATTCTAATTGAGGAAAAAGAAAAAAGATACTGATTTTAGCAACAATCGGTTCCTCAAGGTGATCCGTCCATAACTAGGTTGTGGACTAGTTGTATAGAGATGATGGGTCTACAGAGAAGAAGAGATCATTTGCCATCCTGATATTATTTATTGGAAAGTATGGCTATTAAGAAAGAGAGAGAACATTTGACCCATGTGGCCTTCTTTCTGACTTCCACATCAATTTTTACTCTACTTCTATCATTGCTGCAAATTGTTAGAATAAACATCAATAAATATAAAGAAAACAAAAAATTGATTCATTAAAATACAAAAAATTAATGAAGTTCAGACACAGATGTGATGTGCTATGTCCTCGAATAAAGAAGAAGATGATTCATTATGTTAAAAGAAAAAGTTACAATGAAAATCTATCTCAAGAACACTCAAATTGAGGTAAGAAAACTTGCTTAGAAACCTAACACAAAAACCTATCAAATCTCACAATATGTGCTTAACAAGACGATAGTATGTATATATACTCTTCCAAGTTGGGTCGATCCACTGGGTCTCGGTTGGTTGGGTCGTATCGTCCTGCTGGTCTATTCCCCCATCTCTCTATCGGCCCAATCCCTCTGCTACCATCACATATCTCAAAAAAAATTCCATTTCTAGTCGCCACCAAAGAATATCAAAATGGATCAATATTCGAAACCGCTCAAGAATTCAAAACAAACATAACAGAAATTGATTGGCAGTGTTATTCCTACTGGATGGGCATGTGCTTATAGTGATGCTTCCTCCCTTAAATAGAGAAAAACACTGTGGCTTTGTTATACTTTATCACAATTGATGATTTAAGGTGGTTGTCGCCTTAACTATCCTTGGTTTCTCTAGGATATTGTTGAAGGTTTTGCACTGTGATCTCTTTTGCAATGAGTTATGGATAATTGCATCATCCATTAATTGGCATGCTTTTCATATTGATTGCATGTGATCAATAATGAGGAATCAACTTCAGCATTCCCTAAGCTCCAATCTATTACTCGTGACATCTCTACTTTAGCTACTTGTTTTTATGGGTTACAAGTTCTTCATTTGCCTTGTGATATGGTTTAGCCTGTTCACATCCTTCATGGTCAGGATTTTGTTTTCCTGTATTGCCTT
>NC_056566.1:29787986-29807031 GCF_013358625.1 Macadamia integrifolia | reverse complement strand
CCCCCCCCCCCCCCAAGATTGGTTGCCTTTTCTCTCTCTTCGTTCTTAATCTTATCTCTATAACTTCCCCAAAAAAAAATATACTTCTGATTCCAATTGGTTAAAAAAAAAAATATATTATTGTTTTAGGGGATTGATTATTTTAAACATCACAAGGCATGTATTTTACCATGTGGGTCGATGATCTATCCATTCTGACCGATAGATAGAGAGAACATGACCTAGATTAGGCATGTATGAAATTTCAGATTGTAATTGAATCAAATAATGCTATTGTATTGATCCCTTGCATGTATGTCCATGCATGTGTATTAATATTCTAAGATAATATTCAATATTGTGTTCTCTTTCAACTTTAAATGGGAATAACAGACGACTTAGATTAAAAAAATCATAAAAATGAATAATTTAGATTTATCTTGTGATTTTAGAAAATGTCATTTGTTATATGGATAATTATCCTATTTTTTAAATATATTTTTTTGAATTAGTGGGTGAATCATGTGTTGTCTTCAAATTTTGCCCTTGCTTTTTTAAAAAGTATGATTTTTTTTTTTTACTGTTTTACCCCTGAAATGATACAAATAATCGATCCAAATCAATCAGGGATTGGAAATTGGTTTCAACCGATACCAATCTGATATGGTCAATACTATACCGATACTTGAAACCATGGCTTGTGTGGTTACTTGTGCAAAGTCTTCAAGACTTTTGATCAAGTTTCATGTATTTTTCACTCAATTTGGGTGATTTGTGGATCCAGATCCTTTGTAGCGCAGGGGTGTGCTATAAATTGCATAGCACACCATTAAATGCAAGAACCCTTTCTTCTCGAAATCGATCTTCCCAAAATCAATGAAACCTGAAATAGGGTTTTCTACGGTGCGAGATTCATCTCCAAATCTAACTTTCATCCTACAGAGTGTGATCATTCCTCTGTTCATAAAGTGATCCCAATTTGATGCATAAGCAACAAAAAATCCTAAAAACTAAAAAACTTAGAAAAGAAAAAAATCTGAACATCCACACAGGCGAGTCAGGGTGTTAATCGGTTTGGTTTCGGTTTAAATGGTGCGGATCGATTCGGTTGACATTTATTTGACTAAAACCATAACCGCACCATTTACTAAACGGTTCCACTTTTTGAAACCATGACCGTTCCATGGTTTCTAAACGGTGATGGTTTCACGGTTTTAAACGGTTTTGGCTTCAGTTAATTCCATACGGTTTGTAAAACGGTTCACAATTGATTTGTTATAACTTGCAACCATCTCTAAACTGAAGATCATAAGCTTATCCAAAATAATTGACAACCACAAATAAGAGATTCTATATTAACGATGGTATGCCTTAATTTGATAATCTAGTGTTATTTCTTTGCATGACCATTCTCAAACATATAGAATCAATATCATACAACATCCAAATCCAGCCTTCTACAGCATAAAATATTAAAATGACAGGTGGTTCAACCAAAACACCTCATCTGTGATAACAAATAGTAACATATATGGATTGCAAGTTCGTGATCTAAAGCCTAAACTGGAATTGAATTGCAATAATTCATACTAAAGCATGATAGACACTTAATTTAATTGTAAATTGTTATACAGATTACTGCCCCTGCTTTATTTAATTGTTATACGGATTAATCGAATCGGTTTAAACAGTTTTAAATGATTCGATTTAAACGGTTTCAATTTAGTTTGAAACCAATGGGTTTCGCGGTTAAAACTGACCCGACCCATTTAGCTAATCGGCCTGAACTTGAAACCATAGCCGCACCATTTACTAAACGATTTTGTTGTTTCAGTGTAAACGAATCAATTCGATTTTGATAAACAATTTCGGTTACAAATTCACATCCTTACAGGTGAGTAAGGGTGAAGAACAGGGGAGAAAGAGAAAGGGGATCATTCCTCTGTTCATCCATATAGGCAAGTAATGGTACGGGTGAGGAACATGGGAAAAAAAAAGAAAGGGATGATTCTTCTGTTCAGAAAGTGACCCAATTTGATGTATTAACAACGAAAGATCTTAAAAACTAAAAACCTTTAAAATGAAAATTTGAACACCCATACATACATACATACAAGCGAGTAAGGGTGAGAAATAGCGGAAAAAGAGAAGTTGGACATATCAGGAATGGTGAAGAATATGCAGAGAAATGGGACATCGGCAGAACCTTATTTTAGGGTTGCATCGATTTCGGAAAAAAAAAAAAAAAGGATTACATTTGGCGCATGTCTATATGGCTTTTTGGGGTAGAATTGAACCACGCCACGATCATATATCTACCACGTGTCACCCTCTCAAGCTGCGTTATACGATTTATAGCCCCGTTGTGCTACAGAGGATCAACATCCGTGACTTGTGAGAATGATTTTTATTAATTTTTTCCTAACAAATAATTTTTTTTTCTCACGAGGATTACTCGGAACCGATAATTGTGGATAAGTAATGGTGCTCATAAAAATGTGATTTAGTTTAATCTATGACATTAATTGGACTTTCTGGCACGCCTTTGTGGTTTAACGTACTAGGTTTAGGTAGGTTTTTTTGTGTTTATATGATGGAAGAACCAACTAATCTGTATTAATTAATTTCTTTCATCTCACATTTTGACATCTCTTAGTAATAAATTAATGGTAATGGAGTGTTTCTAATTTCTTTTTTTCTTAACCTTTTTCTTCATTAAGCAAATCCCTTTCTTGTATTTGGAATCTATTGCTGCATTCAAACTAGCTGACCAGCCTTGCATGTAGGCAATATGCATGAGAATATTAGACGTGTAAGCATACGTAATATCCTGCAAGGGTGCGGTATGAGAAGCTTATAATAAGTTGAAAGCTTAGGCACAAGGGGTAGGGTATCATTTGAAGTGTTGGTGTTGGGTGTCTTATATTCTGCATGTCTACAAAAATATTAATTATTAAGTTTGTATTTGTAATTGGATCCGATTTTAGATCTATTATATATAAGGTGATGATTAATTTTGTAAGAGTTTCTTATAAATTGTCTCTATGAAAATATTTTATTCAGAGACAAAGGAGAGGTCACATTCGTGGCTTTCTGCTGAATCATCTTAAATTCCTCATATTTTATGTAATTATTTATTTAATTTATTTCTCATGATTTCACAATCGTAGCGAACACGAAAGACTTATAACAGGCAAGATTCAAGTAAATGGGATTGACAACAAAATTGACTTTTATAGATTTCGATGGTTGAAATTAGCTAGAACCCTAAAGTAAAAGTACAAAATTCCTCAAAACATGGTTGATGGGGAATTAAGATTGCCTCCTTTATTGTGACCATGGGGCCTGAAAGGAGAAGTGAGAACCCTCTATTGCATGATAGAATCTTCAAACTCTTCATTGACATCCTTTTGCATGTATTAATAAAAGTCCATTTTCATTGATTTAAAGATTAAAAGAAAAATTAAAAAATAAAAATAAAAATAAAGTTCCAACTTTAAATAAGGAATCAAATTATAACACATTTTTTATCAGTGGAATGCCCCTTACAGCACTCACTAGTCACTACCCACATTAATGGTTAGAAAAATTTCTCTGTATTGGTTGACAGTGATATTGTACCTCTCTTCATTTCTATTATTTTCGCGTGTACGCAATAAAAAGGAAAAGCTTCTTAACTAAATACAGCCGTGTGGGGTTATATATACAAACAATTTTCTCCTCCCTGACATTGCCTCCCCTTGTGTATGAATGGTGCGATTCTTTCTTTCGTGCTTTCATTGACTTGAACAGCTGCGAAGATTTAATTCACAGTGTTGATGATGATGATGATGATATCGATATTGATACTAATGTATTGATTTGAATTTATATCAAAGCATCAATTTTCATTAAGAAAAATTTAGATTCGTACCACCTCAATTGATCAATTTGTATCGAACAAGTATCAATACTATAGGATTATACAATGTCAATTCCTAAAACCGTGTTGATGAGGGAGATTTACATTTGCTCCGTGGATTTCATTCCCTAACAAACTCCCAAAGGAAGCTTCCTGACCCCTGACCTACTTCTAAGGGAGGTCCCCACTCTATCAACCTTATTCAAGAGAACTAACCAGGGTTTGACGGTTACCTAACCCTGGGTCATTAAATATGGTCAGATAGGATTACTTAACCTCCAAGCTATCTAACCCAGGTTCGTCCTGATTGAGTTAACCGTTAGAAGATCTAACCTTGGTCAGGTTAGCTGTTGAGGAAAACTAACCTGAGTTGAGTTAGCCGTTATGACTTTAGTTAGGTCAGCAGCCATGCAGGATAGTCCTACCAATGGGGGGAAGGCCCGTGAACGCATGTTTGAGCTACTCGACCAATAAGGAAGACTCATATAATTTTTATAAGGAACACCCAGCTAGCCCTATAGGTAAGACTCTCAATCAATTGAAATACAGAAATGGAATGAATATTTTTGAATCTAACTTAAGCATCAGAGTCTGATCCCAGAGTTCCCTCTAGGCCTACCTCTAATTTATGTTGTGCATGTCTGTGTGATTTGAAGCCGTGCAACAACATCCCAAAATAAGGGATAGTAATATCTTTTCACAGAAAGAGAAAAATAAACACATAAAAACATTGGCATAAATCACGATCTTAGACAAAATTCTTTTTCTTAATTATTTTAATAAAAAATACAACATCATTTTTATTTTCTCTAGAGGATGAAGAATATTGCCCCTTACATGTACGCAAGAGATCGAATGAGAGAGAGAGAGGAAAGGGAAAATTCAAAGTCGGTTGGAAGTAGGTTAAGCACTTGAACAGTTATCTCCAATAGGCCACTAAAAAAGGTTGTCCTTAGACAATCCGGAATGGCCATCTTAGAGCCCTATTATGATATTATGTCAACATCTGATGTGGACATGAGTCCTTACATATCACTATAACTAAAACTCAACCCTTCCATCTATCTTTGAGTCCTCTTCCTTGAGAGAAACTGTGATGGTGGGGTAGTCCCCTTTATTTATAATATCCTTAGTTTTAGCTTAGCTACCTCTCATTTTCTTGACTGTTTTGTTGTTTTCTTTATCTACTTCCCTACCTCCTTCTCTTTCTCCACTTCTTTTCCTTTCTTCTTTCTAAATTTCAATGGTGCAAAAGGGAAGTTTAGCAATGCCTTTACACTATTGCTGCCTTTCCACTCCATTTTCCGCAGACTTGTAGATTTCCTTATTTGACTTTTTGAATAAAACCCGCTAACTGAAAAATCGTCCCCTTAGACGTAGACATTAGGGTTTATGTATGGCAATGTCTTATGTCATGACACTTCGTTCATGAATCATGATACATAGTTTGTAGGGAAAATAATTATTTTTTACTATTCTCTTCTCACATCAAGTTGTTTGTTATTTTTTCCCCTATTATGCTTTGTGGGTTTCACATGGATGATTCTACATTAATATCATTGGTGTGGCATATAAATTCTTCTCTACACCGATATTGTGGGACTTCTTTTTCATAAAAATTTGTGCAAAAGATCATTATTTGAACGTGTAATTCCCTAAACTAGTGAGAGACCAATGGAAATGCATGAAGTGGCATCAACACTCATGGAATTTTTCTTTTTACAAGACATATTAGAACTGTAATTTCAAATGCCTAAATGTTTCTAAGCCACATGATCCGAAAGCTTTCTTTTTCCTTAAAATTATGGGAAAATGTTTGGTATGTTGCTGGTATTACTGTTTGCTAGCACCTACTCTATCTATCTTTTTCTTCCTATTTTTGAAATGACCCCTTACCCTTCCTATATAGTATTGGATCCTTTTCGACCCTCATTGGTCTGTCTGTTAGCTTATCGTATATTGGCAACATACTTATCCCTCTCCCTAGAATTATTTACAAAAGAAAACTTAAATAAGATAAGACTTGAATTTTCATTCACACACAATAAAAAATAACGATATGAACTATTTGGATTCATTATTAACTCTCATATCTTATTGTGTTAAATATCCCATAAAATTTCGATAAGATGGCAAGTTTAAGGAGGTTCTCATTTTTTTAAAATAAGAACCTCCACTATATTCCCTTTCACACTTTCGGAAAGAAGATTGAGATTCTGTGGACAATGGAGTACTGGACTGGAAACCTTTTGTCTGCTATGGAGACAAAGAAGTGAAAGAACCCTTTTTTGGGGCGTTTATGCATCCATTCCTTTTCTATGTTCTTTCTTATCTTTAGCTTTAAAAAGCAACGGTGAGGGTCGTCGTCTTTGAAAAGTCAATGATTAAGCAGGATCGGCTTCCACTTATTCCGATTGGTCGATTAAGTAGAACAGTCAGAATCAGCCTGAACCCTAAAAATCTATTCGGAATCAAGAGGATTTCGTATTAGGCTCGGCAAGTTCTAATTTCAATCCGAATCAACTGATTCAACCGGTCAGATTCTGGTCTTTTCAACACTGATAACCTGTTCTTGGCCTTCTAGAATCTAATTTTTTGTGCTTAATGTTTATTTATTTATTTATTTTTAAAGATAAGTATACTATAGAAGAAGGAGGGGGAAGGTAACACCTAGAAGATTTGAACTCAAAACCTCTTGCTTAGTGTGGGTTATTATGCACCAAATCTCATTGATTGCATTAAGCTTAATGCCGAAGGTCCTTTGATGCATACGTTTTGTATTTGTTTATTTGTATTAGGATGTTTTTACTCATGATTCAACATAGATACATCTCCAACAATTTTAGATTACGTCCTAGCTTTAGAAAATTATACATAAGGGCTCTAATTGTCAAAAAGAGGGATTATTGATCCACTTGAAAACTAGTTAGGTCCTCCCATTTCTATAGATGAGTTTGATAATTTTGATTCTCGCAATTTCATTGATTTTAAGAAGTCATCCTCATGCAGTTGTGACATGCAGGGATGATCTTTATTCAAACTAGCATAATTTGAATGTTTAACAAAAAAAAAAAAAAAAAAGAGCATAATTAGAACAATAAATACGAGTTAGGCTACTACCAAAGTATCATTTAAATATAATTAATTAATGGGAGAGGGTTTGCCATGTTGTTAGTGTGGGAAGAAATCTATATGCTACCACCAATTAATGGTCTATAAAAGGTATCAATCTATATGGGCTCCAAATTTAAAGATTAAAAAAAAAAAAAAAGAGAGAGAAGAAGAAGAAAATACATGTGGAGCCGTCACTTTTTCTCAGAGGTCATGAGAAAGAATCCGGACACAAACAAGATAGTGTGTGGATCTTTTCCTCTAGTTAATATTACTGATTAAGCTAGGACTAAGGGGGTTTTTCACCCCCTTAAGGAACTGCCCAAGGGGGCTTTACTCAGCCAACAAAGAGATAGGGGTACATACTTAATACACTCCCACACCCATGTGATAGGAGTCGATTCACTTACTTCCTACCGCATGCTCTTCAAGTAGAAGTTGCATGCTAATATGCTAAGCTAGGTTCAAGGTGGAAATTATAATTACTAATAAAAGAAAAATTATTTCAGCATGCTCTCACCAACTAGTAGATCTGTATGTCCATAAGTGAATCCAACATTTAACAGAATGGTTTGAAGAGCAAGCGCTAAGAGGTTAGTGGATCGAATCCTGTCACATGCATGTTGTGTGAGTTTGTATTTTGTTTGTGTGTGTGCAAGTTCAAAGGTCACTATGTTAGACAGGGACCCACAAGTGGGCTAACAAAGGACTCAAGCAAAGGGGTCGCACTTACTACAAGACTAACTGCTGCTACTATATAGTTCAAGAAGGCGAGGGTAGGAGGGTTCAACCAATGACCTTTCCTAAACTTACGCTAACGCCCTACCGCCAATCCTAATAGGCTTTGAGACAAGATAGAATGATCCACAAGACGTTGAAGTTCAGTATGTGAGCTTTTACTTAAAGCATAACTATAACCATGGTTTATGAAATTGGATTGGAGTCGGCCTATTTGAATCAAGATCAGATGGCTACAATCTTTATTTATTTATTTATAATTAAATAATAAAAAATATATGAAACCTACTCTAACGATAAGTTTAAATAAAAAAACTCTAAAAGTACAAATATAAGAAAATCTTTGCTTTCCTATTTCTTGGGTTTCAAATAATTATGGATTGGTTCCGACTAATTCTTATCCAATTCAAATAAAAAACAATGAAAGGCCAATCAGATTCGGGTTTTTTAAACTTCTACCTGTACATAAGAATATAAACATGGATATTGTCATAGGACCCTGACATAAACATGTATACGGTTGTCCCCTTGGGCCAATGCCATATGGTATATCCCCAGTTCAACACCATTCAATCCACGAACCAGAAAATGCTGTGACATAGATTGAATGGCTGGGAACCAACTCTATCGCTCCCTTTTTTTTTTTTTTCCCTTCAAAAAATTTGGGGCTGCAAAGATTCAAGTGAGGGTAGTTTGAAGCTCATCTTGAAATAGAGTGGACTGAAATATTTAAGATATCTACTTCCATTTGAAAAAGATCCAAGTTTGGTTTGACGTCCGATTCCATCCTGACTTGTTCTGAGTCTGAATAAGGTTTGGACTAAGATTTCTTACTCTGAAGGCAAGTTAAAAGTCTGTCTTGAAATAGAGTGGTAAATCTTTGACGTAGATGAAGGAAAAATTTTCTCAACTTCTCTTTTTTTCCTTTTGGATTTCATTTGAAAAAAAAAAAAAAGGAATTTCTTTGTGTTTAAATGCCTTGTTCTCGTGTCAATAAGATGATGTTTGTACTCTTTCTTTCATTTTAGGTTTCTCCCAGCCATCTTTTTTCTTTCCTTAAGCTAATACAAGGGGTGGCACCTAAAGCATGTGTGCAAGTGGACCTACATGTAAAGGATCTCAACTCCTCACTCATGGGCTTCACATTAAACTCTTCATTCCTGTAGATATGAAGCTTTCTTCGTATTTACATTTTTCTCCAAAATATTGCATTGTGAGGTTCAGTTTGGAGAGGGGATCAGGTTCTCGTATAAGAACCATTTTTGTTCGGAAATGATCCACATAGATGGAATCCCAAGGAAAAATTCTGTGGTGGATTCCATTTGTTTGGATCAGAACCTACGAGAACCTGATCCACACTCAACAGTATAATCATAATCACAAAAATGAACAGTTGATGCTGGGGTACTACCATGGTTTCAAAAATCGAAAACGGATTGGTCTAATCGGCCCATTCGGATTAGACCCTAGGCCCACAGCCCATAGCCCACCTTAAGTCATAACTCATGATAAACTAATGCTTTGAATTCTACAAGAATCCGTTGGATTTGAGACCCTTGATGTAGTGAGTCCTTCCATTGATGCCAATCTGACGACTCATTCTAATTCTAGCGTTATGGAATAGATGCATGTACACTTGATCTTGTCTGATCTATCGTCGAACTATGCTTGAGCTGCAGAGATGAACGGATCATCGTGTTCAAAACTGATCATAAGGACCGTTTCGACTTGGGTAGCTAGAGAAGCAACTAGATTGGGCTGGGCAGGTTTTATTAACACCCCACCTCAACCAGGCCCAGCCCAACCTTGGCAATGGAAGCATCGTCCTTGTTTAGGGGATGAAAAAATATGATAGTATATTTTTATACCCACTGCGAATGAGAATGAAGGGCTTCAGATGGGTGCAGGAGGGTAATCTTTGGGAGAATGCTAAAATCCTTTGAGGGTATAAGGGTTTGAGAACCCTAAAATATTGGTGTGGTGAACCTTCCTACATGATAAATGAAAATCTTCTCTTCTCTTTTTTTTTTTCGCTATAAAGTTGGCATCACTCTTAGGAGAAAGGAACGAGTTTTCCTTCACTCCTTCGTCAGGCCAATAGATAATGTTGAATGGTCAAAAGGAGGATAGTTTTGGCCTCATCAATAAGGATGAGAGTTTATTCATTACCCAAGAGTGTATTAGTCAAGTTTTAATTTATTAATCCAAAAAAAATAAAAAATCCCTTCATTTTTATTGGTAAATAATCAATCTCTTGCATGATAACTTGAGATTGAGAGTTGAGAGTTGAGACTATGGTTTTAAAAATGGGAGGCCTCCTCCGTTAACCAGTAGAGGCAACAACGCAGATCTGACACCTTGGAGCATCTCAAGGCACGTGCCCATGTGTTGGGTTTTGTGACGGGGCGCTCCAGCGCATTAGATTTGTGTTGCTGCCTCTATTGCGTAACAAAAGAGTTGCATCCTTTAAAAATCGGATCAGATCATGACTTGAATAAGATCAATTTTGGTCAAGATTGATCCTCAATACTGATTCAATCCATACCGATCCACAAGTAAGATATATGGGTAAAATGGTTTAAAATACTAATTTAATAAAAAAAAAAAAAAAAGGATAAACATGTCTAATCCAAAGTATTAAAACCTTGCTTGATACTACTAAAGTCGACTTTCCTTGATTTGACTTTTCACCTGAGCGTTGATCGCTTAGGTTTGCCTATAGCTATCTAGACGATCAACATATGTTCAAGTGTTGATCGAATGACTATACTTCTATCAACCAAAATAGACGTACCACACCAAAAGCCATTAAATCACCATTTAGACTGTATTGAACGCTCAAATGGTGAGGCAAGACCATAGTTAGCAATTCGGCCGAATAATTCGCGAATTATTCGGCCGAACCGAATTTTAAAGAATTTTATCAAAAATTCGGACCGAATCCGAATTAAAAATAAAATTCTTTAAAATTCGCGACTTTTTCAAAAATGAATATAATTCGCGAATAATTCGGACCGAATCCAAATTAAACCGAATTATTCGGTCCATTTAAACATTATTTTAAAAAAAACCAAAAATAAAAAAATAAAAAAATAAAAACAATTTTTTTAAAAAAAAAACCCCAATAAGATTTTTTGACCGCTTTTTTGACCGAATCCTTAAATTAATCGTCCGAATTATTCCGAATAATTCTCCGTCCGAATAATTCCCGAATCCGAATTTGCTAACTATGGGCAAGACTTGGCGATCAGTGCTCAAGAGAGTTGCCGATCCGACTTTCCCCGTAGTAGTAGGTGGCCGACAACCTTCTCCAATTGCTATCATTGAATCTTAGCTATATATTATAAAAGCAAGGCTTTCTTGGGCATGAACAGTGATCTAATGAAATCAATCACCTCTGTATATGGTGTTTTTAAAAGATGTTGAGGAGCAGCAGATTCCACAATTTCGATTTAAAAAAAAAAAAAAAAAAAGCACATGTTTATTGGTCAATAAAGTTTAAGGAAATGCTACATTCCAAGCAGGCCTTATCCCTCCACTAAAACTCCAAGGCTCCACTATCCTAAAGCAAAATTCCATTGCAAAAGTTAATGTAGACACATCCACAGCTTGGCGTTTTTGGCTACTGTTGAAGAATAAAGTTTTTCTACATTAGTGGCTGAAAGAGTAGATAGCCTAGATATGATTTCTTCCCTTCTTCCTTCTCTCTATATTTTGAGGTTGTGAGACTAAGCGGGGAATGAATTCCTTTCGTTCTTTTAAGAGAATTCAGTAATTATTTAAAATATTTTCAAGGAAAAGAATATTATCCGGTCACACCCCGTACGTCTAGATACAAGACTGAATGAAAAGATTGCCTTGCCCTATCCTCTCCTTCACTTGGTGGCAATAATTTTATGGACTCTCCCATTGACCTGTGCTTTGGTGCAGTAACTACATGATCATGAGGAATGAACCTTCTTCTTCTTCTTCTTCTTCTTCTTCTTTCTTCTTCTTCTTCTTCTTATTATTTTTGGTAAGATACTTACCTCTTCAATTGTTAGCTGTATGTGGATTTAAAAAAAAAAAAAAAAAAAAAGAGAGATGCACTGAGCCTCAACTCAGAGAAAGCATCATCAGTACGGAACACAGAGAGAGAGAGAGAGAGAGAGAG
Organism: Macadamia integrifolia; assembly: GCF_013358625.1. NCBI lineage: Eukaryota > Viridiplantae > Streptophyta > Magnoliopsida > Proteales > Proteaceae > Macadamia > Macadamia integrifolia. Next base: position 29,795,149 of record NC_056566.1, on the reverse strand, counting down.
AGAGGTGGGGCAACACTCAAATAATTGATATATGCTTGTGACCCCAACCAGACTGATAGATAAAATCAATAGCTCCTGTGCTCGAGTTAAAAGCTTCTAAAACACCAGCTCACTATGGGAAATTTGGATAATTTATTACTCTTAATTATTAAGAATTTAACCATAAATCAGCAAATGTCAATTTCTTTTTTTTTGATAAGTAAAAATTTGCCGTTGCTGTGGATCGAACCCGGGTCACCCACGTGACAGTTTGGTTACTATATTATGTAACGTTGACTGACGGTAGGGGGTCTAAGTCCAATTTGGTGAAAGAGAGGGGGTGTCCCTCTAATATTGGCATTCTCCAGGGGGTGGCGTTGTAAATTACCCTTTATTTATTTATTTTTTAAGAATTATTAGAACTGAATGTAGTGTGGTTGGGGCCAAGCCAGATCCTCTTCAACGCACCTAAGTTATTTTAGCCATCAAATACGCATTGAAGAGGGTAGAGCCTAGAGGATTGGAGAGGACGTAGGGCCATGAGCCCATGAGATTATTTAAATTTGGAATTTGAGATCATAGATATAGCATGCCTTATCTTAAATTCCTATGACATTGTAGATGTCACCCGGGAATAGAATAATGTTTCTCCTTCTTTTTTTTTTTTTTTTTTTTTTCAGGTAGAAGAATAATTGAAGGTGAAAGATTATTTGTACGAACAAGTCAACAAAGTAAAAATAAAATAAAAAGGTACTTCTTAACTGATCACCATGTCCTAACTAGCTATTGGGCTTCTCTCTCTCTCTCTCTCTGAAGTCTTCCACTTTCATCATCTTTGTTCTTTCCATTTTTCTCTTACTGCCTCTTCTTCATCGACCCCCTTTCACCACTTGATCTACAGCTCCTATTCTCCCATCTTCATTCAAAAGTTGCCCTTGTGTTTCGACAAGCCTTTTTAGCAGTTTCGATCCTCTTTATACAAAGATACAACACTCCAATTTATAGCTTTAATCTCTTCCTCTATATTATCTCCAAAAAATTTGAGTCAGATCATTGTTTCCATTTCCCACTTTTCAATCTTCTCATGGATTTCTTTGGGCCATTTGTAAGTGTAATTGACACATATCTTATTGTTCCCATTGCTCGACAGATAAAATATTTGAGAAACTCCAAAGAAAATTTAAATGGCTTGCAAACAGTAGTTCGAGATCTGAAAGCAAGGAGGAAGGATGAACAAAGCAGTCTAAAAGCATCAGAAAACGCTGGACAAGTGGAGACTAATGTAGCAAGCAACTGGTTCAAGGCCGTCCAAAAAATTGAACTGGAAGCTGATGTCATAAAAAAGGAGTATAATGAAAGGACGTATGCAGGGGGTTGGTGTGTGAACTGCTGGTCACTCTACAAATTGAGCAAGTGGTCTGTAGATCTTAAGTTAAAGGCTGATCATAGGCTCAGTGAACAATTTGTTGTGGCAAGGGTGCCTTCTCCAAAGTCTGTGATAGAGATGCCAACTGATCCGATAATAGAGAACCAGCAATCGGCTCATTGCAAGCTGCTACAGATGCTTGATTGCATAGGTGACTCTGATCGACGTTTTGGCATCATTGGAGTGTATGGTATGGGGGGAGTGGGTAAAACCACTCTGGCCAGAGAAGTAAACAATCACTTCGTAAAGGATTCTTGTTTTGAGACCGTGATAATGGTCAGGGTGTCTGCCACTCCCAACATACCTAGTATCCAAACCACAATCTGTAAGCGCCTCGGATTACCAGATAATAATGATGCTGATGCATTGTACGAAGCACTAAAGAAGAAGAAATTTCTTCTAATTTTGGATGATGTGTGGTGCAAACTAAAACTTGAGGATGTTGGAATCCCTCACCCAACTCGAAGCAATAGAGGGAGCAAGATCCTAGTGACCAGCCGGAGTAAAGATGTGTGCACTGATATGGGTGCCAGAAAAACAATAAAAGTGCAGCCATTATCTGAAGACGAGTCGTGGGAGCTCTTCGTTGAAGTAGCTGGTGAACATGTTGGTGCCGATGGCATAGAGTGCTTTGCTGAAAAACTGGTTGGAAGGTGTAAGGGTCTCCCTCTTGCAATTGTCACTGTGGGTCAGGCAATGGCTAATCGACATGGGGTTGGGGAGTGGGCAAATGCGGTAAGGGAAATGGAACTATCAGCCACAAAACTTCGAGGTATGATAGATGAAGTATTCATTCCTTTAAAATTTAGTTTTGATAGATTGGAGGATAATATGCTTAGGAGTCTTTTTCTTTATTGTGCCTGCTTCCCTGAAGACCATAACATAAGCCAAGATAATATATTGGATTATTGTGTTGGAGAAGGATTGTTAGATATATTAGGTAGCCTAACAGCTGCCAGGAATAAAGGTGAGGCTCTGATAGGAAGCTTGAAAATTGCTTGCATGTTAGAAGATGGAGAGGAGAAAGATAGTGTGAGGATTCATGATGTGATGCGGGAGCTTGCATTTTGGATTACATCATCTTCGGTGTCTGATGGTAATCTCAAGTTCTTGATATGGATAGGTGAAACATTTAAAGAGGCACCGCAGGCTCATGAGTGGGTAGATGCAACAAGGATTTCATTAAGGGATACCCAAATAAGGGAGTTGCCAGAGTTGGAAGAGAAGTGCCGAAAATTAACCACTTTGCTGCTCAGGAATAATGAGAACCTCACTGCTATTCCCCCAATAAATTTCTTGCAACACATGGATAATCTCACTGTACTTGATCTTTCTAACTCAGAGAAATTGGAATATCTCCCAGATTCCTTGTCAGGTTTGGTGAATCTTCGGGTGCTTAGGTTAAGATTTTGTGAAAGATTAAGAGAATTGCCTACAGTGGGAATGCTCCGACAGCTCCAAGTTTTAGACTTGGGTTTTTGTAGTTTTGAGTTAGACCTGCAAATCATGGGAGGTACTATGAGTAATTTAAGATACTTGGATATGGAATGGAGTGGAGTTTCAATTCCAGTGGGGGTAATTTCTCGATTGCAGAAATTGGAGGAATTGAAATTGTGTCTAGCGGATAAAATAAAATGGAGGGTGAGTGGTTTTGGCGATGATGAAAAATGGGATGGGAACCATGGGATGGGTGAGTACTGCTCATCTATTATTGATGTGGAAGAGTTGTTCCAGTTGACTTATTTAACATGTCTTTCTATTTCCTTTCAAGATATCACTATTTCTGATTGGTTCAAACCTTTGGCCAACAAGATTTAGGCATTGTGGTTGGGACGTTGTATAATCGTAAAACAAAATGCTCTACAAGCACTCAATGAATCCCAAAATCTAGACTACTTAAGAATTGAGGATTGCTTGGGTGTGACATGTGTGCCCACTAGTGTTGAAGGTGAAGTTGTAATACAAAATTGTGAAGATTTGGAGGTGCTGTTGGATGGAGTGGAGGAGGATTCCTTTAAGTGGTTACACCTGAGAAGATTGCCAAAATTGAAAAGGATACGTGGTAGTCTCGCACCACTAAATTGCTTTGCTCAACTATGTGGGTTACAAATAGAGGAATGCAATAACTTGAAGATGATCTTCACCAAGGGAATGCCACGTCTGTTCACCAACTTGAAGGATATTGAAGTTCACGATTGTGAGAGAATGGAAGTAATAATTGAGGAAGAAGAAGAAGAAGAAGCTGCTGGTGTCATCTCACCATTCCCAAGACTAAATACATTATGGCTATTTAACCTACCAGCACTAACTGAAGTGTGCACCAATCACATCTTGTATTGTCCCCTTATAAATTGGGTGAGGGTTGAAAACTGTGAGAAGTTAAAGAAGAATCCTCTCAACATACGAAATGCAGACGGTTTACTCGTCATCGAGGAGGAGAAAAAATCTTGGAGAAAAGGCAGTAAGGTCATGGAAGAGGAAATTCAAGCATCATCATCTATGTGAGTATCACAAGAGAGAAACCAATATTATTTCTGGGTTTCTTTAAATTGATTCGCTGCTCTGTTCAGTGCTCTCATCTGTTAAGTTTGTCTCGAATTCTTGACCCGTTTTGAAGATTGACCCGATCCGACATATTTTGGTGGCGACCCGAATGGGAATTTTTCTAAGATCTGTATCGGCCCAAGCCCGGAGCCCATCACTGATCTCGTATCTCGTATGGGGGTGCGGGGGCGTAGCCCCCGCGGTATGGTTCGACCGGATCGACTGCGACCCGATGGGTCGAACCGCTATTTGGAATATATATATAATGTACTGTTGCTTGTTGAGAGTCATTGTATTCTAGGGTTTTCACGAAGCTAGGGTTTCAGGGCGAGTTCTTCCTCGCCGCTGCTAGGGTGTAATCTTTCTTCTGCATAGTGAATCATCTTCTTCTTCGCCCGAGGACGTAGCACACCACCCTGGTGTGTGAACCTCGTTAAATCTCTGTGTCGTACGGATCTATTGTCTCTCCTTATTCGTGTTTCTTGGTGTTTGATCTAACAAACTGGTATCAGAGGTCTTGGTTACTTCGATCCATGGCTTCAACGAAATACGATATTGATAGGTTTGACGGCAACATCAATTTCAGTTTATGGCAAGTTCGAATGATGGCTGTTCTCACGCAGCAGGGTTTGAAGAAAACCCTATTTGGGAAGGCGAAGAAACCTGCAACTATGTCCGATGATGATTGGAGCGATTTGGATGATAAAGCCCTTTCAACTATTCAGTTGTGTCTTTCGAATGATGTTCTACAGGAAGTTCTCTCAGAGAAAACGGCTGCAGAGTTATGGGTGAAGTTAGAGAACCTCTACCTCACCAAATCCCTCACCAATAGGTTGAAATTGAAGCAACAACTGTATACCCTTCATATGGGCGAAGGTACTTCTATTAAATCCCATATATCTGAGTTCAATTCTATTGTTACTGATTTGAAAAGGATAGATGTTAAAATAGACGATGAAGATTTGGCCCTATTATTGTTATGTTCTCTGCCTCCATCTTATAAGCACTTTAGGGATACCATGATTTATGGTAGAGAGACAATCTCTATTGAGGATGTCAAAACGAATCTGCAAAGCAAGCAGAAGATTGATGATGAATTGACAACTACCAATAAATCTGATGGTGTTGGTTTGGTAGCTAGAGGGAGAACGAATGAAAGGGGTTCATATGGTGACAAAAAGAAGGCTAGATCAAAATCTAAGCACAAGAATTTAACCTGCAATTACTGTAAGAAAAAGGGGTATATTAAATCTGAATGCTATAAGCTTTTAAATAAGCAGAAGGCAGGTGGTGGTGCTCAAAATCAACAGAAAAGAGATGATTCTGCAGAAGCGAGTATTGCTGAAGATGAGAGTGAGTCTGATATGCTTTTGGTGACTGATGATAAAGTTAGATCACAGGATGAATGGATTCTTGACTCTGGTTGTTCCTACCATATGTGTCCCAATCGTGAATGGTTCTCCACATACGAATCAGTTCGAGGTGGAGTTGTGTTGATGGGAAATAATGCTTCTTGTAAAACTATTAGAATGGGAACGATCAATATCAAGATGTATGATGGCATTGTCAGAACCTTGTCCAATGTCAGGCATGTCCCTGATTTGAAGAAGAATCTCATCAGTTTAGGCACTCTTGATTCAAATGGGTGCAAGTATACAGCTGAAGGTGGAGTCATGAAGGTCAGCAAGGGAGTTCTCTTATTGATGAAAGGAATCAAGGTTGGCAGTTTGTATGTGTTGCAGGGTACTACAGTCACTGGGTCTGTTGCAGCAGCTTCATCATCTATGTCTGAATCAGATGTCACAAATTTATGGCACATGAGGTTAGGCCATATGAGTGAAAGAGGGATGGCAACATTAAGTAAAAGGGGCTTGTTGTGTGGTCAGAGTACAGGAACAATGGAGTTCTGTGAGCATTGTGTGTTTGGGAAGCAGAAAAGAGTTAGTTTCAGTACTGCTATTCACAGGACCAAGGGAACTTTGGACTACATTCATTCAGACCTATAGGGGCCCTCTAGGGTTGCTTCAAAGGGGGCTGGTGCAAGATACTTGCTTACTTTCATTGACGATTTCTCTAAGAAGATTTGGGTCTATTTCTTGAAGCACAAAAATGAGGTATTTGTCACTTTCAAACAATGGAAGAATTTGCTTGAGAAGCAGACCGGGAAACAAATTAAAAGGTTGAGAACCGATAATGGCCTAGAGTTTTGTGAAGGTGACTTTAATGAGTTCTGCAAAAATGAAGGTATTGCAAGACACCATACAGTTGTTAAAACACCCCAGCAGAATGGAGTGGCGGAGCGTATGAATAGAACCTTGTTAGAAAAGGCAAGGTGTATGTTATCAAATGCAGGATTAGGCAAGGAGTTCTGGGCAGAAGCAATTAACACAGCAACCTTGTTGGTGAATCGATCTCCTTGCACAGCTATTGAGTGTAAGACTCCAGAAGAAGTTTGGTCAGGTAAACCTGCAGACTACTCAAATTTAAAAGTATTTGGATGTCCTGCTTATGCACATGTAAATGAAGGGAAGTTGGAACCTAAGGCTAAGAAATGCATTTTTCTTGGGTATGGATCTGGAGTGAAAGGATACAGGTTGTGGTGTTCTGATCCAAAGTCTCCAAAATTTCTTATTAGCAGAGATGTTACTTTTGATGAATCTGCTATGTTGCATCCTAGGAAAGAAGTCCCTATTCATTGTGATGAAGGTCAAGAAAAATCTAGAGAGAAGGTGGAGTTTGAAATTGGTGATTCATCTTCAAACAAAGCACAATCTACTTTAGTCCAGTTGCCTACTTTTACTGAAGGAGATGATGCTCAAGAGAATCAAGAAGAAGAGCGGTACAGCATTGCCAAGGATAGACCAAGGAGGAATATTAGACAACCACAAAAGTATGGGCATACTGAATTTGTTGCTTATGCATTGTCTGTTGCAGATACAATTGAAAATAGTGAGCCTGCAACATATTCTGAAGCTGTTGCTTCAATTGATTCTACAAAATGGTTGATTGCCATGAATGAGGAGATTGAATCTCTTCATAGAAATCAGACTTGGGAGCTTGTGAAGCCAAGAACAGGGAAGAAAATTGTTGGTTGCAAATGGGTCTTCAAGAAGAAAGAATCTGCCTCAGGTGTTGAAGATGCTAGGTACAAGGCACGTTTGGTTGCAAAGGGCTACAGTCAGGTACAAGGAATTGATTTTAATGATGTTTTCTC
>NC_056566.1:29783920-29787886 GCF_013358625.1 Macadamia integrifolia | reverse complement strand
AAAAAAAAAAAAAAAAGAAATCAAGGGAAAATCAAGAAAAGAAACAATTTAATTTACCCCGCCCCAAGTGGCCAAACTTCATTAACCTAGCCCCAGGTGGCCCAATTTCATTTACCCGGCCCCAGGTGGCCTAATTTCATTGACTCAGCCCTAGGTGGGCCAATTGCATTTACCCAACCCTAGGGGGCTGTTTCTCTTTGTATCGGCTCCAAGTGACCCAATCGCATAGACCAATTCCCTGAACTGGCACATGTGAAGCCTAGTTAAGGAAAATCCAAGAATCAAATATTTTTACTTGTTGCAAGATTGGAAGAGCAGCAAATTTATCTTTTGTAACCATCGGTCCCAGATAGTCCAGATTGGTTCAAAAAAATCAACTTGGAGACCAAATTCCCTGAACTGGCACATGTGTAGCCCAGTCTAAAGAAAAGTCAAAAGATCAAAGTACTAACATTTTTTACAGGATTGGAAGAGCAGTGAATTCCTTCCCTATAATCGATAGCCCAAGTAAGTCTTAAAACTTTAAAATAGTTGAGAGATGATGGCAGTACATGCTCCGGGTGACAAAATGTGGTTGTTCTTTTCTTTGCCCTTCTACCGTTGGCGCAGGCCTCGGCCAAATAGGGGCATTCTATAGGCACCCAATTTTGTCACTGTCCTCTGGCTATGATGAAATGTGGATCTTAGATGCAACTTCTAACTTCCGATTAACAGAGATGATGGACTAAGAAAACCCGAAAACACTCCACTACCTGAAACCCCTGGAAACCCATGCGAGAAAGAAGAGGGTCCAATTTTGACTTTCTATATACGAAGGAATCTGGTCAAGATGACCATATAGATGGATAGTGCTCAAAAATTCAATTCCGACGATATATGGGATGGTAAAATTGGACCGTCGGATCTCCCACAATTGTCCCCGAAAAATCACATTTTCTCGTACGTATACCGTGCACACTGGCAAGTCTACTGGAAACCTAGAGAAATCCCCTACCTACCCAAACACTCCAAAATTCATCCCCTACCTACCTAAATACCCCAAATTCATCCCCTACTTGAAAACCCTGGAAAACCCACGCGATCAATTTTGACTTTTCATATACGAACGAATCTGGTCAAGATGACTGTACAGATGGATAGTGCTTGAAAATATGATTCTGAAAATATATGGCACTATAGACACCCAATTTTGCCACCTCCCCTGGCTATGATGAAATGTGGATCTTGGACCCGAGTTCCGGCTTCTGATCAATAGAGACGATGATGGAAACATTCCCCTACCTAAAACCAAGGAAACCCCTGTGCAGGGGAGAAGAGGGCCCAATTTTAGCTTCCTATATATGAAGGAATCTGGTCAAGATGATTGTAAAGATGGATAATGCTCGGAAATATGATTTCGATGATATATGGCATGTCAAAATCAAATCGATGGATCTCCCGTGATCATCCCTGAAAAATTACATTTTTTCGTATGTATGCCACGCACACTAACAAGCCTATTGGACCCTTGGAAAAATCCCCTACCTACCCTAAACACTCTAAAATTCATCCTCTATCTACCCAGATAACTCGAAAAAATTTCCCTACCTGAAACCCTAGATACCCCCATGTAGGAGAGAAGAGGGTCCAATTTTGACTTTTTATATACGAAGGAATCTGGTCAAGATGACCATACAGATGGATAGTGCTCAGAAATATGATTTCGAAAATATATGGTATGTTAAAATCGGACTGCCAGATCTCCCGTGATCATCATTGAAAAAATCCATTATCAGGTGCATGCTACACACATTGGCTAGTAGGCCAGCCCGCACCCGAATTTGTCACCCTCCTCTGGCTATGATGAAATGTGGATCTTGGACACGACTTCTAACTTCCGAATTTCAATCAATAGAGATGATGAACGAAACATTCCCCCACCTGAAACCCTGAAAACCCCACATAGGAGAGAAGAGGGTCCAATTTTGACTTTTTATATATAAAGGAATCTGGTTAGGATGACTATACAGATGGATAATGCTCAGAAATACAATTCTTATGATATATGGCACGTCAAAATCAGACCGTCGGATCTCCTGTGGTCATCCCCAGAAATTTACATTTTTTATACGTATGCCACGCACCATGGCAAGCCTTCTAGAAACCTGAAAAAGTCCCCTACCTACCCCAAACACCCTAAAATCCATCCCTAACCTACCCAGATAACCCAAAAACATTCTTCTACCTGAAACCCTAGAAACCCTCGCGCGAGAGAGAAGAGGGTCTAATTTTAACTTTTTATATGCTAAGAAATCCAATCAAGATGGCAATACGGATGGATAGTACTCGAAAGTACGATTCCAACGATATATGGTATGTCAAAATTACACCAATGGGTCTCTCGTGATCATCACTAGAAAAATTCATGATCGCGCATGTGCCCATTGTCCATGGCTGCTGTCCATGGCTGCTACCCTTGGCCTACAACACATGTTTGCTAGCTAGCGCACGCACCCTCTGCCCATGCCCGCGCCCCTACAGGCCTATGCCTGTGCCCCCACAGGCCCATGCCCATGCCCCTGTAGGCCTATGCTCGTGCTCCCGTAGACTCATACTGGCACCCCCTCTTCCCTTGCCAGCGCCCCCTCTTCCCTTGTCCACGCCCCTACCCCTGTAAGCCTATGCCCATGCCCTCGCAGACCCAAGTCCGCGCCCCCTCCGCTAGTGATCGCGCCCCAGCAGGCCTATGCCCATAGTCCTTCTACTAATGCCTGCATCCCCACAGGCCCATGCCCACGCCTTTGCCAGTTGCTGCCCATGGCTGTAGCACATGGCTGCTACCTATGGTTGCAACCTATGCTCACCACCCATGCCATGATGCTGTGCCATAGTGCCGCACACCCACACCACCCATGACATTGCCCGTATCGCATGCCCTCCTATACTGCTCATGCCCCGTGCACTTTGGCCCAATCTTGGGCACCACCGTCAATGGTAGGGATTGGTATTCCACTGGCCTGGTGGGTGAAGAGATCCCCTCTCACCCACTTAAGACAGAAAAACCCCCTTTTTCCCATTGGATAAAATCCCTCTTCACCCATTTTGGTCCAAGAATCCCTTTTACCCATTGGTTAAAAGCCCTTTTTACCCACATTAGTCCAAAAACCCTCTTTCGTCTGTTGGATAAAGGTGTTCTCTCTTTCCCATTGGCCGAAAAAACCTTTAAGTAGCCTCCCTTGGGATTTTACACACCAAACAACCCCATCTCACTCCATAGTAGTGAAGATCGGCCCTCTCTCCTCCCCTCCCACTCTTGATTTTCTTTGAATCTTCAGAGCGATCTTCATCAAGATCCAAAATCTTGTTCGGATCTTTGAATTGTTTTTCAGGACTTTGAAGATCTTTAATCAGTGTTCTTAGTCTAATCCAGTTTTTTTCCAAAAATAGTGGGTTCTTCAATCCCCTCCTTTGAGTGTTCTTGAGTTTTATCAGAAATAGAAATCCCTCCCCCCTTGAGGTTTTTTGAGTCTACGAAGAGATCTTTGTCAAGATTCAAAACTCTGTTCGGATCTTCAAAGTGTTCTTTGGGGCTTTGGGGATCTTCAATCCATTTTTAGGTCAATCTATTTCTTCCCCAAAATAGTAGTTCTGAGCAGAAGCCCTCTCCGAGTGCCCCTAAAATCTTTCTAGTAATAGCCATTCCTAGTGGAAGCTCTACCAAAGTGCCACCTCAGCCTAGCCCTCCCCTAGCCTATCCGGAGTGGAAGCTCTATTGAAGTGCCACCTCAGCCTAGCCCTCCCTAGCCTATTCCTAGTGGAAGCTCTACCGAAGTGCCACCTGAGCGTAGCCCTCCCCTAGCCTATCCCCAACGGAAGCTCTCTCGGAGTGCCACCTCATCCTAAACTCGAAAATAACCTTCCCTAGCCAAAGCTCTGTCCGAATCCAAATCCGAAAATAACCTTCCCTAGTTAAAATTCATCATCTGA
>NC_056566.1:29738795-29778926 GCF_013358625.1 Macadamia integrifolia | reverse complement strand
CCCGATCCCCGTATTAAACAATCATCAAACCCCCCATCTAGAATGACAAACTTTACACTCTTGCGAAATAGGCCTCCACGTATCTCTGAGCAGCGACATGGTGGTGCGGGGCCTGCAAGCAAAGCACACATGACACACCCCTTCCTCACTAAAAAGAGAAAGAGAGGAGAGAGGGTGAAATCGATGCAAACTGTTTCCCCCCCAAAAGGGGAAGAGAGAGTGGTCTCATAATCTCCGATCGCTAGCCTCAGAGGTACATCAAAATCAGACCATCGGATCTCCTGTGATTGTCGTCAAAAAAATTTATGATAGCCTGTGTGCTATGTGTTGGCTACTACCTAGTGCATGCTTACTGCCCAGCCAGCCCATGCTTGCTGCCCAGTCAGCCTATGCCTACTGCCCAGCCAGCTTATGCTTGCTACCAAGCCATCCCTGCCCCTGTGTGTGCCCCTGCAAGACCCATCTCGTGCCCCTGCACAACCTAGCTTGTGCCCCCACACGATGCTGTCAGCGTGCCAGCTGGTTGTAGCCTGCGACCCAGCTACTGCTTAGCCCCTACGGTCTACCCAGCCAGCCCTGCCTGTTGCTGCCAGTGCCCATGCGCGTGTTGCCCCAAGCACCATGTGTCGCACACCTATATTTCCCCATGTGCCATGTGCCGCACACCAATGCCACTGCCTACTCACCTATTCTACTGGCCCGATGGGGGAAGAGATTTCCTCTTCACCCACTTGAGACCAAAAACCCACTTTTTGGCTATGAATTCTCTCTTCCAAAAAACCCTTTTTACCCATTGGATAAAAGTCCTCTTCACCCATTTTGGTCCAAGAACCCCTTTTACCCATTGAATAAAAGCCCTCTACACCCACTTTAGTCCAAAAACCCGCTTTTGTTCGTTGGTTAAAAATTTTCCCTCCTCTTCATTGGCCTGGAAATCCTATAAATACCCCCACCTTTGGATTTGACACACCAAACAATCCCATCTCACTCTATAGTAGTGAAGCCCTCTCTCCTCCTCCCCTCCCCCTTTTAATTTTCTTCGGGCCTTCAGTGCGATCTTCGTCAAGATCCAAAATCTTGTTCGGATCTTCGAATTGTTCTTCGGGACTTTAAATATCTTTAATCCAAGTCTTTAGCCCAATCCTATTTTTGCCAAAAATAGTCTGTTCTTAGCCTCCCCCCTTTGAGTCTTCTTGGCTTTTACCAATAATAGAAACCCCCTTGAGGTTCTTTGGGTCTGCGAAGAGATCTTCGTCAAGATCCAAAGTTTTGTTTTGATCTTCAAAGTGTTCTTCGGGGCTTTGGGGATCTTCAATCCATTTTTAGGTCAATCTATTCCTTTCCAAAAATAACCATTCCTAGTGGAAGCTCTTCTGAGGGCCCCTGGAATCTTTTCTAGAAATAGCCATTTCCAGTGGAAACTCTGTTGAAGTCCCACCTCAGCCTAGCCCTCCCCTAGCCTATGCCCAGTGGAAGCTCTGCTAGAGTGCCACCTCATCCTAAGCCTAGAAATTGCCTTCCCTAACCGATGCTCTGTCCGAATCCAAATCTAAAAGTAACCGTTCCTAGCTGGAACCCTATCCGAATATCATCACAATCAATGTCTCCCAAGAAAGGAAGTTGGAGGTCAAGACCATCTTCCCCTGAGCCAGGAGAATTCGAAAGATAGTCCAAACCAATACTAATCAGGGGCTCACCCCTCTTGACCTAAAACAGGTGTTAAGTTTAGGTACAGTTTCTCAATGAATTATTATCATGTAGACTTTATATATACCTTGTTTTAGTGCACATAGTCGTTTAAATTTAGTCAATGTACATATGTGTGATAACCTAGACATGTATGTGGAATAGGAATAATTATGGAAAGTGTTCGTTCTCAAGCATCTAGTAGGAAGACCGGTTGAACCGGGTAGATTGGGTGCCTAACACCTTCTCAATTCTATAACTTGACACTTATCCTAAATCTCTTGACCAGACCAATTATCGGGCCCTTTTCTCAGGAATTGGGCCCACCCTAGGTCCTAGGCCCATAATCTTAGGTGGTGACTCCAAACCCTTTTGTATGATCTTGATCCCCATATTGGACCATCATCAAACCCCCGTCTCAAGTGATGAATTTTATACTCTTGCAAAATAGGCCTCCATGTATCTCTCAGCAATAAGGCAGTGTGGGGCCCACAAGCAAAGCACACACGACACACCCCTCTCTCATGAAAGAAAAAGAAAGGAGAGAGGATGGAATCAATGCATAAGTCCATTTTTGGCCGCTACCCTCACACTCCATTAAGATCGCATTCTTTTAGCCTTTTGTTTGATAGGCTTCGCATCTGGATACATAGGAAGTCGATGCTGCACTATTTTTGGGTCAATGCCAGGCATGTCTTCGTAGGACCAAGCGAAAACCTCTGCAAATTATTTTAACAGGCAGGCCATTTGTGAGGTTTTTTCTTTATTTAGGGTTGTACTAATTTTAATTTCTTTAGGGCATTGATCGGATCCTAAGTTAATGGGTCGAGTGTCCTCACTCATAGGTTTAGCTCTTTTTTCTTTTGATTGTTTTAACAAGTTATGATATTCATCAGTTAGTTTGTTAAGATCATCATTAGAAAGAGACAAATCATACTCAAAATCAGAATTTTCGTTGATAGCCGGAAAGACTATAGACTCAACATACTGAAAGTGCAGAATTTCATTAACAGAAAGAAATTCAGAAAAAGTACAAGTAAAAGGAGACTCGATAATAGAATGAGAATCTTTAGTGTACTATGTGGTGATTTTAGAATCGATTGGACCATGAGTCTTAGTGAGCGTGAATTCATATCCTGCACTGGTCTAGTTGAGCAATGGTTCGTGGCCTAGATGAATCAATAGATATGACATTGGCCCTTCCTCTACTTCTTTAGTGGTAATAACATCTACCTCAAGGGTGTTGTTGACACCACTACTTTCACCTTCTTCATGGAGCTACAGATGCCCCAGTTTCTCTTGGCAGAAGAGTTCAGATTCATCTTGCCTACTTTTTGTGGTAAAAACAAGTTGATCAATCTCATGATCCGTAAATTCGAATTTCCTGAGAGACGCACCTCACCCCAGGCTACTCAGCCCTCTCTCCAGAAAATCTAACTTCTCAAGGCTATTATATGAAGTGATACCCTTGCCACGGTCACAATGTTGACCTCCATTTTGGATGTAACCATTGCAGTTGCTTCTAGCACAGTAAGGGTAGATATTCATCCTTTGAGCTCTTCTCTTTCTAGTATATGAACTGCTCCCACAAAAAGAGCGATACTGCCCCTTTTTCAGCTCCTCCAGATACATCTTCCACAGGAAGGAAGATATTTGAGCTTGCATCTCTATTGGAAGATTGAGACACCAAGTAGCTTTATATTTATATTTCTAAACTTCTTTTAGAGTAAGACGAGGCTTGAGAACCTGCGATAATCGAATCAGGGATGCAGGGTCAACCACAGATTCTTCTTCAGTTGTAGCAATCATATCTATCTCAAAGATATCACTGATACCATTATCTTTACCCTCCTCCTTAAATGGTAGAAGCTCCAGTTCATAAGTGATCCAATCAATTTGATATTGATAGATGACTTCGAACTCAGAATCTGCTTTCTTTGCTTCTTTCTTAGGTTGAAAGTCAAGATCCTCATAATCGGAAAAATCTTCTACTTCCTTCATAAAGTACTTTTCTAAAGTAGGGTAACTTGCAACCCTTTTCTTGCAGGAGGATTCCTTCCTTGCCATAAAGATCATCTTTTAACCCCTCAATAAGCACTTGCTCCACTTCAGCCCCTCCTTATATCTTCCAGCACCTTTTGTTCTTCCTTATGAGAAAACCCTAAACCACGCATTCCAACAGCGTGAGGGAATTACGCAACGTCATGGGTCCTTGTTGGTATTTTCCCAATCCCATTCCAGAAAAATAATGCATCTGTTTCATCATTCGACCAACAATAGTATTCCACATGCCCTCATAGGACATTGGCACATTCTCCTTCATTGGCTCTTTGACAACAAAAGCATAAACTTTTTTCTAATTCAAAACTACTCAGACGCACCTCATGTTCTTGAGTTTTTCCATCTTCAATGTTAGCCAATGTGTTGATTAACTAAGGATTTCTAGAAATCGTAACTACCTTCTCATCATAGATAAATTTTACTTTCTGGTGTAGAGTAGATGACACTGCCCCTGCCTTAGGAAGCCATGGACAACCCAGAAGCATGTTGAAGGAGGTTGGGATATCTATCACTTGGAATTCAACACAGAACTCAGCTGGTCCTATTATCACCATTGTTGTGAGAATTCCTATAACATTTCTTCTAGTGTTGTCGTAAGTCTTAATGATCTGAGTCGAGGGTTTGAATTGGTCTGAATTAAAGTCTATACATGTGGCAGCCCTCAATGGTAGAACATTCAGATTTGATCCATTATCAATAAGGACCTGAGGTACTGTATTCATATTGCATTCCATCGTGATATATAGAGCTCTGGTGTGCTTGTTACCCTCTGGAGGTAAGTCTATATCAGAGAACATCAATGCTTGAACAGCATATGTGGCTCCCACAATCTGAAATAATCATAATGGATCCATCTCGATACACACTTGCCCACTTGTGAGGGACTTCAATACAACTTCCCTATGTGCAGGAGATGCCATTAACAAGCACCAGATGGAGATGTTGGCCTGCACCTTTTTCAACTAGCTCAATACTTGATTCTCAGGTTGTGGCTACCTACTACAATGCCCCGTCTCCGTGACAGTTGGTTGTTCCAATACCAACCCCTTTGCTTTGTAGTCTTTCTCACTTCTAATGGCAATCACATTCTTGAATCCTTCAAGCTTCTTTTTTATGAGAATATTATAAGGGTATTTACTCTCATCATCATTGTTTGTATCAACAATCATGCCAACCATAGGTTCTTCAGTCCTTTCTTTATATGTAGATGGTGTGAATGGACTTGGAGGACCCCCTGAAAAGTTGATAGCCTGAGCTTTAACTATTTAAATAATGTTATTCAAATGCAGAATAAGCCCTTTGAGAAATGGTTCATCCTAAAAATTAACCTTAAGGTTTTCACAAACTTCTTTGACAGTTTCTTGCCGGACTGCCACTTTCCTCAACATTTTTTTATTTATTAACATATCTTAACATATCTTCACACATTTGGTTCAGCAACAGAGCACATTGTCGTAGGAGAGATTCTCTTCTTCACTTTTAACAAAATATTCACTTTCTGACTCTTTATTGTCTTCACTTTCTTCAACAAGATCTTCCTCTAGATCTTTACTTTTTGATTCTTGACCATCTTCTAAATCTTCGTCTTTGTCTTCTTCAACAAGATCTTCCTCTAGATCTTCATTTTCTGATTCTTGACCATCTTTTATATCTTCATCCTTGACTTCTTCTTCCTCTGAATCATCATCAGAAGGAAAAATTGGGCGAATGATATCTGTTGGATCCACCTCAAGCACATTTCCCCCAATAACATTCACTATCTCACCAACTTGTTCAGTGTCTTTAGCATCACTATCACTCTCTCCACCTATATGGATTAGGTGTATTTCATCTGAGATTATTTCTCTAATAGCTAATGTTGCCACTACCCTGATCATGTCTGGTGTGACCTCGTCTATAACATGCACTTGAGGTATTGCTGGTACAATGAGAGTTGTAGGGTCAATCTGGGACTCTTCTTCCCTATCTATGAGATTCACTGATCCGATAGAGGAGTAAGTAGGAGTACCTAGATCCATTAACATGTCAGTCCAAGAAGTTCCATTTGGCCAATGTGCCTCTGAACACTGATGTTGACTCCCTTCTTTTAACCATCCGTTCATAGGAAAGTATTCTAGTGGTGGTGGATAAGGATATGGGTAATACGAAATGGGTGGGAGGTAAGGTTCTGGGTGAAATGGTGGAAGTGACGAAGGAAATGGGGCAAGATCATATGATGATAGTCCTACCTAAGGGGGGACAGAATAGTCTGGTGTTGGATGGTAAGATGGAGAGGGAGGGTATGATGTGGGGTGGTAGGACGGAGATGGAAGGTATGATGTTAGGTGACATGAAGGTGATGGAGGATGTGATGTTGGGTGATATGAAGGTGATGGAGGATGTGATGCATGGAAGGTATGACGTTGGGTGATATGAAGGTGATGGAGGATGTGATGCTGTGTGATATGAAGGTGACCCTGTCTGAGGAAGGGTAAGATTGTAGGGTGGCAGACTTTCATCTCCCTAAGAACGGATTTCTTTAATTCTCTTCCGATTCTCCTCTGTTACTTCCAAATGCTTGGCTTTGAGCATGGCTAGGTAAGTCTGGGCATTAAGACACCCTCTTTTAGGTGCAGGTTGAATCCTTTAAGTAGGATCATTCTAAACTGAATCACTTTGTAACATTCCAATCGTTCCATGATTCAAAAGTGGATTGGTAGTCTCATTTGCCTGGCTCTTCAATTCCAGTTCAATCTACCCTGATTCAATCAAATCTTGTACTGCATGCTTCAAGGTGATACACTGGTTGGTGAGATGACCCTTTTGATTATGGAAAGAACAGTATTCATTGTCTTTGTACCAAGCAAGTGGAGAATCACTGATTGGACTCGTAGGTGTCGTACTCAAGAGGTCTTCTATCTTTAAATTCTCATAACACACAGATAAGGGCATCCCTAAATCTAAGAATTGCCTCATCTGTACTGAACCATTTTGAGTTGGAAGGCCTGGCTTAATGAAAATTGGAGCAGGCTTAAGAGTTACTGTATGCATTGCAGGCTACTGGATGGTGCTTGCTGCAATTACAGTGTTCACCTCTATATTATATCTTTTGCTAAATCTTGTATTCTTACCTTGCTCTAAGGAACCCTATGGACTGTTCCTGTGTTGCACTTCTCTAAAGATTCGGTTTTCAACCCTTCTCCCTGTTGCTCGCAATGCTGAGAATGTCTCGATGTGCTAACTGTATAACACATCATAATAGGGATTTTCCAAGTCATCTAGTATCATTTCAACTTGTTATTTTTCAGTAAGTCGAGATGTCATTATGCCTACCTTATCTCGAAACCTTAGGAGACCCTCACCTATGCCTGTTGAACAGTTTCAAACTCTCATCGAGTTATATCCAGTTTAATGTTGTAAGAGTACTGCTTAGTGAATGCTTTCATGATTGTTAACCAATTCTGAGTCTGGGAAGGGTCTAACTGAATTAATCAAAGAAGAGCTGGGCCTAAAAGAGTAAGCAAAAATGCTTGCCCCATTTGTTCTTTAGTAAATCCCCATGATCTAAATATTAATGAAGATATAAAGACCTTCAAGTGTGCCCTCGAGTCGCCTTTGCCATCAAACTTATTAGTGTTCCATTTAAATTTCTCTTAAATTTGAGCTCTGGGAAAAAGGACCATCTCATCAGTTTCTGTGGTTTGAGTGTCTACGACTTTCCCCTTCTACAGCAACTTTTCAAGTCTTTCTAATTGTTCCCTCATCTTTCTTTCCCTTTTAGTTTCAGGGGGTTCAGTTGGAAGATTTGGTCGGATTTCTTCTTCATCATCATTGACCACAAGCCTGGGTAAGGTACGAAGTGCATTGGACCCCAACTTGGTCCACTCCTGTTCTCCTCGAGTTAAAATAGGTTCAAGTTGCTGAGGCTGCTTGGCACTAATAAACTGGTTGAATAAATGATGCAACTCTTCCAACTCTAACTAAATCATATCCATTCTCCTTTCTCTTAGGCATCTGGTTGACTTCCACTGGATGGATCGATACTTGTCAATCGTTCAGATGATGCTGAGCTTGGTGGAGTGAGTTGAATAATAAGTTTCACTATTGGTAAGGATCTCTCAGGGCTGACTCAGACCAAATAGTTATCTTGACAGGTCCACACAGACAGCAGGGAATTTTTTTAACACGGAATCGTGCTTGACCTAAACAAAGAAATTTAATTTCTAGATTTTTGAATTTTTTCTTATGATTTTCTTTCAATGATGCACACACAAAATTACTCTCTCCCAATAATAAGTGTCTAATTTTGGCCCAATCTTCAGTTGATGTTCACATTTTTTTTAGGAGGGCCCAAGTTAAACATAAATTATGCTTTGGGAAAACAAACAAGTTGGTTCATATAAGAATAACCTCGCAGTTGATTTCACATAGGTAATTTGTTTCTCCCGGTAACATGAAAATACTTAATCATTCTTGACTCTTGGATTGGTTGTGTGGAACATTATTAGTTTGGAACAGTGCTAATATAATGTGGGGAAACATGAATCACTCCACAGCACAATTGCATGAATTAAAATCGATATAGTTGCATCTCCTAATTCCCAATTCCCAATTGTTAAAGAACACATCAAGTTTAAACATATACATGAAAAATCTCATCCTAGATGAAACAGGCTAGAAGGGTTCTAACTTGAAACGTAAACAATTACTGAGTCAGTTTGTGGCTTACCCTAGTTGTTCAATGGTCTAGTTCCTATATGATGCATTGCAATGGGTAAGGCCATAGGACAGAACAAGGTCACCCTTGATAGAACCGATATACCTATCACTGAAAGTGAATCATAGGTATATGGTTCCTTTGATATACTAGATGGTACTGTATCAATGGGTGTGACTTCACTGGTGATTGTCCAAGATGTTACATGGGTTCATTCGGCTAACCACAGGGGTAGGTGTATCAGTGAGTGAGTGTGTGCACAAGTGTAGTGCAGAAAGTGGCCATTGGTTAATCTTAGAATGGCAAGATATATTCTATTACCCTGAGGGTTTGGAACTATCGATGACCATCCTCGTTAACCAATTTCACTTCGAGCACTCTTATGTAGGAAGTGGGCATCATCTGATCTCAGAGTACTTAGTATATAGTGCACTAACCTCCCTAAGGGTGTGGGCACTATAGGGAGTACCCTCGTCAAGTGATTTCACTTCGAACACGATGCATGATGTTGTTAGCAAGCAATATACAGACATGTTTACACACAATAATGATGAGGGGGAGAAAATTCTAATGCTTGTTTTAAGCCTCTGGTATAGAAAGTTTGACATTCCCTAGTGGAGTCACCACTATACGGGAAAATATCTTCTTTCTTTCCACTTATCTCCTCTCACCTGGTCTGCCTTGCAGGGGTGGTGAATTGAATTGTCTCCAAACATGTTTGGTGACTATAAGGGGTGGGGAAAGTATGATTTTTTGAG
This sequence comes from Macadamia integrifolia, assembly GCF_013358625.1. NCBI lineage: Eukaryota > Viridiplantae > Streptophyta > Magnoliopsida > Proteales > Proteaceae > Macadamia > Macadamia integrifolia. The sequence continues at coordinate 29,769,725 of NC_056566.1, read as the reverse complement.
AGTCTCCATCTAGGATTCATGGCCTAAAACCCTATGGTGGAGCTCGATTTCGATTGAGGGATCGAGCTCGAGTAGGGGGTTGGATTCCTGTGAAAGGAAAGAACCCTCGAATTTGACTTCATATTTTGGTCTGTTCCAGAGATAGACGTTTATGTCAGGTTACGAGTGTGGGAAGGTGTTAGGCACCCACCTCGCCCAGAATTTTCAGTCTTTCTACCAGAGGCATGGATTTTCAATATTCTCCCTCGAGAATTTTAACAACCTAAGCTAGTATGGAAGTCTTATAACATGAAATAACGCAATCACATATACATACATTAGCATGAAAAAATTGTAAGAAATTATTGAAATATCACATAAAATATATATCTATATTAAAACTACATGAAATAATAAAATTAATATAAAATAATAGAAAATGCAATTACCTTATCTACATAGATACACAATGCCCCATGTATGATGCTCCATGATAAGATAATTATGATCATTATTTTATGTGAGAAACACATATGATAACACATAAGATGAGGAAACATATTACATTTAATATACAAATGCTAAAATTAACATATGAAATGATAACAATAAATTACTATTTTATACAATATACACATAAAATAATACATGCGGAGATGAGATACGTAACATTCATGCAAATGAAATTATGATGTAATATTTACATGATAATGACCGATGAAATCGGTGGAACTTCCAATAATTTTCCTCGACTCAGGGGCAACGATTTAATTTTCTTCTCTCTTTTTTGGAGAAATTAAAAAATTTTGGCACCTGGGTAAGAAAGTTGATAGGGTTTCTATGCTAGGGTATGAACATGGGTTCAGGTTTTGGGAAATTTGAGTAGGGCTCCCACAATATATTCCTAGAATTGGAATCAGCTGTGGCAATTCGGGAAAGGCTTCCGTGCCATATTCCTATGGTTGGAATCAGCTTTGAAAATTCGAGCAAGGCTTCCATGTCGTATTCCTATGGTCGGAATCAGCGATGGAAATTTGGGCAGGGCTTTCGTGCCATATTCCTATAGTCAGAATCAGCTTCCAAAATTCAGGCAGGGCTTCTGCATCGTATTCCTAAGGTCGAAATTACCTGTGGAAATTTAGGCAGGGCTTCTACGCCTTATTCCTATGGTCAGAATCACCTGTGAAAAATTTGGGTAGGACTCCGTCAACTTCATTAAGCTTAGCTTGGAATTTCTATAGACTCTCGTCTCTTCTTCTCTCTCTCTCTCTCTCTCTCTCTCTCTCTCTCTCTCTCTCTCTCTCTCTCTCTCTCTCTCTCTCTCTCTCTCTCTCTCTCTCTCTCTCTCTCTCTTTCTTTATAACGTCTCTAGAATAGGGTTTTTTCTTCAGGGTTTCTTCTCTCTTTTTTTCAGGGTTTTTACAGTGACCCGAGGTCACTATTTATAGAATGAATGAGGCATGCGATGTAGGAGCTTGTAAAGGAGGTTCAAAGGCATGTATGGCCCCTACACATCCGTGTAACGCTTACACGGGGCTTACATGGGGCTTACATGCACCCAAGGATTAAAGTATCGGTATCGGTCGCTGTATCGGTCAATCAAAATTAAGATACGTATCGGAGGGTATCGTATCGTATCGGAGATACGCTAAGATACGCTAAAGATACGCACATAAATGGATAGGGAACACATTTTTATACACTTTTGCATAAAAAAAACAGTTAAAAAAAGTTATATATAACATGTAGAATGCATAAATACTTAAGTGGAGGGTATCGTATTGATAGACAAATATATTGAGTTGAAAATGTTCAAAATGATGAGGGTATGGTATTGATAGACTAATATATTTTTTTGAGAAAAATCAAAATTTTCCATGGAAGTTGTAGAACACTTGTTTTTACATAACATATAAAAAATCTAAACATTTTTAATCATTGAGCATGAGTAGATCTAAGAAATTTGAAATAAATTGAAACCCTCATTTTCTCTTGAAAAAAGTTTGTAAATCGTTATAAATCCAATGATTTCATGTAATAATGATGCACAAAATGTGATTCTAAGTATGATGAACTAGGGGTGTCAATTCGTGGCCCGAACCGACTAAACCGATCGGGACCGACCGTTTATTAAACGTGTCGAGCTTGAGCCCGGACCGTTTATTAAACGTGTCGGGCTTGAGCCAGGCCCGTTTATAAACGGTTGGTCTTGGTTTTGCTACTTGGACCGTCGGGCGCCAGACCTAGACTGACCGTTTAACACCCGATCGAGACCGGCCTATTGTGCACTGGCCTAGCCCGACCCTTTAATGATTGTAGAATACCTATTTTACCCCCCAAATTAGAAAGTAAAAAACTAAAAAGTAAAAACATGTTCATATTTTAAATAATGGTTATATTTGGTATCATTTATTAATTTATTGTCATTTTTTTGGGTTTGCATGAGTGGGCCGGAATATAAGAGCACATTTTAAAGAGGGTCCGTTTAAAAACCAGTTAAAGCCCGTTTAACATTAAACATGTCCGTAGCCCAATTAAGGCCCGACTAAAGCCCGATTAAGGTGGCCCGATTATAGCCCGAGGCCGACCGACCGAATATAAAGTGTACTATGCCCTCAATAACTAAGTTCGATTAGTTAAATGGGCGGACACGGTGTAAGCCTTTGAAAGTCTTTAAGCCCGATTAAGCCCGATCGAAACCGAACCGACCCGACCGGTTGACACCCCTATGATGAACCTTAGATTTGTAAAAAAACTTGAAAATCTAAGGTTAAAATTGAAAAAAGTGAGTAAAGATTCAAGAACTTACTATTCAAAATTTTCAACTTTCAAGTTCAAGGTTCTTCTTGGACTATGTTTTTCTCCTTCTTTGAACCATTCACTTCGACAATGTTTCTTTCAATCTACCATTTGAGTCTCCAAAAAGGTGTGTGAATCAAAGGGGAAGAAAGAAGAGAAATATAGAAACCAATGGTGAGAGTTTGAAGTGTTTGTTCAAACAATAAAAGGCACATTCACGGGAATTTTCATATTTTCAATCGATACGTACCGATACGGTACCGATACAGTACGATACGGCTCGATACTGCACGATACGGTCGATACATACCGATACGGTACCGATACTCTCAGGAATTTCCAGATTTTCAAAAGTTCGTATCGTAGAGTATCGTACGTATCGGTACCGATACGGTACGGTATGGTACGATATGCACGATACAGCGATACGTAAAAGGGGCCCAAAATTCCCCGTAGCGTATCGGTATGTATCGTGCCGATGCCTACCGATACGGATACGTATCGGCCGATACGGCACGATACGCACCGATACTTAAAACCATGCATGCACCCGTCCCCTGTGGCACTCTATTATGCATTGAAAAATCTTGAGGCACCCAATTATGCTTCCAGATATGCCCATAGACTGGGTGGCTACCCCGTAGACTGGGCGACTACCCCATAGATTGGGTGACAGCAGCCCTATATAGTTGCGGTGGAAATCTTATCATGGTAGTAGCCATAGGCTGGGAGGCAAGTTTTGGATAGGGTTTGGTTTAGGGTGGTCTAATTTTGGTTTAAGGTTTGGTTTGGTTTAGGGTTTGGTCTGGTTTAGGGTTTATTTTGGTTTAGGGTTTGGTCTGGTTTAGGGTTTGGTTTGGTTCAGGGTTTGGTCTAGTTTAGGGTTTGGGTTGGTTTAGGGTTTGGTTTAGTTTAGGGTTGGTTTGGTTTAGGGTTTGGTCTGGTTTAGGGTTTTTGTTTGGTTTAGGGTATGGTCTAGTTTAAGGTTTGGTCTGGTTTAGGGCTTGGTTTGGTGTAGGGTTTGGTCTGGTTTAGGGTTTGGTTTAGGGTTTAGTTTGGTTTAGGGTTTGGTTTGGTTTAGGGTTTGGTTTGGGTTAGGGTTTGGTCTGGTTTAGGTTTTGGTTTAGTTTAGGGTTTGGTTTGGTTAGGGTTTGGCTTGGTTTAGGGTTTGGTTTGGTTAGGGTTTGGTTTAGTTGAGGGTTTGGTTTGGTTTGGCTTAGGGTTTGGTCTGGTTCAGGGTTTTGGTTTGGTTTAGGGTTTGGTTTTGGTTAGGGTTTGGTCTGGTTTTTGGTTTGGTTTTGGGTTCGGTTTGGGTTAGGGATTGGGTTGGTTTAGGGTTTAGCTTGTTTAGGGTTTGGTTTTAGGGTTTGGTCTGTTTAGGGTTTGGTTTGGTTTAGGGTTTGGTTTGGGTATGGGTTTGGCTTGGTTTGGGGTTTGGTTTCATTTAGGGTTTGGTCTGATTTAGGGTTTTGGTTTGGTTTAGGATTTGGTCTAGTTTTGGGTTTGGTTTGGTTTAGGGCTTGGTTTAGTTTAGGGTTAGGTTTGGTTTTAGGTTTTGGTTTAGTTTAGGGTTTGGTTTGGTTTAGGGTTCGGTTTGGTTTAGGGTTCGGTTTGGTTTAGGGTTTGGTATGGTTTAGGGTTTGGTTTCGTTTACGGTTTGGTTTGGTTTAGGTTTTTGCTTGGTTTAGGGTTTGGTTTGGTTCAACCAGTTCAAAGTTCAGGTAGGCAATACGACACATCTGGGTATCCATTTTTTTCGTACAAGATATCAATGGGACCGTATTTTTGAATGCTATCCAATGATTTGAGAATCGAGCACATGCTAGGCTTGATTGTCATATTTTGGCAAAAGATATTAATGACCATTTTTTATCACCCTTCCCGCATCATTTTTAAAAGTATCGGGCTAAACTCCTAACCGGTCTTACGCTCGATTGTATTCCACATGTTCCTACATAACGGCTTTAGGTTGGGATAGCTAGGATTGTCTGGACTTGTGCCAAAAATATGGATTTCTTTCCAAAAGAGAGAATATAGGTTTCATTATTGTCGTAATTCATCATTGCCGAGGGGGGGACAAAATTTGGTATCTATAGGTCATAAATTGGGGCTCTTTGTTCTCGAGGAACAAGCTCACCTTCTTCTATGTGACGGGGCTTCACATTCTTATTGAAGGCCCTTGCCATTCTTAGTTGATATTTCCTCAGACTATCCATGGCCTTCATATGTCTTTCATCAAGAAAATTGAGCTCGTCATGTCTGGCCTTCACCCATTCTTCTTTAAGTAACTGACTATCCAAGAGCACCCTTAGGGATGGTACTAGGATTTTCACGGGTAGAACCGCCTCAACCCCATATACCAAGAAAAAAGGAGTTACCCCTATTAAGGATCATACAAAAGTCCGATATGCCTATAAAGCAAGTGGCAACTTATCTGCCCAATCCTTGTGTGTTTCAACGATTTTCTATAGAATGACCTTGATGTTCTTATTAGCTGCTTCTACTGCCCCATAAGTCTGTGGCCTGTAAGAGGTAGAGCGGTGCCTTTTGATACCAAATTTTCTACTGATTTTATTAGTTTTGCCCCAAAAATCGGACCCTTGATCCGATATTAGCTCTTGGGGCACTCCATATCGTCAAATGATGTTTTCTTAGATGAATTTTGCCACCTTAGTATAAGTGAGGACTGCATATGACTGAGCTTCTACCCACTTGGTGAAATAATCAATGGCTACCAAGATGAAATCATGACCATTGGATGCTTTAGGGTTGATCTTCCCTATAATGTCAATACCCCAAGTAGAAAATGGATAAGGAGAACTGAGTGAGTGCATTTCATTGGCGGTATGTGTATGATATTGGCAAATATCTGACATTTGTGGCATCTCTTTACAACGTTCACACAGTTTACTTCCATTGTGTTCTAATAGTATTCCAGTTTGAGAACCTTCTTAGCTAGCATCTTGGCATTCATATGGGATCCAAAAAGGCCTAAATGAATTTCCTCTATGATGGTTGTATTTTACTTTTCATCGACACACAGCAACTATATTCCATCATAAGAATCTCTTGTATAACAAGTCTCCTTAAAGAATAAATTGGATGGCATACCTCCTTAGAAATTTCTTTTCTCTATCTATGGCTTCAACCGGGTACTTCCTTTCCCTGATGAAGTCCACTATGTGAGAAAACCAAGGCCAACCATCTACGGTGAGAGAGTTCACCGTATTCTGGTAAATGGATCTGCTTCTTTGTTCAACAAAGAATGGTCGAATTCTGGCCATAGGTTTGCATTCTACCATGGATGCCAAGGTTACAAGGGCATCGACAAATTGATTGTTATCCCTTTGAAAGTATTTGATCAGCATATTTATGTGTGAAATCTAGGGTAGTAAAACATGCATTTTACATATTTAGAATGAAACACCTTGGGTTATACTCTCTTTTTGCAGGTTTTATATTTTCAATGCCTTAAGGACTATGGGGCGCTATATCTCCAATTTTACATATAAAGAGATCTTGTTTCTTTTCATGGTTACGAAGAGGACAAAATTCTGAGCAAGATGGATGTGTTCAATTAAAAATACATATCCGTTTGGTCACCCATACAAGTGGTTATTCTTTTTGGGCTAGAAAAAGAATAATGGATCAGAACTGAACAGAGATGCAGAACCAACCTGTCTGCAGTTGTCCCAGGGGTAAAAAGAATATTCGAAATGCCAACAAGGATTGATGGACCACACCCTTAAGAGATTGAAGATTTATTTTTGGTAACAATGACTACCAAAAAGAGAGAGAAAAAGGAAAGAAAAAAAAGAGAAATAAATCCTATCCAAATCGTGTCTCTATACTCCACATCATTAACAAAGATGCCCAAATCTTCAAGCAAGCAGAGAAAATCATCCAAGGGTTATGTGCAAGTTTGAAGAGAGAGAAAAAGAATGACATAAGAGAGAAAAATAGGAAGTAAAGAGAAAAAATAGAAAAAAATATAGGAAAATCGTGGGCTACACTCTCTCTCCTCTACCTCACAATTGTGGGCCCGCCAAACCCTAATCATTGGTCTCTCTCCCTATTTCTTTATAAATAAAAAACATTCAAGGGGAGAGGATGGCTAGTTATTATTTTTGTGCTCTCTTTTTCTCTCTCCTTAGGCGCAATTCTATTTTAGGGTTTTATCTCTTTCTCTAGTTCTCTTCTCTAGGTTTAGTCTCTTTTTAGTTCTTCTTATTTTTTGGTTAAACACTTTTGTAATGGAGTTTTAATTAATGAATGCAAGTTTTCTTTCATGTTTATGGTTTATGGTATTGTAATTTTAATTCTCTAGTTCAAGGTTTAGATCTAGGTGACAAGATCCAAGATTTGAAGCATCTTTGTTCAAGTTCAAGTTTCTCTTTCAGATTTGTTCTCTAGTACTAGCAATTTCAGATTTGGCTTATTCCAAATCTGATTTTTAGTACTTATAGTATTTCAAATCTCAATCAAATTTTTAAGTTCAAGTAAATAGGCTTCTACAGTAGTCTTCTCACCCCCCCCCCTCTCATTCCCTCTTCTTACTACCTTTTCATTCTTACATTAAGTTTTAAATTATCTGTTTTACATTACAGCTCTCCTTTTCCCCCAAGGTTTATGGCTAGATTATGCATTTGCTTTATCCCTCTCTAGCTATGGAGCCATCCTTTTATTTTGATTATTTACATTGCAATTCTTCCCCTAAAGCCAAGTAGAAAAGCCTGTGTAAGAGTGCTCTCTAGTCAAGTAGGGAAGCTCATATTATTTATGGTGCATCCCTCGGGCTAAGTAGAGATACCTACTTGTGTGCCTATCTCTAGCTTTATTCCTTTTTTTTATTTACTTTTTAGTTATTTTCTTTTTAATTACGTGGTTTGAGTATTTAAATTCCTAGATGTTAATGGCTAGGTTGTCCAATTTTTATTACAATTTCAATTCTAATTTCCCTAGATGTGTTGGTTAGGACGCTTTTAAATGCATTTGTAGTAAGTTAGTAGTTAGAAATAGATCACCATAATTAATTTATGCACTTTCGCATTACTAGAAGAAGCCTAAAATAATGTGGTTGCTTTTCTTGTGTTTGACCCATTAGCTACACTAATCCATACGCTTGCATTACTTTTAAAATTCAACCAAGTTTTTGGCGCCATTGCCAGGGAGATAGTTCCATATTATTTTTATAGTTCCATATTATTTTTTTCTTTCTTTTGGTAAATCGGAGTGCTTTGTTTGCTTTGTTTTGTTTTTATTTTTCTTTTATTGAATTCCTGAGAAAAACAACTTACAATAATAGTTGTATCGATGGAGGTCACTAAGCCTCACAGTATGATAAAGATAAGTTTTTCCCTATAGCAGTACCTCAGGAATTGACCTGAGCGACCCCAGATCCCTACCGGTAAGCTCACAAAAAAAATCAGAAAAAAGTTTTCAAAAAAAAATTTCTTCTGTGTTTGTGGTTTGTCTTATTCTAGTTGTGGATAGTGTTTTGTTGCCTGAGTGCTGGGTGGGTACGTAATAGTGCAAATAGTTTAGAAAGAAGAGATCCAACAAGTAGTGACCCTATACATTCGCTTTCTTTAAAACCTTTCAATATGGGAGACCAATAGCAAAACCCTCCACCTAAATCTCTGAAATATACGTTCTACCGTACTAGAATAGCCCAACCTTTCTGCATAGTTCTACCACAAGCCCAGGGCAATAATTTTGAGCTCAAATCTCAATATATCACTATGTTTCCCCACTTTCATGGGCTGACCTCTGAGGATGCAAACCAATTTCTAAGGGAATTTGAAGAAGTATGTGTTCTAATTAAGATCCAACATCTTTCTGATGATGTTGTTAAGCTTAGGCTTATCACTTTTGCATTAAAAAACTAAGATAATAAGTGGTTGTATGGGTTACCCACAAATTCCATAACCACATAGGAGAAATTCACAGTTGCCTTCCTCAATAAGTTTTTCCCAACTCACAAGACCAATAAGCTTAGAAGTGATATCCTTCAATTTAGGCAAAAACCTAGTGAGTTATTTTCTAAACTTATGGAGAGATTCAAGGATCTACTTCAAGAATGCCCTCACCATGGCTTAGACTTATGGTATTTTATATCAAATAATTTATAAGGGTATTGATTACCCAACTAAACAAATGATAGAGTCTATGTGCCCTAAGGGATTCATATCATTTATAGATGAAGGAAAGGCAAGGGAATTCTTACTTGACTTAGTTGACAAAACCTGTGAGTGAGAATCAACTCAAGAGAGTGAAAGAACCATAGGAGCGAAAGGATATTTTGGGGATGGTTTAGTAGCCAAGGAAGCCCACTTAGATAGCCTTATCAAAAGGATTGAGGCTATTATTCCTAGAGAGCCATCATCAGTCAATTTGGTTAAGATGTGTGCTTGGTGTCAGGCCCCTGGACATGTAATAGAAGAATACCCCAACACCTCTGGGGGCACATCCAATAAAAGTGTGAATGCCTTATACCAGAATAATCCATATAGTAATAATTACAATCCAGGATGGAGAAATCACCCAAATTTCTTCTAGAACTAGTGCAACCAAGCAGGGCCTTCCAATTTCCATAATCAAAGTCAACTTAGACCCCAAAGGCCTCCCTTTGCACAACATCATTTTTCCTAAAATAGTTTTCCTAGACCAAATGTAGGACCTCAAGCTAGTTTCCCTAGGCCCCCTCTCTTATCATATTATTAACAACCCCCTGGGTGTATGAACACTGGCGAGGCAAGTAGAGTTAGTGATTTGAAAAAGAATATGGCCCTCCTTATAACAAGCCATAAAAATCTTATGAGAAAACTCACCCAAGTTGTCTCAATTTTGCGTGAGAGGGAGAAGGGAACTTTGCCTAATCAACCAGAGCCTAACCCTAGGCATCATCAGCCTATTAGTTCACAAGCAGCACCTAATATCATTGAATGTAGTACAAGGTTAGACCCAACAAGGGCCCTCCAACCAATGTAATGCAGTTTATGCTCTTAGGAGTGGTAAAGAATACCAATAGAGTGTTCCTAAATCTTTCCCATCCATTACTCCTATTAACTCTCCTTCAGTTGAGGACACAAGTGTGCCTCTTGTTCTAGGTTCATCTGATGAACCTAAAGATTCTTTTGAAACTAAAGATGATTTGGTCGAGGAAACTAAATATGATTCTTCTGAAAAAGAATAAATTCCTAACAGTCCTTATGTTCCTCCTGTCCCATTTCCTAATCACTTGGTAAACAAAAAGAAGATTGCTTCAATGGACAAAATTTTAGAAGTCTTCAAAAAGGTAGAAGTGAACATCCCTCTTTTGGATGTTATATCCCAGATCCTCACCTATGCAAAGGTCTTGAAAGATTTGTGTACACACAAACATAACACTAGTGTGCCCAAAAAGGTGTTCTTGACAGGTAATATTAGTTCCATAATTACTCAGCCTATAGCCGCCAAGTATAAGGATCCAGGGAGCCCTACTATAGCTTGTGTCATAGGCAACACCTACATTGAGCATGTCTTACTTGACCTTGGCATAAGTTTGAATCTTTTGCCTTACCATGTGTATAAATAACTAGGATCGGGAGAATTGAAAGCCACTGGTGTTGCTCTTCAATTGGCAGATAGGTCTGTTAAGATTCCTAAAAAGATGGTTGAGGATGTCTTACTTAAGGTGGGGGAATTCATTTTCCCTGTTGATTTCATTGTGTTAGATATCAAGCCCTTCTCAAAAAAGGATGAGATCCCCATAATTATAGGAAGACCATTTTTGGCTACCAGTAATGCATTAATCAATTTCCGGAATGATTTTCTAAGGTTATCTTTTAGCAACCAAATTGTTGAGTTTAACATGTTTAGGATAGGAAAGCAACCACATATGGAAGAAGAGATCAATATACTTGAGGATTTTTTGGATTTTTTTGATGATTTAATTACCAAATTTGATATTGATTTTGATTCAAAATTCCAAGAGTGTATGGATGAGTTGGAAGATGATGGTGAAACTTTCTTTTCTAAAGTCTTGAGTCTTCACACACCTGTGGAGCCCTTAGGACCCCTCTCCAATTCTATTCCCAAACCTTCCATAGTTGAGCCCCCTAAGCTAGATCTTAAGGAATTGCCATTTAATTTGAGGTATACTTTCCTAGGGCCTGACCAAACTCTTCCAGTAATAATTTCTTCAGATATGACTTCTAGCCAAGAAGAGGAATTACTTAAAGTATTAAAATACAATAAGGAAGCCCTAGGTTGGACCATGGCTGATATCAAGGGTATAAGTTCTTCTATTGTACAACATCATATACATCTTATGGAGGATTCCAAACCATCCACGGAACCCCAAAACAGAGTTAACCTATTGATGATGGAAGCCATTAAGAAAGAGATCCTAAAGTGCTTGGATCATGGAATAATTTATCCTATTTTTGATAGTCAATGGGTAAGCTCAGTTCCTGTAGTGCCTAAGAAGTCTGGTGTCACTATAGTTCCCAATGCCAATAACGAACTAATTCCAACCCATGTCCAATCAAGGTGGAGAGTGTGCATAGATTATAGGAAACTTAATGCGTCAACCTGGAAGGACAACTTCCCATTGCCATTCATTGATCAGATGTTAGAGAGGTTAGCTAGACATGAATACTATTGTTTTCTTGATAGATATTTCGGCTATAACCAGATCGCAATTGCTTTAGAGGACTAACATGAGACCACTTTTACATGCCCATATAGAACATTTGTTTATAGTCGTATGTCCTTTGGGCTTTGCAATGTCCCTGCTACGTTCGAACGATGCATGATGAGCATCTTTTTCCTGACATGGCCAAAAAATTCTTAGAAGTATTTATGGATGACTTTTCAATTCATGGGAATTCTTATTCTGAGTGTCTTCACCATCTTTCCCTAGTTTTGAAAAGGTGCATATCTAAGAATTTGGTTTTAAATTGAGAAAAATGTCATTTTATGGTTAAATCTAGTATTGTTTTAAGTCATATAATATCCAAGGAGGGAATTAAGGTATAGATCCATAGTGGATTTAATTGTTAATTTATCACTTCCCCAATCTGTTAAGGATGTCTGATCTTTTCTGGGACCTGTTGGCTTCTACGGAAGGTTTATTGAGAACTTTAGTCAGTTAGCCCAGCCTCTCACTTCACTACTTGCCAAAGATCAAACTTTTGAATTTTCTAAAAGTGCCAAGAATCCTTCAAGCAACTTAAGAAGGAGTTGACCAATGCACCCATTATTCAATCACCTGTTTGGACTGAACCTTTTGAACTGATGTGTGATGCTTCAGATTTTCCATTGGAGTGATTTTAGGTCAAAGGATTAATAAGTTACCTATTGTCATTTACTATGCTAGTAGAACCCTAAACGATGCACAACTCAACTATACAACCACTGAAAAAAAAATTAGTTGTTGTGTTTGTATTAGAAAAGTTCGGTCTTACTTAGTTGATTCACATGTGGTGGTATATATTGATCATTTTGCTCTTAGATACCTAGTTTAGAAGAAAGATGCTAAAACCCATCTCATTAGGTGGGTTTTACTTTTACAAGTGTTTGATTTGAAAATTAAGGATAAGAAAGGAGTTAAAAACCTAGTTTCAGACCATTTATCCTGGCTTCCTAATTCCTTGACTGTTGATTCTCCAGTCAACGAGAATTTTTCAAATGAACAATTATTTGCAGTGTCCAGTGAACCATGGTTTGCTAACATTTTCAATTTCTTAGTTTCAGGTGTGACTCTGGATCACTGGTCCACCCAAGATAGGTGTCGATTCCTTTTATAAGCTAAGCATTTCTTTTGGGACGATCCCTATCTTTTCAAAGTTTTTCCTGACCAAATTATTAGACGTTGTGTGCCTGATCATGAGCAGCACTCAATTTTATCTTTTTTCTATGATCATGCATGTGGTGGACACTTTGGACATAAAAAGACTGCCATAAAGGTTCTCTAATGCGGATTTTATTGGCTCACCCTTTTTAGAGATGCTTTTGATTTTTACAAGGCTTGTCTCGCCTGCTAGTCTTTTGGCCATATCAATAAGAGAAATATGATGCCCCTCAATCCTATTCTAGTAGTTGAGATCTTTGATATGTGGGGGATCGATTTCATGGGACCACTCCCTAATTCCTTTAGGAATTTGTATATACTTTTGGCCATTGATTATGTTTTTAAATGGATAGAGGTCATACCTTGTATATCTAATGACCACAAAGTGGTGGTCCAGTTTCTCAAAGAAAACAATTTTTCCCACTTTGGTACACCATATGCTATAATTAATGATAGGGGTACTCATTTTTATAATCGGTCTTTTGAGGCCTTAATGAAAAAGTATAGGATCACCTAAAAGTTATCTACCCCTTATCACCCCCAAACTAGTCACCAAGTGGAGGTTTTTAATAGGCAGATTAAATAAATCTTGGAGAAAATTGTTAATCCCAACCAGAGTGATTGGTCCCTTAGGCTCATTGATGCCTTGTGGGCTTATCGGGCTGCATTCAAGACCAACCTTGGTCAGTCTCCCTATCGTTTGGTGTATGGAAAAGCCTATCACTTATCAATTGAGTTGGAGCATAAGGCCTTTTGGGCCATCAAGAAGCTCAACTTTGATTTGTCTAATACGGGTATTTATCGTAGGTTTCAACTATCCGAGTTGGAGGAACCTAGGAATGATGCCTATGAAAGTTCTAGGATTTACAAGGAAAAGACCAAAACTTTCTATAATAAGCATATTCTGTGTAAATCTTTTGTAATTGGTGATAAGGTCTTATTGTACAACTCTCGGTTGCACCTTTTCCCTGGTAAGCTTAGATCCCCATGGTGCTATGGAGATTCTGAATCCATAAATAGGGATAATTTCAAAGGTTAATGGTCAGCGTTTGAAATATTTCCTCGAGTTTCCTACTGCTACTTTTAACCAAGTTTGACCCCCTTGCATTGTCTTTGCTTTTAATTCTTTTCATGCATTGAGGACATTGCATGACTTAAGTGTGGGGGAGGGAAATCAGTTTCTTTTTGTTTTTATTTTTTTCCTTTGTTTGTTTTTCTTTTTTTTGAGCTTGCTAAGGATGAAATCCTACTTTGGCTTTTGGTTAATGATCATACCATTCAGTTGCTTGATGTATGAATATAAGAATTTTTAATTAAGGTACCCATCTTGAACACATAAAAATATTGTTAAGAAAAAAGAAAATAAGCCTGTGTCTTGAGATGGGACTCTCTTTTGAAAAATAAGAAACCCTTGTTTACAATGTTGGACCATATGTAAGTTTGTGGGTTTCTTGTACTCTTGATTTGGAGTTGAGACCTTCTTTATAGATTGGCATGTGTTGATAAATACACAATTTCAAATGAAGTGTGGAAAGTGGTATAAATGAAAAGTAAGAGTTGATTTCCTTAGAACTAGACAGGGCACTGCGCCTCATGAAACGTGGTGTCTTGATCAAAATTCTTAGGGAAGAAATTTCTGAAAGAACTCTGGCATCACTGTCTATGTGGGCATATGCAAAAAGCGAAGCTACATAGTAACTTAGGTGTCTGATGTTTGCTCCACCATGTCATTCAGGCCAACAGTAGTGGAATAGGATAGAATTTATTATGAAAAAAAAAAAGAGAGAGAAAGAAAACCACACAGGAGGAAAGTATGTGTAAATGTCATCAATGCCTTGGTAACATGTTTGATCAAAAACACTCCAATGCCTTAGTCTTTGGTTCCCTATTACTTCACAAGTGGTCTTGCCATAAGATAAGGATATTTTGGAAGAGACAATACGAGTTCCAAATCAAAGAAATATGCTTGTGTCTGAAATCGATATGACGTAATAAAAATTAAGTGTGGGGATCCCTAGATCAAGTGCAAGAGGAATTATCTTTGCTATGGATCAATATGGCCCTTACCTTTAGCCAAGGTTGGGATTTGTTTTTTTGAATTTTAGGCATATATTCACTGCAAACACCCACGAGACACAACTCGTCCACTAAGGGTGACCTAGGGGTTTAAAGGCTTGTTGCACATGCAAAGTGCAACTGTGATTCTTACGAAAAGTGAGTTAGGTTTTTTGCTTTTTATTCATTTTCTTTTTATTTTTCTCAAGGACTAGCAAAGTCTAAGTGTGGGGGAATTCTGATGAGCACATCTATATGTGAAATCTAGGGTAGTAAAATATGCATTTTACATATTTAGAATGGAGCTACCTTGGGTTTTACTCTTTTTTTACAGGTTTTATGTTTTTAAGGCCTTAAAGACTGTATCTCCAATTTTACATATAGAGAGGTCATGTTTCTTTTCATGGTTGTTAAGAGGATGAAATTTTGAGCAAGATGGATGTGTTCAATTAAAATTATACATCCATTTGGTTACCCATACAAGTGATTATTCTTTCCAGGCCAGAAAAAGAATAATGGATAAGAACTGAACCGAGATGCAGAACCAGCCCATCTACAGTCATCCCAAGGGTATAAAGAATATTCTAAATTCCAACACGCATCGATGGACTACACCCTTAAGTGATTGAAGAATTTTTTTTTATAACAACAACTACCTAGTGTAGTTGGTGAGTTATGATGTGCAAAATCCCCTCGTCATTAGGAGGTCTCAAGTTCGAACCTCTTGGCTGCCATTTTTTTGAAGTTTAGAGGTCGGCCAAGGGGGTTTCTTATGCAAGAAAAGAAAATCGTCCAAGGGTTGTGAGCAAGTTTAGAGAGAGAGAGAGAGAGAGAGAGAGAGAGAGAGAGAGAAAGAAGGAAATAAAAGAGAAAAAACAGGAAGTATAGAGTAAAAATAGAGGAAAATCATGGGCTACACTCTCTCTCATCCACCTCACAATTGTGGTGGGCCCCCCAAACCCTAATTGTTGGTCTCTCTCCCTATTTCTCTATAAATAAAAAACATTCAAGTGTAAAGGACGGCTAGTTATTATTTTTGGTGCTCTCTTTTTCTCTCTCCTTAGGCGTAATTCTATTTTAGGGTTTTATCTCTTTCTCTAGTTCTCTTCTCTAGGTTGGTCTCTTTTTAGTTCTTCTTACTTTTTCGTTAAACACTTTTGTAAGGGATTTTTAATTAATGAATGCAAGTTTTCTTTCATGTTTATGGTTTATGGTATTGTAATTTTAATTCCCTAGTTCAAGGTTTAGATCTAGGTGACAAGATCCAAGATTTGAAGCATCTCTGTTCAAGTTCAAGTTTCTCTTTCAGATTTATTTTCTATAGTACTAGCAATTTCAGATTTGGTTTCTTCCAGATCTGGTTTTTAGTACTGGTAGTATTTCAAATTTCAATCAAGTTTTCGAGTTCAAGTAAGTAGGCCTCTACAGTAGTCTTCTCACCCCCCTCTCATTCCCTCTTCTTACTACCCTTTCATTCTTAAATTAAGTTTTAAATTTTGTTTTACATTATTACTCTCCTTTTCCCCCAAGGTTCATGGCTGGATTATGCATTGGCTTTGCCCCTCTCTAGCTATAGAACCATTCTTTTATTTTGATTATTTACATTGCATCCCTTCCTAAAGCCAAGTAGAAAAGCCCTTGTAAGAGTGCTCTCTGGTCAAGTAGGGAAGCTCATATTATTTATGGTGCATCCTTCGGGCTATATAGAGATACCTACTTGTGTGTCTGTCTCTAGTTTTATTCTTTTTTTATTTACTTTTCAGTTATTTACTTTTTAATTGCGTGGTTTGAGTATTTAAATTCCTAGATGTGAATGATTAGGTCGTTCAATTTTTATTACAATTTCAATTCCAATTTCCCTAGATGTGTTGGTTAGGACGCTTTTAGATGCATTTGTATTAGGTCGGTAGTTAGAAATATATCACTATAATTAATCTATGCACTTTCACATTACTAGAAGAAGTCTAAAATAAAGTGGCTGCTCTCCTTGTGTTCAACCTGTTAGCTATGCTGATCCGTACGCTTGCGGTTACTTTTAAAATTCAACCAGTATTTAAACGAGATTTTCTCGAAGTGTCCAATCACCTCTTCCAGATGTTCTTGTTACGACTTCAGTTTCTCATCTCTGGTCTTCCACTTTCCTTACATCTGAAAGATGATAATAGATGAATCACCATACACCTTGATCCTTTTTACCCCAATGGTCAGAGAGGTTTCCAATCCCAATGCATAAGTTTCATATTCAGCAATATTATTGGTGTAGGGGAAATCAAGGCAAAACGATGAAGGCAAGTAAAGACCGTTTGGAGTAACAAGTAGTATCCCTATGCCACACCCCTTTTGATTAGCGTCTCCATCAAAGAATAACTACCATTCATTAGTTGTGTCTTCTTCTTCTATTGTTGTGATTTCTTCATCCGGAAAGGCATCATCCAAGGGTCTTCCATCTTCTACAAGGTGGGTAGCCAAATGATCGGCTATAGCTTACCCCTTATTAGACTTTTGAGCAACATAAATGATGTCAAAGTCTGATAGTAATAGCAACCATCGAGCCATCCTTTCTGTTAGAGCTGGTTTCTCAAAGAGGTACTTGATTGGATCCATCCTTTAGACCAAATGTATTGGATAAGCTACCATGTAGTGTTGTAGCCTTTTTGTTTCCCAAACTAGTGCAACACAAGTTCTTTCCAACGATGTGTACCGTGTCTTATACTCTAAAAAGTTCTTGCTGAGGTAGTATATGGCATGCCCTACCCCGTTCTTTGTTTTCTTTTGTGCTAGCAAAGAGCCTATGGAATACTCCTCAATTGGTAAGTACAACAGAAGTGGTTCTCCTTCTACCGGTGGTACCAATATTAGTGGGTTCATAAGATATCCTTTTATCTTATCAAAATCTTGCTGGCATTAGTCATTCCATTCTGTGGGCTAATCCTTCTGTAGCAGCTTGAAGATTGGCTCGCAAATCATAGTCAATTGAGCTACGAACTTACTGATATATTGAATATGACCCAAGAATCCCCATATCTCCTTCTCAGTTCGAGGTGTGGGAATTTCTTGGACTGCCTTGATCTTAATAGGGTTGAATTTGATGCCCCTTTCACTCACCAAGAACCCTAATAATTTTCCTGCTATTGTCCCGAATACACACTTCTACGGATTTAACTTCAACTGATACTTCTTAATTCTTTCAAAAAATCATTATAGCGTGGGAATATGCCCCTGCCGATCCCTTGACTTCACTATCATGTCATCCACATAGACTTTCACAACTTGTTCATCATATCATGTAGTATGGCTATAGCTGCTCTCTGATAAGTTGCCCCGGCATTCTTCAATCCAAAGGGCATTATCTTGTAATAATAAGTTCCCCACGGGTGGTGAAAGCGGTCTTCATGATCCTCTGGATGGATGCTCACTTGATTGTATCCCAAAACCCATCCATAAATGATAGTAAGGCATGCCCCGCTATGTTGTCATCCAATACATCAATGTGAGATAGTGGGAAATCATCATTAGGGCTCACCTTGTTAAGATCTCTGAAATCTACGCACATATGTACCCTACCATCTTTCTTTGGCACTGGTACTATGTTGGCCAACCATTAGGGGTACTTCACCACATGTAGAACCCGGCATTCCACTATTTCATGACTTCTTCTCTAATCTTTTTACTCCATTTTGGATGCATTGTTTAGAGCTTCTATTTGTTTGGCCTTACCCCAGGGTAGGTCGGTAAGTGATGTTGCACAATGTTAGGGTCTATCCCAGGCATATCCTCATAAGACTAGGCAAAGACTTCAGTGAACTCCTTCAGAAGGCTGATCATCTGCTTTGCTTCTTCATCATCTAGGGTGGTACCAATTTTTACCTCTCAAAGGCATTGCTTGGTTCCCAAATTAATAACCCGAGTATCCTTAAGGATGGGTTGGGATTTCTTTGGTTTGCATTGTTTTATTAGATCATAAAATTTATTAAGATCATCATCAAAAAAAGGAGGCAAGTTGTACTCGGAATTAGAAATTTCATTCATGAAAGAAGGAGTAATAGACTTGACATACATGGACTCTGGACTTTCCTCAAGAGGGGAAACAAACACATAATTATAAACTAAAGACTCAACAATAGACTCGACGACTAACTTGATGCTTTTGTCAGTGGTATTTGGGTTGGTTGACTCAACAGCATGAGTAAACTTGAAGTTCTCTCCAATGCTTGTCCAATTCAGAAGTGGTTCAATGGCTCGATGGATGAGTAGATGTGGCAAAGGGCCTTTTTCTTCTTCCAGGAAGATCACTGCTATCTCTTCAGTGGTGCAATTGTTCTCTTTAATAGGTGCTTGCCTCTTCACCAAGAGGAGCTGATCAAGCTTATATTCTCTTAAGCCAAACTTTCTAAGGGGTGAGAGGCGGTGGAGACTGCTCAATTCTCTTTCTATGAAGTCTAATTTTTCAAGCCTATTGATTGAGGTTATCCCTACTCCTCGATCACATTTCTGACCACCATCACAGATCTTTCTGTTACAGTTGATTTGGGAACAGTACATGCAGACCATCATTCTTGTGCTGTTCTTTGCTTTGCATAATGCTCCTTCCTCTAAAGGACCTAAGCTTGAGCTCATGTAGCTCTTGAGCCCGTGGATCTTGTAAAAAGAAGAAAATGTGACTCTTCAAATCAGTGGGAAGTTGTAAACTCCAGATGAGTCTTATCTTCTTTTCCCATTCTCTCTTTAGGAGGACTCGAGGGCTTAGTGACTCCCTTGATAGGATCAATGTTGTAGGGTTACTAGAGGAAGACCCATTATCAATTAATGCAATTTCTGTTATCCCAATGATGTAGCTTTCCTGATCACTTTCCTTGGATTGTATTTGTTCTAACTCATGAGTTACCCAGTCGAACTCATCTTGAAAGAACACTTTGAATCCTAATTGCATCTTTGAGGCAGTTTCATCAAACCATGGCTCAACATTCCCATAAAGGGGGAAATCTTCTCTTCCCTTATGAAATACCCATTAAGAGTATGGTGGTAAGAGGCGGATATTTTCCTGGTCAATCATATTACCTTTTATCCCTTGCTGACATTATTGCTTCCTGGTTTGGGGGTTTAAGGTTTGTACCCTAGAGCGCTTCTTCCTTTGCTCACAACCAAAGTGGGTAGCTTTGGAACACCTTGATGATGCTTCCCTAGTCCCATTCCATGGAATTATTACATATTTTTCATCATTCGACTCACTAGTGGACTCCATATCGCTTCATAATTAGCCAAAATCTTTTCTTTTGTTGTTTCCTTGGCGAGGACTATGCAAGTTACTTCTATTTCAAAACCACTGAGTCGGGCTTCATGGTCTTGTTCTTCTCCCTTTTCAATGTTGGCAAAGTATTAACCACCGTGGGATCTCCGGCTACTGTAATCACTTTTCCATCATGAATGAACTTCATCTTCTGATGGTGGCTAGAGGATACGACCTTTGCATGATGTAATCATGGCCTTCTGAAGTGCATGTTGAAAGATGTTGGTACACTAATGACCTAGAAATCAATATCAAACTTCACTGGACCGATCATCACACCGATGGTGAGGATCCCAAGGACTTCCCTTTTGGTGTTGTCATATGACTATCTAGTTCGATGGCCTCATGTCTTCCATATTGATACCAATACTCTTGGCTGACCGTAGTGGTGTAACATTCAAAGCAGACCCATTGTCAACAAAGACCTAGGGAACAATTTTGTCGATGCATTCCACTGTTATGTGTAGAGCTCTGTTATATTGGGCTCCTTTGGCTAGGAGCTCATAATTTGAAAACATCAATGACTATACCATATATGTTGCCCCTACTATTTGTGAGAGATGTATCAGATCTATCTTGATCGGCACTTGCATATTAGTGAGGGACTTTAAAACTGCTTCACGGTGTGAAGGGGAGGCCATCAACAATCCCCAAATGGAGATATTGGCCTAGGCTTTCTTAATTTGGGCCAAAACCAAGTTCTCTAGTTCTTTCTTTGAGCCACTTGTTCTAGCCTCATTGTTCCTTGATTGTTCTATCACTAGGGCCTTGCTATTGTAGTCTCTTCCGCTTCTAGTCTCCATTACACTGACAGGCTTCTTCACCACAATCTCAGTGGGATAGTGATCCTCATTATCATTGTCTGTTATAGTAATTATCCCCACCATAGGGTCATTCTCTTCTTCAAATTCTCCTTCCCTGCTTGAGGTGGCAAGTCGAGGTCCCCCACAAATATCAAGAGCCTAGCTCGTAATTTCTTGACCGCAATGGAAAGCTACTGGAATCTAGCATCTACTACCTCTTCCAATACATCTTCTCCCCCTATTTATTCAGGGTTTCCCATTTTTCAGCATAGTAGCATTCACTGATGGCTACTTCTCTAACATCTTGCTTGTTTCATCCAAATGTTGCACCGTTGCATCCAATTGCCAATAGATATCAATCATTTGTTTTCTGAGTTTCACCGCGGGATCATCTGGATTAAATTTAAAGAGTTTTCTGAGCTCTTCAAGATCCTCACTACTTTTTGATTCTGACGTGGATTCATACACCCCCATGTGGATTGTTAGTGCTGATTGGATAGCATCCATCGGGTCAGTCATTGGGTCATCTCCCCCGATAGCATACACTGAGTACCCTTCTAGATCCCTTGGTGAGTAATACCTAGATTCATCATCTTTATCATTATTCCAACGTCCCTGGTAGTCACTGCCATCCCAGTCATTGTACTCATCATCACTCCGAGCATCAAAGTCATCACCATCATCCCTATCCTTACTCTCATCCTCATCATCATCATCATCATCATCATCATCATCCTCTTGTTCACTGATTTCTCCCTCACTTGGTTCTTCATCAAATTCCTTATGGCCCTCAAATTCTCGTACATCCAAACGTTCATAGTATTCGGATCGTATGGATCAGAAAATTTCCATAGGGCCAAACTTGACCTCATTGGCTCGAAGCTTGATCAAACTAGACTCATCATCTTCTATGTCACTCTAATATGAATTAGGGAGGTGTGCTCTTTGATATGTTCCCTTATTGCCAATGCCATTACTGCTCTGAGAAGGTCATCTGTGACTTCTTCAATTTTTTCTGGATCATCCTTCTAAGGTACGGTTGTTTAAATCAAAGATGTGGGATTAATGTCTTGACTTTCTCCTAAGACATTCATTGAACCTGTTGACAAGGTTATCTTTGGAGAATCTGACAAGATAAGCATATCCTTCTAATTGTACCCACCAATCCATCCCTCTTTTGGATTATCCACCGAACCTTGAGAATGGGAATGATATGAGAGTGATGAGGGATATGAGGTGGGGTGATACGAGGGTTATGTGATGTAAGAGATAGGGTATTCCGATGAAGATAGGGGGTGGTAAGATGATGATGAAGTTCCTTCTCCTTGATGGTGCAATGAAGGGTGATGATATGGTGGAGGTTGATGGTATGGTAGAGGTTGATTGTGGGT
Source organism: Macadamia integrifolia (assembly GCF_013358625.1). Lineage (NCBI taxonomy): Eukaryota > Viridiplantae > Streptophyta > Magnoliopsida > Proteales > Proteaceae > Macadamia > Macadamia integrifolia. Next base: position 29,747,576 of record NC_056566.1, on the reverse strand, counting down.
TATAGGTTGAAGGTATGGTGGAGATTGAAAGTGTGGTGCGATGGATTCTCCTATTGATGATGAAGGAGGAATGGCGAATGCCTGATCTTTTGAATCTTCTTCTGATGACTCTTCTCTTTTGGCGGTCCTCATGACCTTGGCCCTTTGCCTCATGATTTTTTGTAGGCATGGGCATTCATTGATTCTTTCGAGCTCTGTGTGTGATGAGTTGAGGGGGATCACTCTTTGTTGCTTCTTCTTCTAGATTGTATAAGTGCCAAGAGTGAGAACCGTAGAACAAGGGACGATAGAAGTGTATGTCCGCATAGTACATATAAATGGACATTTGGAAAGAGTCATATTCCTTCTGATAAGCCACCTTGATGAAGTTGATTATATGCCTTACTATTTCTGGGGGGAGAGACAAACTTTTCACATACAACTTCTCTAACCATTCATGTCGCTTTTGGAGATGGTACTTCTTGGAGTTCTTGATGAGATGAGTTGGATCATAGAATCGGGGAACAAAATCTTTTCGATTACCCGTTATTGACAACATGTTGACAGTTCCATGAACTGGGAGTGGATTGATATTGACATTGGGAGGCTGCTTGACTTTAACTTCAATAGTCCCGTTGTCTACCAAATATTGGATTGCATGTAGATGACCTATGCATTTTTTGGTGGTGTGCCCCTTATGAGTGTGGTAAGCACAGTATTCATGGTCTCTGTACCAAGCTAGGGGAGGTTTGTTGATCACCTTTGGAGCCAGTATTCCTAGTAGTCCTTGTTTCTTTAACTTTTCATACACCACTGCCACGGGCATCCCCAAATCAGTGAACTATCTCTTTGGGTGAGGAGCCTTTTGAACAGGAGCATCCACGCCTATCATATTGGTTTCGAGACCCTTTCCTCGCCCAACTCTGGTATTTCTTCCCGTCTCTTAAGAGGCTTTGTGATACTGTGCATCTCTTAGGATTTTGTTCTCCACACATGTGCCAGTGGCTATTAAGGCATCAAAAGTCTGTAGATGTTAATAGTAGAGAACATCATAGTAAGGCTTGGACAGATTTTCAATCAATATTTCTACTTGGTCTGCTTTAGAAGGTCGATCTACCATCTTAGCAGCCTTGTCTCTAAACATCATTAGGAAGGCTATGAATCCTTCTCTGAGCTACTATCTCACATCCACTTCAATGTTTTACTAGTACTACTTGGTGAAGGCTTTTACCACTATTATCCAATTTTGGGTCTGGGTAGACTCCAACTGTGTGAGCCACCTCAATGTTGGCCCTGGTAGACTTAATATGGAAGCTTGTACCATCTGATTGTCAACAAGCTGCCATGATTTGGTGATGCTGAGGAAGACTTTGAGATGAGCCTTGGGATCCCTTGACCCATCAAATCTATCGATCTGCCATTTGAACTTCTCGGGAATCCTTCCCCCATAAAAGAAACTCATCTTATCAGAATCCACTACTTGACTTTCCGAACTCTTTCCTACTCAGATCATATTTTCTAAATTTTTCAACTGTTCTCTAGTTTTTCTTTCTCCCTCCATCTCTGGAGGTTCCATTCGGCCATGTGCCTCAAACTCCTCTTCCTCATCTTTAATACCGCCCTGGGTGGAGGAACTCGGGAATAGGTTCCTCTTTGGCCATTTGGACAGGTGGATGAAACTCCTCGTTGACCGATTGGCCTAGCTGGTTCTAGTTCTCTTGAGTCAACTCAGGAAGAGGTCCCATGATAACCCATAAGTTCATACTGTTTCAATTCTCCTGTAGCCGATGCTGGTTTAGCCCTAGGATTAGTCCTGGGAAAGTTTCATAGCATGTGTAATATCTAGGCTAATCCACTCTTGACCTCAACCATTTTTGTTTGCAAGGTCTCTACTGGGTGGACCTATGCTTGCTCAGATGATTAGGTGTTGAGTGGATCCATATGAATTGGACAATAATCACTTGGCAAGAGATGGTCTCAAAGAGACGATGGAGGTGACACTGGACTTAAGCGAGTCAACCGATTATCCTAGCATGTCCAAACAAACCACGGAGAATACTTGAGGTGTGGAATTGTGCTTGATCTAAAAGTAGTTTATTTTAGGATTCTTGTATTCCCAACCCTTTGTTCATTCATCCACTCAATTTTCAACCAATGATTCATCCAAAGTTAGTCTACTTAATGAAAGGGATTGGATAAGGGCTGATGCCCCTAGTCCACTCAATGTCATAGGTGGGAGGTATATACAAATGACTTAAACAAAATATTCCTATAAGATAGTCTCTGTCAATAAATTCAAGATTTCCTTAATATTAGCCCACTAGGTGACCTTCCTCCTAGTTTCCTCAGGTCTTTAGATAATTTGGCATTTTTCAGGACTTTGACTGGAATCACCCCGGAGTCATGTATAACAAATCATCCCTATCTCATTTCTACGGAGGAAGGACACCTTGTATCCAAAACCCACTTATGAGAGCATTGCTTTATGACTAGAATGCATTATAGGAGGATTCCTTTTAAAGACCTCAAACAAATTCTACAGATCAAGTTGTGGCATTCCTAGTGTTCTCTATCTATTTCCTATATGATACGAGTATGCAGTGGATGCAATAGGACTGACAAGGCTTTCTTGAAAGGATCTATATACGTAAGGTACGTGATCCTTTTGATATACCTAGAAGTACGAGATCAAGGGGGTGACTTCCTTGCCCATTACTCGTGACTACGCACGAGGTTAAGCAATTGGCCACGGGGTGGTGGAACCGTGAGTGATTGTGTGCAAAAGTGTAATGCGGGAATATCATTATTTGATCTCAGAATGTCATAAAGTGTGTGGACCTCCCTGAGGGTGCTAGCACAATTGCAAACATCCTCGCTATTTAACAATACCCCACACCCTTATATAGGAGCGGCTATGATTTTCTCTCAGAGTACTCTCCATGACATGCACTGACCTCCCTGAGGGTACGAACATGACAAGGAGTCTCGCACCAAATGATTTCACTTCTAGCACGATGCATGATGCGGTTAGCGAATACAATTACAAACATGGGGTTAGCCAGACATGTTTTCAAACAGATGTGGTGAAAAATGTTCCTACATTTAGAGATAGAATCTAGTGTTGGAAGCTTGACAAATCCCTATTAGAGTTGCCACTGTGAGGGTAGCGGCCCAAAAAAGGACCTCTTTTCTCCTTTTGTGGGGGGAAAATAGAAGACTTTAGGCATTTGGCCCTCTTTCCTCTCTTTATCTTTCTTAGGGAGGGGTGTGTCATGTATGCTTACCCGCGAGCCCCACACCACCGTACCACCGCTCGGAGATACTTGAGGGCCTATTTCGTAAGGGTATAAAAGTCATCAATGAGATGGGTATTTGATGATGGTCCAATACGGGGGATCAGGATCATACAAAAGGATTTTGGAGTCGCCACCTAGGATTATGGGCCTAGGACCCGGGGGTGAGCCCAATTCCTAAGAAAAGGGCCCAAAAGTTGGTCTGGTCCAGAGATGTAGGGTATGTTTCAGGTTGTAGAGTTAGGAAGGTGCTAGATACCCAATCTATCTGGTTCAACCGGTCTTCTTACTAGATGCTTGAGAATGAAAGTTTTCCACAATTATTCCTATTTCGCATGTATGGCTAGGTTATCATACATATATACATTTATTGAATTTAATTAATTATGTACATTAAAACAAGGACAATAAAAAGTTTACATTATGCTGATTCGGGTGAGAAATTATCCTAAGCTTGACCCCTGTTTTGGGTTAAGAGGGGTGGGCCCCTGATTAGTGCTGGCACAAACTTTCTTGTGGATTCTTCTGGCTCAAGGGAAGATGGTCTTGACCTCCAACTTTCTTTTTCGAGAGATGCTGACTGTGGTAATATTCGGATAGAGTTCTGGCTAGGAATAGTTACTTTTGGATTTGAATTTCGGTAGAACTTAGGCTAGGGAAGGCAACTTTCGGGCTTAGGCTGAGGTGTCAGTTCTATAGAGCTTCAGCTAAGGATGGGCTACTTCTGGATTTTGGCTAAGGTGGCACTCCTATAGGGCTTCCACTAGGGATAGGCTATGGGAGGGCTAGGATGAGGTGGTACTCCGGCAGAGCTTCTGCTGGGGATAGGCTATGGGAGGGCTATGATGAGGTGGTACTCAGGCAGAGCTTCCACTAGGGATAGGCTATGGAAGGGCTATAATGAGATGGCACTCTGGCAGAGCTTCCGCTAGGAATAGGCTATGGGAGGGCTTATACTAAGGCTTGACAAAATTCAAATGATTGAGGAACTTCGAAGGCCTGAAGAACACTTCGAATCTATGAAGATCCCTTCGAAGACATGAAGAACCTCAAAGGTGAGGGGGAAACAAAGGCAAATTTTCTCCTACGCAAAATGCCCACTCAAAAATTTTCGAATGATTGAAGAACTTCGAATCTTATGAAGATCTCTTCAAAGACTTGAAGAACCTCAAGGGGGGAGGAGAGAAGGTAGAGCTTCTCTACAAAGGGTGCTCACTAAGAGGCTTGAGTGTGAAAAACCAAAGGGTGGGGGTGTATTTAAATATTTTTTGGGCCAATGGCGTGGAAATGGGGATTTCCTTGACCAATGGGGTAAAAAAATATTTCTATCCAAAAAAAAGATAAAAAAATCTTGGTACAATATTCTAATTCCCTAATGCCAGAGATAAATAACGTGTGATGTAATTGTGTTGGAAACATGTGTGATTGTTGCTTATTCATTGGAAATGTCAGTGGCTATTGCTATTTATAATCTTGTCTTCTTTGATGCTAGCCTATCACACCTTGTATTTGGATCTACAGTAGAGTGCCCTCCCCACTTCCCTATCTTCGTATAATCTTTCTATCCAAAAATATTTTGTTTTCCCATATAACCTTTTTATGGGTCCCCAATGCCAGAGATAAATAAGGTATGATGTAACTGCGTTGCAAACATGTGTGGCTGTTGCTTATTTATTGATTGGAAATTTCAGTGGCTATCACTGCTTATAATCTTGTCTACTTTGGTGCTAATTTGTCGCACCTCATATCGGATCTACAATCACTCATCTATGAGTTATTCAAATGGTTAGGACGAATTGGGGATTATGTGGATAAATGTACGATTTTAGGTTTGATTCTCTATATATACATTTTGTGCATCTATGATTTAAGTGGACACCTTAGTTACCAAATATATATATTGAATCTATAATAGAATCCCCTCCCCACTTCCCTACGTGTGTCGAATGTTTCTTTAAAAAAAAAAAAAAAAAATAATTTTTCAATAATTTTATTTCTCTATCTAGCTTTGTAGGTCCCCACTGCCAAAAGTAAATAAGGTGTGATGTCTTATAAAGAAGAAAAATAAATAAATAAATAAAATAAAATAAAAAAAGGTGTGATGTAATTGTTTTGAAATCACGCGTGGCTATCACTTATTTATTGATTGAAATTGTCAATTGCTATTTATAATCTTGCCTGCTTTGGTCCCACTCTATCACACTTTATATTTTCTTATGTTTGACTCGAATTCTTGGTATTTTTGAAAAATAGTTTACTTCAATATTTTTTGGTGGTGATTGAATTTTTTTTCTGATGAGATCGGTTATGACACAACCCGATCATTTATGACGTGAAGGATCGACCTGCAACTTAGAGAAGTATATAATGTACTATCGTCTTGTTGAGTAAAAGTTGTAATTTTAGGGGTTTTTCGTGTTAGGGTTGCTAGACAAGTATTTTTTACCATTGTTTGGGTGTTCTTAAGCAATCTCCCTTATAACTTCTCTTCTACATAGTCAATCTTCTCTTTCTTGGTCCGAAGACGTAACACATCACATCGGTGTGTGAACCTTGTCATCTTATTTGGATTTGTATTTTATTTTATTCGTATTTCTTGATGTTTGGTCTAACATATTTGAATCTATGTTGGGTCGTCCCCAACCCCAACCCCAACACACAACTCCAACTCCAACACACAATTATTTTTTTCCTTGGGCTGTGTCAACTGACAACCTCTTTCTGGTTCACAGTGTTACATTTCAATATTTGATACAGATTTTCCATGGCGGTTTTATACTCTGCCGGTACCAAGCGAGTTACAGAAGAGCCCAAAAACTACCATATATCATAGGTCCAAAATCTATATGATTTCGATACAACGCATGGGAATTGCGAGCTCTACTATATGTCACAGACCGAAGATATATTCAACAACAAGCCCTTCTGCCTGCAACGATTTTTAGATCTTATATAATGTCATATGTTGATACAATATAGATTTGCGCACCCAAATCAAGCAAAACGGAACAACTTTGTGCATTTATTAATATAAACAATTGGATAGATAACCACAAAAGCATTAGAACCTAGATGAGTGCTTGTGATAATGGACATCTCAAGAAGATAGGAAAAATACATAGCCACATAGGTGGTGGAAAGCAACTACTTGGTAATATGGAATGGAAAGTCTATGGATTGAAACTGCTTCAGTAGGATTTAGATTGGTGAAGTTCATACTCAGAATTCATAGTCAAGGCATATATGGCTTTGCCACAACCATCAGATTGGATTTCCTGTGCATTGAGACACCGAAGACTTCAGTCATGTCTAAATCCTTGGCTTCAATACCAGGTGGAAGTTCCCAGTCGAAACTATAGAGAAGTTGAGCGAGAGGAAGCTCGACAGCTGCTACTGCAAAAGCTATAGCCGGACTACTTCCTCTTCCAGCCCCAAATGGTATTAGTTCAAAATCCTGTCCCTTGTAATCAATATTGCTTTCCATGAATCTCTCCGGTTCGAATATTTCTGGGTTCTTCCAAGACTCAGGGTCCCTTGCTACGGCCCAAGCATTGATAAAGAACCGAGTTTTGACAGGAATGACATACCCATCTATGGTTACTTCCTCCATGGATTCTCTTGGGACAAGTAATGGAGATGGAGGGTGCAATCGGAAGATCTCTTTGGTTACAGCTTTCAAGTACTCCATCTGAGGTAGATCATCTTCTAATACTATTCTTCTATCTCCAACAATGCTTCTTACTTCAGCTTGTGCTTTTTCATCACTCTTGGGTTCATGACAAGCTCAGTCATTCCCCAGTCAAGGGTTATGAAGTTTGTGTCTGTTCCTGCAGCAAACATGTCCTGCATGTAAAGAATCATTTATATAAATTAATTGCAATTTGATGTTCAGATAGACTCATAGAATGAATAAACAACACCAGAGAAGAACAGGAATTTGTAAGAAAAAGAAGTAATTAAAGAGGAAATTCATGTCACCAAGATGATGGCTTTGATGTTGTCCATGGTAAGAGGAAAGTCACTGACGTCTCTGTTCTTTGTTTCAAGTAAAACATCCACAAAGTCTTGATGGTCCCCTTTCTTTTTCTTGGCATTGAGATGCTCTTCAATTACCTTATGGAAGAAGCAATCAAGGCGCCGAAAGGTTCTCTCTAGTCTTGATTTCATACCTGTAATAGTGTGTATCCATTCCATGGAAGGGAAGAAATCTCCCAAGCCAAGTCCTCCAAGCAACTCCATATACGCATCAAGCATGTTTTGGAACCCATGTCGATCATAGTCTCCACCTTCTTTGAAACCCCTACCAAAGGTAGCTCTGCAAACAATTTCATTTGAATAGACTGCATGCATCTTACTAAGATTAGTGGTGCCTGGATATGACTCTGCAATCTGATGAACCAAGCGTGCAACCTCTTCTTGTCTTATGAAGCTAAATGACTCTACCCGTTTGGCACTCAGGAGCTCAAGTATGCATATCTTCCTGATGTCTCCAGTAAGCACCAGAAGGGCAGAAGGCAATGTCAGTACAATTGTAAAAAAGGTGTATTGCAGAGAAAATCTGTGGCCTACTTGCAAGAGCAAGGTCGTGGGTCTTCATCACTTCTTTAGCTGTTCTAGCAGAGGATACAACCACAGATGGGATTTCACCTAGCTGTAGGTGAATGATGGGGCCAAACTTCTGAGATAGGTGGAATAGAGAGAGGTGAGGCATGTTACCTAGCTGGTGAAGGTTGCCTATTATTGGTAACTTTGAAGGACCTGGCGTGAGATTGAGATTTTTTCTTCCTTGGTTCCCCTTTAAGATATGCTTCAGCAGAATTAGTACAAAAATGGTTGCAAAGAGAAAGTAGGGTTGGATACTTCCCAAGGTTATTGATTCCTGGAGCCATTGGAAGGGAGCTGCCATTAGATTTTTCTTCTAAACAACCAAGTAAACAAACATTCTCATTTTCTGCTGATGGCCATTCATTTAAATTTATAATGTCTCCTCTGGACGTATGAACGTGCAGTAGATTTTTTTTTTTGGTGAATAAAATAATTTAAAGGCAGTAGGCAAGATATAAGCCAAAATGGCGTGAAAAGAAGCATAAAAAAATAAAATAAAATAAAATAAAATAAAATAAAATAAAAAAATAAAAATAAAAATGAGGACCAAATGGTCGGCCAAATTCCTTAGAATGAAGGTAATATGGGGCAAAACTTATGCAACGAGTCTATCCCATATAGATGGCATGGTCATCCAAATAATCATTTTTTTTAGGGTGCCTCGAAAATGCCTTATTGTCATGCAAAGGCAATTTGAAGAAGGCAGACAATCAGACGTAGTAGTGCTAGTGGATTGTGTCACATGTTCTACCCTAACATAATATAACGGAAGGATAGAGCAGATCAGCTCAACATATGTAGAGGGAATATAACTCTTCACATATTATGGTAAGTCAAGACCTGGACAAATCATAACCCACAACCTACTCTTCAAATATTTGTTTTTTTTTTTTTTTTTTTTTTT